>NC_054056.1:119215329-119522452 GCF_017639655.2 Falco naumanni | reverse complement strand
TAGGTTAATATGCAATTCTTATGTAAACACATTTATAAACATTAATCAGATCTAAATTACCCATTTTATAAGTACTGTTTTATTCATTTGCAGCTAATAGACGTACTGTCTGCATTTATTCTGCTTTGGGCTCAAGGAGTTCACGTTAGTCTGTAAAAGTTATTTTTTTAAATGGTGTCGTGCTGTTTACTTTTGCATGTATTTCCAGGTCTCTCAGCTGTTTTATGATCACATGGAGATTATCAGATTAGAGTCAGTTTGGAGTACAAAGACTGAACTCAGAGACTCTCTGAATTTGTCTCTGAATTTGAATCCTGTTGATTACTGTGGTTGATACAAAGATGGTGTAGGGGGAAAGATCATGCAAGAAGCAGGGTGAGCTGCTTCTCTGGTAGACAGGCAAGGCAAGATGAGCATGTCACCATACAGTAATATACATCCCAAAATTTCAGTGAATTACCTGGTCTCAAGAAAGAGCTTTTACCCTGTGTGAAATGTAAACTAATTCAGCTTTCAGTGAGAGAGAATGGAACAACCCTTGATGCATGAAGTTTAATATCCTCTCCATATTTTCCTGTTAGCATTAGCATTCTAACACTGGATTATTTTTTTTTCCTGCATAAATATCCCACCCCCCTTGGAATTTTATCTGTTTTTTGGCAAACACTTGCAAATACATGGGAAAGAGAGAAATGCATTTTTCTCTGGTAGGCAAAATCCATTTTCCATTCCTTATTTGAATGAATGCTGAATAAATTCTGCTTCATAAATGATTAATACTACACAGAAAAAGTGAAGGGAAACTGTGGATATTCATTCATGGAACATATGGGTGTGTGTTCAATCATACAATAAATCATCCTCTTTCTAGACCAGCTCTAAGTAAATTTTTACTGTTTGCATTGGTGCCTTACTTTTGCGTGGACAAGAGTTGACAGAGGCTATGGTCCAGGTCTTCTCCTGATGGGCTAGGTGCTGTATAAATGCTGAAAGGGAATGTTTCCTGTTATGAAGAATTTAGAGCTTGCATTCATTAAACAGCCAACAGCTGGAGAAAAAGGAGACGCTCAAAAAAGTTAAGAGGCCTGGCCCACAATCGTACCTAAAATCTACAGCAGAGCTAAGATTAATACTCAGGTGTTATCATTCCCAGTGTGATGCCATGCTCACACCACAGCAGCACAGTGCCTTGTATTTTTACAACACGGAGGTAGGTTAATTATTTGCCGTCAGCCTATATAGCTGCTGACTAAACCTTTCTGCTCAAATTTTTACTCCACAGGTGCTTGTAGTATCCCTTGCCACAAATATCTTCTACATGCTGCTCACCTCCTTTCATCAAGTCACTGCTAGGGAGGCTGATGAGACTCAACCTGCTGCTGATTCCTGTGCTGTTTTATGTCTCCCACAAAATTTCTGCTTCACTGTGGCCCCGCAGCCTGTTTCTACTCTACCTGACAATTTGTATATTCAAAATAACTTTAATGACTGTGATGCCATAGCCAGTGTTTTAGTGTAATCCAGGTATGTTCTCTGTTCTGTTGTCATTGGGTTTTAATTTCATTCACTGATTTCTCGAGAAAAGCAATCAAGTTTGACTGCTATGATTTGTTTTTCTATAAACTCACAGAGTTATTACTCATAGATCTAATATCCTCTACATGGTTGGGGTTTAATTTTGTCTGTGTGTGTGGGGTTTGTTTGTTTGTTTTTTCTTGAAGGTCATTCTGTTGTGTGGAAACGTTGGAAATTAGACTTACGTAGCAGTAATTAAGCAGGGTCAAATGCTGGAATATTGATACAGTGTCTAAAATCTCTGGACCTTTTCCATAACATGTGCAAATAACTGTCAGTAGTTCTGTGCATTTATTAGCAAATTCAACTGAAATCTCCGAATGCATATAATCTTCACAGCTGATTATTAAAAATTTGGAAATTTTCCTTATGTTTGTTTTTGTTTGCTTTTATTCCAAGTCCACAGTCTATTTTATCGTCAAAGACAGACTTAAGTCTTCATTAATGGACTTGTCTTTTTCCTCCTCCCTCCCCCTTTCTCTCCATATATACACATATGAATGTATATATTTAAACATAGACAGGTATCTATATTTACACAACCACATGTATATCTCATACAGATTTTGAAGAAAGAAGGGCTGGAATTGTATTACAGCCTCTGGGCTACCTGAAGCTTGCTTACAGTCTTGCTTCCTAGACAGCTGTGTACAGACAGCTAAGCAAAGCACTTACTTCGTGAAGAAGGCATGTCAGGCAAAGGGCCATTCCATTACACTTCGAGTTTTCCCCTTTGTTTCACAGGCAACTGCACGTGTCTCAGGGGATGGTCATGAATTTTTGCGCTTAAAATATTTACTGTGAAAAGGCAAGGAAAAGCAAAAAGTTACCCGTAACAAACTAAATAAGAGCAAAGAAAGTCCAGCTGAAGCTACGTAAAAGAGAGGATTTCCATGCCAAAGGGTTTGAAGAACAATTTATTATTACTTTTGGTTTATTTTCTGTAGCTTCAGACTCAAGAGTCTTGAATCTGAGCTCCATTCTGAAAGGGCTCAAAAACATACCTCATCTGAAAATAATGAATTTCCCCTTGCTAAGTTTTTGTAACCACAAAAACTGGCTGGTGTGACTTCCAGGTGACATTGAAAAACCCTTCCTGGAATAAGCATTCCTTGACAAGTTACAGCCAAAACCTGGTATAGGAATGCGCCCAGTATACGGACTCAGGCTGACTGAAAAACAGCCAGAAATTGGCCCAAGATTGCTGAAAGCTTTGCAAATTATTTCTGGTTTGTTAGGGAAATGTTGTCCAGCTGTAGTCATCACAGCTGCATTGTAACGATTATACCAAATGAAAGAGTGTCCTGGGGGTGTGGAAAGATGAAGGGTACCTTTTTGTCTTGTGTACAACAGCAGAATGGGAATCTAGCTTCCATTTTGCAGAGTTCTAATTAAAGGGACGACTTATTTTCTCAGCCAGAACAGAGTGGCCCAAAGAAAGCCTTCTTGCTGGTTCATCAGCTAGTTCCCTGAGACATTTTCTCCAAATGAGTTGCATTTGTACCCAGTGCAACAATGCCACTCATGAGGCAAATATTTCTTTGACGGTAAGGAGCCCTATGAAAAGATGGTTTTTTAAAAATGAAATAATAATATTTTGTTTGAGACTTGTAGCCTGAATCACTGCACTTTCCTTTTTGCATCCTCCATTTTATAATGTTGTTTATCAAATTTTCATCATACATCACTGCAAAATAGGATGAAGACATTTTGTGTGTGTGATTGTGTGCCTTTGGTTCAGACGTTGATGGGTGTTTTTCTTCATCAGATATGAAAGAAATTCCCGTATAATTTATGAAAAACCATTTTAATAGTATTTTGCATGGTTTGTTACAGTGGAATAGTAACAGCGTTGGTTGTAAGGAGCCTCTGGAGTCATCTAGTCCAGCTGTCTGCTTGGAGCAGGACTATTGTCAACAACAGCATCTGTGGACAAGGCCAGCTGGGCTTGACATGCCAAGATGTGAAAACCTCCATGGATGGAGGGTCTACAGCTACACTATCACCTGCTCTTGTGTTGAACCGCCCTCCTAGTGATGTGGTTTATCTTAGTGTCTAGTTTGAATCTCCCATGCCAGGCTGTTGCCTCTTGTTACATGTACTGTGGAGGACAGTTTGGCTCCATCATCTCTGTAGTCTTTCTACACGTAGTTGAAAGCAGAGCTTAGTTTCTCCCTTAACCACGTTTTCATGAGATTAAACAGTCTGAGCTCCCTGGACCTCATCCTGAAGATATCATGCCCTAGGCTCCCAAGTATCCTGGTAATCCTCTGCTGGAGCTTCTCCAGTGTCTTAACACAATAATTCTGCTGTATCCTATTGCTATTGTTAGCATTCTTATTCCTTGGATTGTGATAAAACTTTCCTACACTGCACTCTGTTTCTTTGATATTAGGGGTTTTCTTTGGGTAAGTGGAGAAAAATGGAAAATGCGAGAAAAATGTTAAGAAACCCTGTGGGAATTTACTTTAAAATCCAAGCTGACAGACTTTTGAATACTCAAAAAAAAAAAAAAACAACAAACCAAAACCTCACCAAAACCCACCAAAAAAAACAAAGAGAAAGAGTCCAAACTTTCCCTGTTACTTCCATCTCTGTATTACTACCCAAATTCCTGTAGTGGTCTACTAGTATGTTTTGAAATAACTGTGCTTTCTGAGCAGTTTTTGTTTTGTCTTTTAAGAGCGATCCAGATAACTACACTATTAACTTCAGCATACTGAGGCGGAGTGCAAGGAAAAGTTTCCCGGCAGTGAAAGAAGATTATTTAGGGCTGCCTGTTCTGTTTGGGTCACCAGGAGTTAGACTACACAAAAGTACGAATTAACTTCCCTGTTCCTACACAGAGCAAAGCTGGATGGCTTAAATGATTGCTTCCAGCATGGACTACTTCAGGGAATAAATGATACATATCAACTGATACATACTGAGATGCTTTTTCTGCAATTGGTTATCATTTTATAAAGGTGATTTTTCCCTCACCCATACCAGTACTTGAAGAAATCTGTATTTTCTTGTTCACAGCCATGAAAAAGTGTTAAGGTAGATGCTCCTTCAGCTGATCATACTCTGAGAGGAGCTTGTGTCAATGTACCCTCCGGTGACCTCATAACTGGGGTGCCATATGTTAACCACTTCTCCTTTTCACAGCCATAAGACTGTAATTTCCCTCTGGACTTGACTCTGCTCCAAGGAAGACAAAGAAAATATACAAAATTTTACTTCATCTTTTTTCTGTCAGAGAGGAACCAGGCAGCCAAAGGGGAAGGTGCAAAACCTCCTGGGCTGGATTTTCAAGTGCTATTTGTTGATGAGGCCAACAGACTCATGTACATGTGCCAGCTGCTTTTTTTGTTTGTGTGGTCTCCCATGAAGGTCAGTGTTAAGTCCCTGTCAGAACCTCTTTCTGTTTAGATGACATGATAGTGAGCGCTGACTCAAAACCAAAGTCAGAGAAAACATATTAATCAAAAATTATTGCTGCAGGAGAGAGGAAGCAATGTCAGGACCGAGACCAAGATTGACAATAGAGGTCCTACCACAATTATCAAGGTTAATTCCAAGAAAAAAAGTCCATTAGTTTGCTTTGAAGTTAACTTGGCACAGTTATTTAAACAGCAGCCGGTGTATTTAACACGTTATAAACAGGAGCCTTGTATTTAAACAGCAGCCAGTGTGAAAGGATCTAAAGAAATGGTAGAAAAGTTCCAAGTAAAAAGTTCTGGATTTCTAGGAATTTTGGACATTTTATTCTTTGTTTTCATTCTAAGTTTGAGTGAAACCAAATATCTTTTAAGTTTCATGAATAATAAAGTCCGGAAAATATATCTGAAATTTTAAAACATCTCGATGGACTGATTTTTAGTTTGTGTATTTCAATCATATTCACATCTTTTCCTGGTATGTGATCTAATGCTGTTCTATATGTTAATGCAGCTGGTTTCTGGAAGTGACTATGTGGTTGTTGATATAACTATATTACCTATTTTCTGAACCATAAAGGGCAACTGCTATTAGTAAAGGTTTAAATATCTTATTTCCTCGGATGAATCACTATCCTCATATGTAGGGTGTTTTATCAGTATAGTCAACATTTTGATAAAAATTATTTAATTATACCACAAGCAGAAGACTCTTTAATCTAGATGTTTAAGTATTTCACTACAAGAAATAGGAAAGAAGCTGATCACCAGTTAAGCTGTTTCAGTCATTGCTAACTAGCAGACGCCCTCAAAAATTTTTCCAAGCCAAACTCAAATACCTAAAATATTTTATGTTGCATTGTAGTATGCCAGCAATGATAAAAGATATTGTTTTGTGATACTATGAAATAAGGTAAAAAATAAAAATAAAATCATTGAATATGTAGGTAAAAATCTGTTATTATTATTCAGGAAGTTGTGGGTTTTTTTTCTGAAAACAGCAACAACACACACACACACACACACATGTTAATTATGCTTTATGAACATTTCCTCTGTATCTAGTGTTTACTTTCTTCCAAATTTTAATCAACATTGTTACGAATTTCTAAATTCTTTGATCTGGATATTTATGATTTGTATATCCACATTTTTGCCCAGGTTGTCAAGAGCTTTGTGCTACTCAAATGCTAAAAAATGTTTTCTCTCCCTGTGTTCTTTATATCATGTTTGTACATGAAGAAAGCACCTGTGGGTGTAATCTTTAGCTAACCACTCTACTTACGGCAATTGTCCACTACTATAAATCAATTGTACATTTAAAATTTACCAGAAGAACAGAACAAATTTGTAAGTTTTCTTCCGGCAACATGCAGGACTCCCTTTTCTTCAGAGCACAGAGGAAAGATCAGGCCACGTGGTAAGAAAAAATTATCTCTGCTGCTCAAGAAATACAGATGATGCATTTCTAATTTTTAATTGGCAGATAGGTGGTGCAGGCCAATAGAAAAGCATCGAAGTGCTGCAAAGTCATGAAGTAACCTTTATGTATGTCACTGTAGAACTATGTTTCAGAAGACAATCTTCTCCTGTTAAACCTGCAGGATTTAGGAGTTCAGTAATGCTGACAAGCAGGTTTACATTGTGCCTCAGGTATCCTCCCCCACCCCCAATTCTTTTGATTTGCTAAGTGAAATTCAGCGCCCTTCGTTATTCTTCTGGCCTGCTGGTTTCCAGGAGAAAATAAAGCATGACCACAAAGTGCAGCGGTAAAGTCACAATTTGGGGAATTGCAAGGAACTATGCAAGGAACTAGCAGTCAGCGATCAGTTTGAGAAGGTGTGTCTGAATCCATCAGTCAGAAGGAAGAGCTAAACCTCACAGGGAACATTTCCAGATGTCAGCAGTTAACAGGTTATGCTGAATCATGCATTTCTGTTATGTTCACTTCTTTCAGAACGCAAATTGGTAGGTTTTCGCTGTATACAAGAAAGGCATTGCATGCCATCATGTTGTGACAGCTTTGAAGTCTTTGGGTTCTACTAATTCCTAATTGGTAGACTGAGGAGAATCAGAAGGCAGGAACTACACCTCCCTTATCATGCATTATTGGCAATCTGTGATAACCTCGTTATCCCAGGAGTGCATTGAACTAGTTACTGAACTACTACATAAAAACAGCATAGGTAATGCATGTGCAAGTAGATTCCTTATTTAAATTGACCTCATCTCCTTCAGTTCTCCTGCTTCTCCCCAGCCACTTCCTTCCCACAGCACCCCAGCTCTGCTCCTAATCTCTGACAGCAATGGGGTCCCTATCAGACCACAGCAAAGCTCAGCAGCTCTGTACCAAACTGGAGGCTTGGGTTTAGGTGGCTGTCTCTGGAAAGGGAACTGCTGAGGAGCAGCCTTCATTTCCAACAGCATCACTGCTCCTTGGGCAGAAGACCAGCTTTGGTGGGCTCAAGACAAATGCTGCCACGTGCTGCAGGGAGATGATGACAGGCTTTGGCAGCAGTCACAGGTGCACAGCAAGAGGTTGCAGGGGCTCCTTGGGGAAGTGGAGATGCATCCCTAAGTGAACGCCTCATTTCCATTTCTCTCCAGTGCACATCACTCACTCCACAATTTCTGATTTCCTCTTTAAAGATTTAGAGTCAGAGCCATATGATGCAGTGGAAAAGCCATGGAATAAGACATCTGTGCTGAATAATTGGGTACAGATTTTGAGTACCAAGCACACAAAGGAGAGAAAGATCTTCCACTGGCTGTACCAGTACAGTTTCCTCTGAAGGCACTAGCAGCTCTGTATACATTGATGTGTTGTCCCAAAGGCAGGAAAGGAAAATTTAACTAATTCCATCAGACATTACTTAAAGTTCATTAAAAGGCAGAGTCCAGAGCCTACAGGTTTCTTAAAGTATCTTAAAGTCCCCTGCTGAGCACAATACAATGATACATGACCTGCTGAGATTGAAGTTGTTCCATGTACAGTCTCAGATTTCTTTGCCTTTTTTACTGCTATGTAACTTCTGCCTAAGGGACATGTTAAACTCCGATTCCCACCACAAAGAAGAAAAGGTGTTCAAAGAAAAATTAGGACTGTAGAGCTCACAGCCACAAAACGGCATTGTTAGGGAAATCATAGCAAATTCTAAACATAAATTAATTCTTAGAGAGAGATTGAAAGATGCAGTAATTTTATTTCAATGGGGTGATATAAGCGCAACATGAAAATATCTTGCATTTATGTAACAATTTCAGTGCATGTGGATAGATTAGGATGTTCTGGCCTTTTCAAAACAACCTACCCACAAGTGTTATGACAAATATTATGATTAATGAGATTATGAAAGGGTCTTTCCCTATTCTGGTGTATTCCACTACATGAAAGATTTTCTTTCCAAAAAATTCCCAAATGTAGAACAATTCCTGTTTTAAATGAATAAATACCTTGTTGCTCATCAGAACCTCAGGTAGGCATTTCGTAACTTCATTTCCACAGACGATAAATGGTGAAGGATAAATGTAAGTAATCTCAACTCCCCGCCCCCCCACCCCCCCACCCCTTCATTGTTCCTTTCCACTTTTCCATTCCTTCTTATATTTTACACTGGAGCAGAAACTTCTGAATGTTAAGGCAGAATATAATTATATGAGAACAGTCAATAAAACAACTCTTTTTAAAAGATTATATTTATTTTTATATCTCCAAAAGTGATAGAAGATCTTGTGCTAGACTTCAGAACTCTTCTTTTATTAGTTTTTAGAAGATGATAGTGGAAAACTGTCTCTAGGCGGTCCTCCTTGAGCAACAAGGTTGGACCAGATGACCTCCAAAAGTCCCTTCCAACCTCAACCACTCTATGATTCTATGAATGGATCTCCAGAAACTGCTTTTTTTATCTAGGAAGAAGTATTTCAGTAAAAATTAAAACAAGAAAACAAAGTGTAACATGTCCTAAGCAGCTAGAGTGAGGCCCTAGGACTCATGATGTCTTACTATAAACTTGCCCTGTAAGTCCCATAGTGATTTATTCCAGCTCTAACAAAAATCTTTTACAGCAAGTCAGGATTTCTCAGTATTTTTAGAAGAAATTAATAATCTATGAAGCATTCATTTCTGGAAGTACCTTGTCATTCCACCCCCTATCCTCTTCCCTTCTTCTCCCGCAATCCTTTCTTCCCAGCAGAGAGCAACTTCAATTAGAGCAAGAATTTCTTGTAGGCATCAATTAAAATCAGGATAACATGAATTGTGCTTTTCATGCTTGCATGGTAGTTGCTACAACTTACAATTAAGTTGCAGAAAATGGCACTCCAGGGATTAAAACCAAAATAAGCATGACCTGTAAATTCAGTTTGTTTGGGTTTGCTTGGGGTTTTTGGTTTGGGGGTTTTGTTTGGCCATTTCAAGAAAAGTAAATGGTCCCTTTTAACAATAGTCAATTCTTTCTTGTTTGCTTCCTAGAATCAGAAAATCAGGGACACAAACTCTCCATGGCCTTCCATTTCTGCTGACCTCCAGCCTGACTCCAGAACTAGTTTTGGAGAAAATCTAAAAATAAATACTTAATTATTTTGTTGTAATAAAGGCTGAATTAATTATTCTGTGTTGAGCTGACAGTACGTTCATCCAAAGCATTTTAGGGGGCTTTAAAAAAGAGGACTTTTCTTCATTTTACTGGTAAAATTACGCAGATTTAAAAAAAAAAACCAAAACACCAAAAACCAAAACAACAAAAACTACTAGGATATTAGCTTGTCATGTTTTGGGGAGCAAGGGATTTTTTTGTGTTTTTGTTTTTTTTTTTTTCTTTTTCTGGTTAGGATAAGTTAAGATAAAGATTTGGAAAAGTTGAATTCTGTAATTAGTCACCATGAGGTTTCAGAAATATCTGAATAGTTAAACCAGCTTTAAAATACACCAAATAATTTTTAGGCACATCCATTTAGGGATGACAAGTTCCCAAGTTATCCATGCAGTGGTGTGGCGGGCTGGCCCAGGCCGGAGGGCAGGTGCCCCCCAGGCTGCTCTGTCACTGCCCTCCTCAGCCGGGCGGGGGGGGGGAGGAGAGAATATTTCTAAACAGAACAAAACCACTAATCAGCATTTTCAACAAGAAAATGTTGATTAGTGGTTTTGTTCTGTTTAGAAACAACTTCCTAAGATGCACTTTCAGTTCAGTTGTAGCCGTCAGCTCAAATGTGCATCTGGAAAAGAAATTGTCATCCTGCTTTCTCCTACACCAAGTTAACTGTGGGATGCAAGAATGAAAAAATATTAGCACATCATTTAATTTCATTTGCTAACACCATGTATTTCACCCTTTAAGAAGCTTGTGGCTCTCTTGGTAAAAATCAAGTCACAGGTCTCAACACATCAATTGAATTGAATTAATAACAGATATCGTAAAACATGTTAAAGAAAGAAATGTTAGAATCCAGGCCTTTGCACTTCTACAGAACTACCTTCTCAAGAAAGCCATAGCTAGATAAAGGCAAACCAAACAATTTACAATAATTAAATTACAATAATTACTGTCCCCAAAAAGTCATGAGATTACCACTGAAATCTTCCAGAAAAGGTGAAAAGGGAGAACATAAATTTCATCCTGATTCCTATTTTAGCTGTTAGTTTTGACGGACATTTAAGGTATAATCCTTAGGAAAAAGATATTTTAATAGAATTCAAGGAGGAGTTGACAAGCAAAAGTAGTAGTCTGATAAAGTGTAATTGACTATGGATTTAATATGAATTTTCTGGTGCTTCTACATTTTTCAAGTAAAATTTTAAAATAATGCTGTTAAAATATACAAGATTTGAAGTTTATTTCAAAAAGCTAAAAGTAAGGATCTTTCTCCCATCCCTTGTAAAATAAAGAATTTGGTCAATTTTCTTTTACCTTACATAATATCTTTTTCATATTTGTACTTTGCATCCTTGCAAAACAAGTGATGCTGGTATACTACTTTTTTATATTACTAATGCTAATTTCTTCCATCTATTAATAATATTTGACAAAGTCAAGTACTGAATAAATTTTTTGTCAGAAATTCAGACATGCACAATGTAGCTGAAACAAAAAAATACTTTCATTTCTAAATATCACCTTGGGACAGGATAGTAAGTATATCTTCTCCTTAGTAATCTACTGTGACATGGCTGTCTTACGGCTTCCACTGTATTTGTGCCCTTTTTCAGTCTGTCCATGGCGTGTGAAAAGAAATGTTATGGAAAGAAACAGAATTAATTGGAAACAGAAAATTGTTGAAGAGCATCCGTGAAAAGCTCTTTTGAGATAGACTTAGCTGACCAAAATCAATCTAATATACAACAAAAATTATAAAATCTAATTTCAATAAGAGGAAAAATACTTTTATAAAAATTCTTCATGAATATTTCATGAAGAAAATTCAACATAGTCATCAAAGTTTAAATGCTGTATGTTCTGATGGGCGCTGGTATATAAGGATTTTTGGGTTTACTGTGTCCTTCTTGCACTGGAGTGCTGCTCTCCAGCACTTCCATGGGCTCATGTTTGTTCCAGTGTCTACTAGGCCACACCTGATTAAGTTCATTTGCTGCAGCGAATGAAGAGACGGGACGCAGCTTGATGCAAGCAAATGTCAATTTATTGCATAGAAACACGGGTATATATACTTCCAGAAATCACGCATTTTAAACAGATTGGTTCTTTTGAGCTAAGTATTGCATACTAGACAATCCCTGATTTGTGGTTAACTACCATCAATCAACAGCAAGGTGTTACCTTTCCTTGGTGCCATCCGTCCCCCACTCCCCTATGCTCTGTTAATTGTTGTCTAGGCAAGCTGGAGCACATTCCCCTCAGCTAACTGATTGCCACGCATGGTCCTAGTTTCCAGCCCGCTCCTGCATCTCCCCCTTCCTGTTGCACAAAAAGAACCTTTGAAACTGAACGAGTAAAAACAAGGTATAAGTAATAGAACAAATAAAAAAGCAACTAAGGCATATATAATTGTCTTTACTAAACTTCTTAACCATCCTGAAATGCCCCAGCCACTAAACATTTAACCAATCCCAAGTACCACTCTGTTGGAGATGGGAGATTCCATCCTTCAGTTGCTGGATGCTAGCATGAATTGACTATGAATGATCTGAAACGTTCATGCAACACATCCCTTCAAACTCCTCACAGCCGTGACCTTGTGCCAAAAGCAAAAAATCTATATCCACGGTCGACAGAATGGTCCATGTTCATAACAATATAACTGTAGAAATTGAGACATTGTCCAATCTGGTCCACAGGCAGCGGTGTTGAAGGGCAGATTCTTATTTCATTCTGTAGGGTCGGGGTCGGTGTCAGCTGTCTGTGGGAAAGGTTCATGGAAAGGTCATACATTCTTTGCTGGGATCCACCTGGGTCCGTTTTCTGTGGAGACACAAGCATAGCCTTTTCCCCATGTAACAAGAGGATACGGTCCAATAATTTTACCTGTTTCTGGATCTGGAACCAATATTGGGGCTTTAACCCTTGCCTCGAAGGAGGCATTTGCAGCAAAATGTCGAACTATCGGTGGGTTGTTATCTATCAAAGAACAATTCAAAAAATTAAAAACATACAATGCTTTCTGTAAGCGTTCTTCAGAAATAGCCATTCCCATTCTCCCTTTTTGTTGTTGTAATAAACGTTTTAGAGATTGATGAGACCGTTCAATGAGAGATTGACCGGTGGGGGAATGACGAATGCCAGTAATATGAGTTATACCCCACAGGGCAAAAAAGGTTTTTATAGTTGTTGAAATATAAGCTGGGCCATTATCTGTCTATATTTTAGAGGGGATACCCAAAGTGGCAAAAGTACGCATTAAATGTCTACGAACATCTTGTGCCTTTTCTCCTGTGTGACAAGAGGCAAACAAGGCACCTGAGAACGTATCAATGGAGGAGTGGATATATTTAAGGTTACCAAATTCTGAATAATGTGTAACATCTGTTTGCCATAGCTGCAAGCTTTGTAATCCTCTAGGGTTAACTCCTGCAGCAATTGCTGGGAAAGAATGTTTTTGACAATCAGGACAGACAGCAATAATACTTGATGCTTGTTGGGAAGTAAGGTCAAACTGTCGTTTAAGAGCTCCAGCATTTTGATGGAAAAAGGAGTGGCTTAGTTTAGCTTGTGCAATGCGGTCTGGCAATACTTGAACTGATAACGTCAACAGACCAGCTCGCATATTACCTTCTGTAAGAAAACCAGGTAGTTAGGTGTGAGACCTAATATGCATAACAAAATAAGGAGCAGAGCGAGAATCCAAAAAGTTCCTGTAACAGGGTAAAGAGCTGCAAATGAGAAACATTACGTAACACAGAAGCTTCAGCTGGTGTAACAATGCCTGCAACATAGGCTGAATCAGTAACAAGGTTAAGCGGTACATTCCATTTTCGAAAAACTCGAACTACTGCATTTAATTCTACTATCTGAGGTGAACCAGAGACTGTCTCTATGTCTGAGTCCCATCATCTCTGTTGATCATCCCACCATAAAAGAACAGATTTATGTGATTTGCCTGATCCATCTGTAAACACAGTAAGCGCCTGTAGAGGTTGATCGCTTCTTTTGGATTTCAACCTCAGACGAAAGTCAATATTAAACAGTTAGTGAGAAGGCGGATGAGAAGTGATTTGACCTGTCTAGTCGGCAAGCGCCATAACAAAGGTATCTGCTGATAAAGCCATTGTAAGTATACTGTCCTTACTGGTAAACAAATACAAACAAAATCCTTCCCTGATAAGGTTAACAGGCGTGATCTAGCTTTAACAATCAGAGAAGCAAACATTTCATGTGTCAAAATAGTTTTTGTAGACTGGTTAGGTAAAAAGATCCATTCAATGATTAATAAGGGGTCTGAGTTCTGAAGGTCCCATTGAAATATCAGGGCGTGAGGCAGGGTTTAAAATAATCAAGTAAAAAGGTAGTTCAGGAGCCATCGATGGGCTTGTCGAGAGAAGCGGTAGCTGAGGCAACCTTTTGTAAAGATGTGTCTGCCTCAGAGTTAAGGTTACCTGGAGAACAAAGATTAGTGTCCCCTTTTAGTAGTTCAAACAGAGGACTCAGGTCCGTATTAGAAATTCCCAATAGTGGTCAAACCCAATTTATTGTTCCCAGTAATTTTTGTGCATCATGCAGGTTTCTCACATTGGTATTGATCTGCAATGGTTGAGGAACAATAGTTTGTGCCCTTATTCGCCAGCCCAGATATTTCCAAGGGGGAAACTTTTGGACCTTTTCTGGTGCTATACAGAGACCTGCCGAATTCACGGCATCTGTGACAAGGGCTACAGCTTTCTCCATGACTTCGTGATGTTGTGCTGCCACCAAAAGATCATCCGTATAATGATACAACAACACACTAGGCGTAGTGTTTCAGACAGGACTAAGTGTTTTCGCAACATACCATTGACATATTGTAGGACTATTTTTCATACCTTGTGGCAGTACAACCCACTGGTAACTCTGCAACGGGGCTTGCATGTTGATGCTTCAAATTGAGAAAGCAAATTTTGGGGCATCATCTGGATGCAATGGGATACTGAAAAAACAATCTTTAAGATCTATGACAGTCAGATGCCAAAGTCAAGGGATCATAGTAGGGGACGGGAGCCCGGGTTGGAGGGCTCCCATATCTTCCATAGCGTCATTAATTTTTCTGAGATCATGGAGCAAGCGCCACTTGCCAGTTTGTTTTTTAATAACAAAAACTGGTGAATTCCAGGGGCTAGTAGAGGGTACAATATGTCCTTTGGACAGTTGCTCTGAGACTAAATTTTGGAGTGAGCAAAGTTTCTCCAGAGGGAGGGGCCATTGATCCACCCAAATGGGAACATCAGTTTTCCAGCTTATTTTTAGGCTGTCGCACACTTCAATGGCCCATCTAAAAATGGGTTCGGATAGACATTCCCCATTGTAACAATACATTGTGTCCCCACAAAACCATAGGGACTGGTAGAACAAAAGGTTTAACAGAAGCCACATGTCCCTCTGGTCCCTGGATTCGAATTAGTCCCAAACTTTGACGGCTGTTACCAATCCCCCCAATCCCAGCCAGTGTCTGAGAGACATTAGTCAGTGGCCATGGTGGAGGCCATTTAGCTTGAGAAATTACTGTGACGTCAGCTCCAGTATCAATGATTCCATTTAGTACTATTTGTTGGTCATGGGAAATAAAGGTACACTGATACATAGGTCGCTGTGGAGAAATGGATTGTACCCACAAAATGTGGGGCAACCCTGTGGACCCAAAACCTCCTTTCCTCTGTGGAGGATGGTCAGCGATAAGGGAGCCTACCCTTGCTGGGATCAGAATCAATTGTGCTATTCGACTACCCTGAGGTACCGTACAAGGTGGAAATGGAGTCCGTGCCATGATTTGATTTCATCAACACTGTCAGAGTCAACAACTCCTGGCAAAACAAAGAGACCGGACAGTGTTGTGGAGGACCTGCCAATTAATAAAGCTTGTATATCGGGAGGTAATGGTCCTTTGACATCTGTTGATAATAAACGAACTGAGGAATCAAGCAACGTTGTTACTGTGTGTGAGGTTGCCAGGTCCAATCCGGTGCTGCCTGAGGTTGCTGGACAGAGACTTGAGGTGTCGGTGCTTCTCTCCGAGGTTGTTGAAATGTCAGCTGTGGCACTTGTGTCTGCGTGCGTCATTGCCCCGCGCTCCGCAGTCGGTTTCCCTGTATCAGTTGTCCCTGAAAGTCATACTTAGATAGACATTGATTAGCAAAGTGACGCCCTTTCTGACATTTTGGACAAACTCCAGGGCCAGGGGATTGTTGTTTATTCCCTGCAACCCGAGCAAAACAATTTCTCTTCAGATGACCAGGCTTACCACAACCACAGCAATTCCCCACACCACGCATCGCTGCGAAAGCAGCAGCCATAGCCTCAAACTTGTGGTCAATCGTACCGATTCGGTTACATGCTTCCATCATTTCCACCAGAGTGGGGTTTGGGTTAGGAAGAGACTTCAATAGCCTTTTACAATCAGCATTAGGATTTTCGACAGCTAGTTTTGACAACATTTCCCGAGCTTCTGCGCTATCTACTTGATGTTCCAAAGCCTGTTTTAGCCTGTCAATAAATTGCATATAAGGTTCTCGAGGCTCCTGAGTGATGGTAGTAAAAGCTTTTTGTGGCCTTTGTGAGTCAGGGTCCTGGAAAAAAGCCTTTTTTGCCTCTTCCCTAGTTGCTTCGAGAGCCTCACGGGGGCAGTTTCGAGCTTGTGCTACCGGATCAGCATGTGCACCGGTGGCGATAAGATGTTCTATTGTTAGTGCAGCTAATGCAGCATCATTATGATTAACATACGTGAGTAGGAGTGTTTGAAGTCCTCCTCTCCAATGTGACTCCCATTACGAGTACTGAGTCGGGGTTAACAGTAATCGTGCTTAAGATTTCAAATCATGAGGGGTCATGACATAAGTATCAAACACAGAAGATAACAAACTTGTAAAATAGGGAAAGGCCATGTTCCGTAACCGTGCGGCGCGGTTCCTTAATAACTGAAAAAGAAAGAGCCTCCCATCATGCTCCCCCCACCCGGCCCTGAGTGTACAAGACCAGAGCAACTATGGTTTTAGCCACTTCTAAATACCCCTCCCTTAAGGCCTGTTTCTTTATATTTGCCCATACATCGTGTGGGTCAGGAGGATACAAATCAGGTTCTTTTTCAGGGTCTATCGGTCCTGGGTCAAAGGGTTCTTCTTCTGGTGGATACTCAGCTGCATTCACACCCAGGGATCTGGGGCACTGTGACTTAGAGGTCAGTAAAGAAGGAGCTATAAGAGCTCGCGATTCCTCCTCCTCTCCTTCCTCTGCCTTCATAGTTTCGAAAATGACTCTCCATGAAGAGAGCAGGCGGTGGGACTCAGTATTCCCTTTTGTCACAGAATCCCACAGTTTCACCCCTGTGTTGTCCCAAAGTTCCTGCGTAAAAATTGTAGATGCAGTCACGGCGGGTATATTTACTTGCACCCACTTGAGCATTGCTTTAAGGTCATGCCCAGAAATATTTTTCTTATGTTTGTTAAGGAGACCTTTCATAAGCTCATAAACGTCTCTTTCTGGGGACGAACCCTGATTCCCCATTACGGATTTCCCACAGCTCACCTCTCAACTCCGGAGGGATTTCTGGCCGGCTCCTGCTTCCTTTCAGCTGTTCATTCAAAGTTCTGTGGGATTCGCTGCAAGTCACTCAGTTAGGCGATTCGAGAGCCCTTCACGTCAGATCCTTAAATGCATCACGTCGGGGTCACCAATTTGCGGCGAATGAAGAGACGGGACGCAGCTTGATGCAAGCAAATGTCAATTTATTGCATAGAAACACAGGTATATACACTTTCAGAAATCGCGCGTTTTAAACAGATTGGTTCTTTTGAGCTAAGCATTGCATACTAGGCAATCCCCGATTGGTGGTTTACTACCATCAATCAACAGCAAGGTGTTATCTTTCCTTGGCGTCATCCTTGGTGCCATCCGTCCCCCACTCCCGTATGCTCTGTTAATTGTTGCCTAGGCAAGCTGGAGCACATTCCCCTCAGCTAACTGATTGCCATGCATGGTCCTATTTTCCAGCCCGCTCCTGCAATTTGCTTACCGGTTCACATTTTCAACTCACCAGGTTTAGTACCTGAAGCTAGTAGAGTCAACACTGGCAACTCCTGTTCACCACTGGCTTCTGGTCGTTGTATTCGCATTGCACCTTCACAGGGCTGAAATTCAACTCAACTACTTCCTATACATCCTTACATTCATCTGTGACTGGCTTTTGTAAGACCTGAAACATCTTCACCACCTACTTCATGGCCTTTCAAAGTACTATATCCGAATCTGTCACGCCTCACATCAACAGCATTCCCAATCAGTGAGCAATATTTCCATATACGTTTGCTGTGATGATAGGGGTCAGGCAGGATTGTGGCCCTGGCCCATTCCATCCCACTCCAGGATGTTCTGGAGGAAAAATCCTTGTGCCATCTGGACTAAAAGATTCATATAGTCCAGAAAACTAATAGGAAGTGCACAACTTCTGGAACAGCAGTTAGCAAAATAAGGCAGACACTGGCTTTCACAGCAATGTCAACACAGTTTTGGAGTACCAAACACCCCAGGCAGCAGCTACTGTTCTTCTGAATCTGCCTGCCAGAGTCTTTTACCAGCTGATGAAGAGCTGGTGTAGAGAGAAGTCTTAGGTCAAGCAGCAATGGTACCATTAGGCAGAGACTGTATCCATCATTTTAACAATCAACATCACCAGGTGAATCTTTCCCAACTATCCAATGACCAAAATGGCATTTTTGTAATCGTATGTTCTCTGTGCAAAGGGTTTTATAAGTATTTGAATTTAAAATGTTGCCACTCATTCACAGTTCTCAATGGGCTATAATGGATATTAATATGTTATGTTGAGGGTGTGGGTGCGGGGCAAGTCACCAGATGACCCCATCTACCTTGAGCAGTGGTGACACCTGCTTCCCTCTCTCAGACAGGAACACTCACAGTGTCAGAAGACCAAAAGTTCATGGCTTTATCATAAACCCCTTCTTGCTCTGAGTCATGTTCTACCTGGAAAACATTGGCTCGCACACTCCAGCTGGGTTTTTCATGAAAAAAACCCTAAAATAATCACTTGCACAGCAGTCTCCCAAATGCCATGTGCATTGTCACAGTCTGCTGCGTGTTACAGAACATTTGCTAGCCCAGCAGGAGCCATGCCATCAAAATTGGTGAACAGAACACTTTGGGCCTACTTTGTCCAATCCAATGCTGTTCCAGCTCCCATGAGGGAAGCTCAGGCTGTGATATACGTATTCCTGCCTCATAAGGAGACAATGTAAACTGTCAATGTAAGTCAGAAGGATTTGGGTTACACCACATTTTCTTTCATGGTACACCCTAAAACAAACCACTTACCCTTCTTCCCCACCTTCACCGTTCCTAGGCTGATTAGGAAATCATTGTGTGACCACAGAGTTTTCTTAAATTGGGCTCAGTCAGCAAGTTTTCCCTACAAAGCTCAAATACATTCTTCCAAAGTATAAGGATTCTCTAGCGGTGTTCCCCAGTTGCCTGCACTTGCTGCCCACCAGGCTGTCTCTTTACTCTTTATGTTACTTCCTTTACTCTTGCTTCTATTTACTGATATAATTATCTTGTTGTTGACCTCTGTTTATCTTCATGCTAGCATCCTGGAAGAAATTTGCAAGTTTGTGTTTCGTGCAATTTATCTTATTTGGTTTTGGAGATATCAGAGACATTCTATCTAGCTTGTGTTTTGTGCCAGTCTCCAAAGGACCCTCATTCTTCTCCTCTCCTCTCTTCTGCAGCAAGGTTAGTGCTCACATCAGCACCAGAAGGTGACTTCTATGAGTGCTAGCAAAACTACTAGCACCACCCAAGGACTAGTGCCTAGGTATCCCCACTGGAGCCGTCTCTCATGGTTTTTTTCCTGTTCTGCCTGGTCCAGAGCTGCTGATAGCCTCTGGTGTTTGAGTCATCTCATATTTCTGGTAGGCCAGGGCACTCCTTCCACATAGAAGGTTTTTTGTGTCTCTTCATTGATCCCAGAAGTAGTGTCCACAAACCATCCAATCAGAGAAGCAGGAGTCTGAGTCTATCTGTGGAGACACATTGGTGTTTAATAGTTCACGTTCAGCATCACATGGAGAGAGGGAAAAGAGTCAACATTGCATCTGGACCCAGTGCATGGCAGGATGCTGTGCTGACTGTCTGCTCAGCCACTAGCTGTGCATCTCAAGCTACGACCAATACCTGGTCCCTGTCCCTGTTTCCCTGTCAAGAAGACAGACTTGACTTCATCCCAGCTTAGCATAGGAGTGGAGCAAACTTCAGCAGTGTGGCTGACTGCAGGGAGCTTGGGTTAGAGTGCAGGCTCAGTCTTGAGGATCACAACGGTGAGGACAGCCTTTGGGGTATAATTTAGACCTGTCACAAACCAGAGGAGCCTTTAATAGGAATAGTGCCCAGGCCACCTGTGGTGGATTAGCTGCTTTCCTGGCTAGCTCTTACAGGTCGGGTCTCTTCTGCCAGATCAGAGCCAACAGGGATGGTCTCAGTGAGACAGTTCTTATGATGGGGATTGTCTCACATAAGTGGTGAGAAGGGCAAGGAAAGACATAGATCTGGACTGTGAGAGTGTGTTGTGTTTTGAATGAATGAAATGACGCATTCAAGAAGGGGTCCAAGGACTGGTGGCTATAGCAGAGAGCTGTTGGTGTGCTGGAGAAACAGGCCAGCACACCTCCAGCCGTGGTGGGTGTTCGGGTGACTTGTGCTGGCCTGAAAACCTGCAGCTGCCAGGCACAGCTGTATTCTTCCTGGTGCTGCGTTTCCTTCGACCTGCTTGTTTGGGCATCCATCTACATGACTTTTTTTTTCTTTTTTCTTTCTCCTAGTCACAAGGGAGCTTATCAGATAAAAGAACTTGGTGGAGTGACAAAGATTGATTAACAGTGAGGTGGAATGGGATTTTTATTTCTGCCTCCATAAACACCTGAGTGACAGTCAGCTGTGTGTGACTATGGTCTTATCAATAACAGTTTATGTGAGATGGGCTTGAACTAAAACAATTTGTATTTAAACATCCAAATCTTTGGAGACTTGAATCTCAGCAATATTAATGCTGTACTATTTCGACATCAGGGAACAGCTATAATAAATAAGCAACATTTCCAATGGAGGTGACAAAAGATATGCAACAAGATTCGGGGATATTCCAAGGGATAATTCCTCAGACATTAAGGTCAACACATGAAATTTTGACTGAGATATTTAAGAAGATGGTAGAAGGCTTATTCAGCTCTGATTGCTCTTTTTCTCATGTATCACTGTAACAAAGGATTAAGAGGTATGTGATGAAATTACAACTACTTTTAAAAGCTGAACAAGGAAATACTACTCTGGGGTTTTGGGGAGATCTCTGATTTTTGCAATGAAGGCTCAAATTTTTGAGTACAACAGATTATCTGTTATTATTACAGAATAATAAACAGAGCCCTCACTGGGATCCAAATACTGGTTTTCAGTTAAAGGCTTAGGTAACAAGCAGGCTGCAGGTTTTGCGATTTGGGCTAAGCAGGACCTCCAAAGAGTAACAGTGCCTGTCACCTTTCTTTACTATGGGCCATATGTAGGGATGAAGTGAGCCACAAGAAAACATTTAGATGATTGCCTGGTGTTTAATTGATTTTGGAGACCTTTGTAAGACTTCCAGCCAATATGGCATAGCAAGGATGAAATTCCTTGGTAGAATTTCTCCCTCCACTTCTTCTAGCAAAGCCTTTTGTTCGTGATGCCCCATGTTGCTCACAGACCTGATTGGGAAGCAAAGGCCTATGCACAGTGAAATTGCCATCTCAGGTTGGGCTAGAGGAAAATTTTAAAAGTCCATAAGAGCAGGTAGGAATTGGTCCACATCTTCTCTGTGTTGGATAACAAGAGGACAAAATATAGCTGCATGCACCCATGTGGGTGCTTGCAGCAGAAAAAAAAGCAAACATCCCCTCTCCTGAGAGTTTCCCTTTTTGAAATCAGAAGCTTGTCTTGACCTTTATTTTTATGCTATAAATAAACAAATAAACAATGCTAGTTTTTCTTCTGAGCTCCATGTTAAGGGTCCCTTCCACTCTGAACCTTTTCTGTGCAACCTGCTGAATAAAAACCCAGTACTTTTTATATGCCTTTCTTTTATGTCATGCCTTCCAGAGAGAACCTGTGATTGCCACATAGGAAAAAAAATGCATTTAGCTTTTGGGTTTTTTTCCCTTTCACACTTCTTAATTATTTTCCAATGGCCATTTAACCAGCTCCTTCGGCAAGATTAATTTCTAACCAGTTGCTCAGTGGGCCCTGACAGATATGACACTGCAATCCCCCATGCCAGTTTAGGATGCTGCAGCATCACAGCTGAGATGGCTCCTAACAGAAACTGTGCTAGTGCTATAAGAAGCCGGAATAAGCACCAATATGAGAGGCTACAAGTGCTTAAAGGTGTGAAAGACAGGCAAGATTTGGTATGAATCTTAAGAAGGGTAAGTGCACTGTAATGGAAAGGAAGGACTAGTATGTAAGAAAAACAAAAGACTGGGTAGAAAAAGGGAGAAAAAAGAAAAATAGGGAGGAGTTCTGGATCACAGGGTTGGGAGGAGACTGGAATTTAGAGGAAAGAAGAAATAGCAATATTGGCCAGGCAGTCTTTTAACATTCTCATAAATATATTGTCTTCTGAGGATCCCATTCAGTAGTTTAGTTAATACAATAACAGGGAAATCAGTTACCTGGTTTATTTGGAAAACCAACATTTTGGTATTCCTTGGATATTACTTTCCTTACAAGATTGAACTTTTGTTTGTTTTATGACTTCAGTGTCAAAAGTACCTGAGGGATTGTGATAGGAACGGGTTGCTGACTCACATGAATAGGAATATAATAGAGCAGCTGAAACCTGTGGTGGACATGTATGAAGAAATGTTTCCTACTGAAGTCTTGGTTTACACTTCTGCGTTCTGTAAAGACTAGCTTCTCTCCCTTGCGTTATCCTAGGTATATCTGTACCTGTAAAAAAGTCAACTGTAAAGTGCTTTGAGGGAAACTGGAGAAAATGGATATGAAGTGATGGGTTTTCCCTGAGCCTAATCTTTGCTCAAGGGCATTCAAACACTTTTACTACTGAGGCAGAAAATGTATATAGATGCAAAATATTTGCTCTTTGGACAGCTCAAATATTTGGGCTGTCCTGTAATAATTTCTTCTAGAAGGAATACTATTGACTTCTCAGATTCCAGTAAATATAAACAGTGAAGTTCCTGTTTAATCTTACGTGATGGATACCAGCAGGCATACATGAAGCCTACTAAAGCAATGACATTATCTATCAGTATGCTTTGATTTACAATGTTTGTTAGTAACACTTTCTTTTGTGTTTATGTGGTTATTGATTTATTGGTAAAATGGCAGGCTCAGAACAAAGGTACTATTTATATAAAACTCAGGTAGAAAATAGCTGTGTTTAGTTTAATATATATTTTTCAAAACACCTGTTTAAAAAAAAAAAAAAAGAAAAAAGAAAAAAAAGAAAAGTTATTTTGATTACTGAGAGCCAGAACCGAGTAGATACTTTCAGTAAACTTCTTGGTTATAAGGGTACTTTAGGGGATTGTTAAGCAGTTTAATATGAATGAACTCACAAAAAAGTAATGGAAAAAGAAAAAAAAAAATTCCTGATGGAAAATTTTTGTTTGGAATGCTATTTGTTATTTTTAAAAAGTTACATGGTTGTGGTTTTAAACATAACAACTTCGCATTCAAGACATGCTTAAAATGAAAGAAAGATTACTGAAAGAAGCTCAACAAGGAAGTTACTTCTTTATAAAGAAAAGTATTTTTGAACAGGGGAGGTTGGGTTGAGCTTTCTTATAATTATACAAGTTGACATTGAAAACTTCCCGGTTTGTGGGCTCTGGCAATTACCTCACAAAAGAATGCAGAAAGGACAGGGGGTGGAACATAGAGAAAAGGGGTTGGACTTGAAGCACTTAACAGGAATTTAATTTTCTGGCCATCATGCAGAAGATGCGTGCCTGATGTTGAATTCTTTGAATTTAAGTAAAATGAACCAAATTATTTAATCTAAAAAAAGCCCATCCTCCATTCTTACTATTCTTTTTCTGCCATTATTTTCCATGAAAATTGCTTACCCAAAACTATATTAAAAGGCAAGATTCAGATACTGTAGGTAAGGTTAGAGGAATTATTCATGTCATTTAGCTATTCTGATGGCAAGATTTTCCATCAAATAACTTATTTGTGAATTGGTGCCTTCCTATTCACAGCTGAAATCCAGCTGTGTGCAAGACCTCACAGAAGCTTTATGTGTCACTTCCATCTCAGTTAAAATACATTTTGAGGACTCATGTGGGACTACCATGATGAATAGACCATGTTCTGGCCTGCTGCACAGGGGTGAGTTTTATCCTTTCTGACCAGCTAAAATGATACAAACCTTAAATAAAGCACATATTGACATTGTAAGACACTATTAAGGTCCACAGTGTACCATGGTGATGAACCATGACCAAAGTACTCCCGGGGCTGTAATAATTCATTACTGAAATAGCTTCCTTCTAATGACTGAGGCTCATTGTGTCAAAGAGCTTGGACTCCTAACCCCAATGCTTGTTATATAGCATTAAATAAATCTCACTTTCTGTTCATTTACCTGCTACATCAAAGGTCATGAATCATAGCTGGCATCAAGATTTGGATAGTTATCTTTTAAGGCTCTCCCTCTGATTATTGGATGAAGTTAGTGTTAGGCAAACCTGGGCTTGCACTCCCAAGAGGTGACAGGTACACATGGGTGGTACTGAGAAATACCTTCCCATTTGCACGAACTATCGAGCCAGTTGTCCTAGAACTGTTTTCTTTGAATTTCTAACTCTTATTTTTATTTTAATTTTGGAGATGAATTCTGTTGTTCTCTCAGCTGAACATCCCAGCTACCAGGGAACACAGTCATGCTTCCTCAATGTATTTAAGGTCCATTGATTTTGAACTTTTTCAAGCTCTGCCAGGAAGCAGCATCATAAGAAATGGAAGGCTTATCCTCCCCCAGGCACTACCACTGGGTATTCCTTGGAGCTGAGGGAGGTGGGAATTAGTCCCATTTAATGAAGGATAAAGTGGAAGGTGGATGTCTCCTACCCTGGGTCAGTGCTCTAACCACTGCATTACAAGAGAAAAGCACTTCACAGACCACTCAGACTGCTCTCCTAAATGGAAAGTGACAGCTAGCACCTTATGAATATCTCAGGGGTTTCAATGTGTATTTGATACACTCCAAAAATACCCTATTTTAAAAGCACTCAGCTTTCCCAGGACATCTGTCTTGAAAGGATCGGAATCATCCTTGCCGGCTTTAGTCCTGGTCCCATAACAGCTCTTTCCTGTCTGCAAATAACCCTTCTTCCCTCGTTACAGTCATTGGCAGAAGTGGACTGAATGTAAACCATTGAGTATACAGCGAATGTAAACCTCCCTGACTAAACTACCACCATATGCCTTTGAAACAAACAAGCAAATAATTACCAAAGTTCTTAAATGTTTACTTGCATTTCTCAGAGTGGGATAACCTTCATACAGAGAAGCAGATGGTCCATGGAAACCCATGCATGAAAATAAATAACCCTTTCTCTATCAGTATATGGTAATCATAAAGCCAAGTGACCGCTGACTTTTGCCTATTTTCTTGAAAGAGATATTAAATTAGACTTGAGTTGACCAAAGGTTTTCAGTCTTTCATGAACTTCAAGTCATGTGGCATAAGGTTAATTTTTCTTAATAGAGAAATAATTAATTCAGATTTACAGAATACTTGTGATGTTTTTTCTTTTACATGGTACTTTAAAACATAAGAAGGTGCAACACCAGGGTAAAGCAAAGAACAGGATAAAAGAATGGGGAAAATGGGATTAAATAGTAATTTTTCAATACAGCAAGGAGTTAATAATGAACTTCCCTGGGTTTTGCTGAGCTTAATCTATTTAGTAATTATCACAGGTGATGAGTGATGATCTAAAAAAATGTGAAGGTGGTAGGAATGTAGAAGAAGAAGAAAAAAGTACAAGGGAATACCTGTACTGACAAGAACAGTTATTTTGCCAAAACTGTTTCTGGTTTGTTCGTTGTTGTTGTTTGTTTTTTTTTCCACAATTGCAGTGTCAAATGTAGGCTAGATCAGTCTGCAAAAAATGTCTGAAGAACTAGACTGTCAGACAGTGTGCAGCTGTTCTTTCCAATAAACCAGTAGTTAGAACATGCCATAAGATTAAATACCCTAATTATTCTATTTCCCTTACAGGAAGTTCAATAATGTGAATAATCTAACCATCAGGCTTAAAGTGTATCTCAGCAAAAAGATAAACTGCTGGAAGCTGAAGGGTAACACCTCCATTGACAGCACCCCATCTTGTGTCAGGAAGCAGGCTCTGATGTCTGCATTTCAGCCACCAGACTGCAACAGATGTAAATTCACATCCTAGGAGCTTAAAAAGAAAAAGTGGAACAGCATCCACAGGAGAATTCAGATCTATGCACAAGATCGTCTTGATCTGCCTTATAACCAGGTAGGTAGAGGAACCTCAGTCTACAGGCACAAAGGCCCCTTCTCCACATCTTAGATGGGCACTCGGTCCACTGGGCTATTGGAGAGTGATGAGGCTGTCACCTCTCCCAGCAGCTTTGAGTAGCTAACTGGTTTCACTCCTCAGACTATGTGAGCACCAGAGTATTTCATTTGAGGTTCAGTGAGAGCACTGTCAAGTACAGTAACTTGATCATCCTAAGTTTTTATTTTGGGGAGAAACAATGCAACATTTATATACTTGTTTAAATGCTAATCAGCTTTTGTTTGGCAGCCAGACCAAAATATTAGTTATTTTTACAGCCTTAGTCAAGGACAAAGAGCTTGTTGATGAGCTTCAGAGGGACTTCATCTTACATAAATGGGTTTTTTAATGACAAATGAAATCTGTGCTGAAAAAAAAAAAAAATAATGCACAAGGAGCTCTTAAATCACTTGTCAAACCTTGCAGCATTCGAGACTAACAGCAGTAGTTGAATGGACAAAGGCATCTCTGAAGACCTCTGCTTTGTGTTTAGCTGCAGTAAAAATTCAAGCATAATATTAGAATGCACAAAAAATGAGATTGAGATATTTCAGTCATATTACAGTGCTTGTCTGCATTCCGCATAGTGCCTAATCCTGTATGATGTCATCTAATGTACTGTGTGGCATTGGTGGAATATTTCTCCAAAAGGACAATTCAAAACAAGAAGAGATTAAAAAAACCCAGCAGGATTAATAAAGGACAGAGAAAGCCCCCTCATTGAAACAAGAAAAACCTTATGAGAGTGTCAAGAAAACAAATGAGTCGACCCATTAAGATGAAAAAGTAGAATGAATTTGTATTGGGAACATCTGTTTTCCCTGACCCATGTTACAAAGAATAAAGGATATTACATAAGCTTACAGTGCACCTTACATGTTTTGTCAGAACTAGTGAAAAGAAATGTATTTTTTCATGTAACAGTCAATTAAATTAGGATTTTTTTTTCCATAAAAAAATTGTTCAAGATATCCAATTTAACAATATTCTCAAAGGAATGTAGACATTTAAATGGCTGCTCAGACTACCCAGATACTAACATCTATAATACCTTAATTTTTTGAAGACAATGAGTAACACTATTTGAAAGGATATATTTGTTTTTAATTGCCTACTGCAAGTTTTCAAGAGTTTCTTATATGTAAGTCCTAATGCTGGACATAGGCCTGCAATAAAACACTCCTAGCTCTCATTTTCTTGGTCTTGTTTAGAGATTCTTCTCTCTCATATTTGTTTCTGAACTGTAGTGACTTTTACTTCTTTGAGAGTATAATCTAATTACACCTCTTGCAGAATATATCAATAATGTTTTTCTGAAAGTAATTAACTACATTCCCAACTTTTCCATATTCAGTCTTTAAGAAAACTAGCTATGGCTCATTATAAACCTTCCCTTCCCTTATATTGTTTGGAAATCTGAAGGAACTGTTATTTTCACTACCACGCATCTTGGTCACACTGTAAATGAGCAGAAGATAGTCACCATCTATTAAGTGAATAACTACTTTTCATAAAGACCTTGGTATGCATAATATTCATTAGAGCATGCACAAATTGCACATTTAACCATCCAGAAGAGAAGAACCTCTTTAACAACAAAACAGTGAAGAGACCCGAAATATAAATAATTATATGGAATGTGAACGTCTGGAAACATTTAATAGCCAGTGAACTATCTTTCCCTCTTATCATCAGAGATATAAGAACATTATAGCATCACCTTGCTCAGCCTCTACCATAAAATTAATTACCTTTGGACAGACCCCATTTAATTGTTCATAAAATTGATCTGACTTTCCAGCTTTTATAGTAACCTGTAAGTCATCAACAAAAGTGCTTAGAATAAATAAGACTTTTTTTCATCAATCTGATATAATCACAAAATTACAGCTAAATGGATGTTCCAATGTATTTTGGCACAAGCAGTAGATATCTCAAGAATACACCAGAACAGTGTACGTACCTAGGCTCTTTAGCATCCTTCTGGTAGAAAGGACATATGATGAGATAATTATTTATTAATCTGACACTGTTGAATCATTAAGATTATCATTCCATAAAGGCCAATGTTCTGAAATAAATGTTGTTGAGGAACTTGGCAAAGTGTTGTGGATTAAATGGTATATAGAAATGGACATTCTTAGCAAGTTCACAAAATCATTTATAGTGGAAAACAAAATAATAGAATAGAATAGTACAGTTGGGAGGGACCTACAGCATTCATCTAATCTAACTGCCTGACCACTTCAGGGCTGATCAAAAGTTAAAGCATGTTAAAGTGCCTCTTAAACGCTGACAGGCTTGGGGCACCTATCACCTCTCTAGGAAGCCTGTTCCAGAGTTTAACCACCATCTCTGTAAAGATGTTTCCTAGTATCAAGGCTGAACCTCTCCTGGCACAGCTTTGAGCCATTTTCATGTGTTCCATCACTGGATATCAGGGAGAAGAGATCAGCACCTTCCTCTCCACTTCTTCAGGAAGCTGTAAAGAGCAATGAGGTCACACCTCAGCCTCCTTTTCTCTGAACTAGACAAACCTAGAGTCCTTAGCTGTTCCTCATATGACATGCCTTCCAGCCCTTTCACCAGCTATATAGAATAATATATTCACCAGCATATATTGTTACACAAATAAATGTTCACTTTTATTAGATCCCCCAAAAAAGTGTGCATAGAATTTTTCTGGATGAATATTTTGTGCCCCAAAATCTTGAAAAATAAAATAATAAAAAAAAATATTTCCTCTGGGGTGAGATAAATTGCTTTGCCTAATCCCAGTGTAAAACATGAGATCCTATTATATCTTTCTAAAAATTTTGGACATTTTATAATGAAGCTAAAATCACTTCAAACTATTTTATTTTGAAAGCAGAAGAAAACGCCAAATAACTATTTTACATTTTTTTGGAGATTGATTTGTCTTAAAGAACTAAGGAAAACTAGTGTGACTCTTAAAACTGTCTATTGATATCTTCTAATTATCCCATTATTTTCTTTCTCAAGATTCTATAAATAGGATTAGTCTTTGACCTACATATTTACATAGTCCATGTATCTGATTTTAAACCCTGGTTTTAAAAGTATTTGAGCCCAAAACTGGTGAGTCTGTTTTAATCCAAACTACCTCCGTTAGAAAATGCAGTACAGGTATTTTGGCTAAAATCACCTCCGTTTAAACGAACCATTCTGATGCTTTTGATTCAGATACCTTTGCACTCTGTAAGTTGTTATATCAGTGTGGAGTTGTACGACAGGATGTTGCCAAATCCTTTATTTAAGGCACTACCTGTGATGGTTTTACTGTAGGTAAAAAGTAGTTGACAGATATAGCTGGCATGTATGTTTTGTAAAAAGTGACAAACATTAACTGAGGAAAAGGGAACAGAATATCTTCCCCAAATGCTCCTACTCTGTGAAAGTCATTAATCAAAATGGATAATGAAGAGAGTCATTACAGTCAAACTTTACTGAATAAAAATTGATTGTATTAATTATAAGGGGTCGATGGTGGCTTGTAGCTGAAAACAAACAAGTTTGGGGTTGCAACAAGTTTTGGACTTGAGGCCAGATTTATGCTGTACTGCACAAGCAGTATTTGCAGGATACCTTTTGGCTGTCCACGCTGTTGCAGCTTTTGGAGCATGGTCAGAGAGATAAAAACATCCTAGCTAGTATACCAAAGGGAAGTCAAGCCTGGCCATGACCGTGCTCTTCAGCTCATTTCTGAAGGAAACAGGAGAAATTCTCTGACAACCTACAACTAGTCAAGTTGGCTACATGACAGAATACAATGAAATTCTTCTGCTTCCCACACTGTCCTGCACGACATCCTTGTCCCTGAACTGGAGAGGCATGGATCTCATAGATGGACCACTCAGTGGATAAAGAATTGGCTGGATGGTTGCACTCAAAAAGTTGTGGTCAACAGTTCAAAATCCAAGTAGAGAACAGTGATGAGAGGCATTCCTCAGGGGTCGGTATTGGGACTGCCACTGTTTAACATCTTCGTTGGTGACATAGACAGTGTGATTGAGCACACCCTCTGTAAGTCTGCTGATGACACTGAGCTATGTGGTATGGTCAACGTGCTGGAGGGAAGGGATACCATCCAGAGGAGTCCTGAAAGGCTTGAGAAGTGGGCCCATACAAACCTCACGAAGTTCAACAAGGCCAAGTGCAAGGTCTTCACATGGGTCAGGGCAATCCCAAGCACAAATACAGGCTGGGAAGAGAAAGGTTTGAGAGTAGCCCTGACAAGAAGGGCTTGGGGGTGTTAGTGGAGGAGAAACTCAACATGACCTGGCAATGTGTGCCTGCAGCCCAGAAAGCCAACTGAATCCTGGGCTGCATCAAAAGCAGCCTGGCCAGCAGGTCAAGGGAGGTGATCGCCCCCTCTGCTCTTGTAAGATCCCACCTGGAGTACTCCACTTAGCTCTGGAGCCCCCAAAATAAGAAGGACATAGACCTGTTGGAGAGAGTCCAGAGGAGGACCACGAAGGTGATCAGAAGGTTGGAGCACCTCTCCTAGGAAGACAGGCTGACAGAGCTGGGGTTGTTCAGCCTGGAGAAGAGAAGGCTCTGGGGAGACCTTATAGCAGCCTTCTAGTACCTAAAAGGGGCTGACAAGACAGCTGGAGAGGGACTTTTTACAAAGGCATGTAGTGATAGGACAAAGGACAATGTTTTAAACTGAAAGAGGGCAGATTCAGATTAGCTATTGGGAAGAAATTCCATACAATGAGGGTGGTGAGGCACTGGAAGAGGTTGCCCAGCGGAGTTGTGGATGCCAATGTGTAGAAGTTTTCAAGGCCAGGTTGGATGGGGCCTTGAACAACCTGGTCTAGCAGAAGGTGTCCCTGCCCGTGGCAAGGGGGTTGAAACTAGGTGATCTTTATGGTCCCTTCCAACCCAAACCATTCTATGATTCTACATCCTGCTGTCTTGGCTTTTGAGAATTCAGGCACAAGCAGAACATCCCACCTGGACACTTACTGGGATCATAGAATCAATTAGGTTGGAAAAGATTTTTAAGATCATTGACTCCAATTGTTAATCTAACCCTGCCAAGTCCACCACTAAACCATTTAGCTAAGTTCCACATCTACAAATATTTTAGATAACTCCAGGGATGGTGGTGACTCAGTCACTTCCCTGGGCAGCCTGTCCCAATGCTTGACAACCCTTTCTGTGAAAAAATATTTCCTAATATCCAATTGAAACCTTCCCTGGTGCAACTTGAGGCCATCTCCTTTTGCCCTGTCACTTGTTACCTGGGAGAAGAGACCAACCTCATCTGCCTACAGCCCCCTGTCAGATAGTTGTAGACAGCAATAAGGTCCCGCCTGAGCCCCCTTTTCTCCAGGCTAAACAACCCCAGTTCCCTCAGCCGCTCCTCAGAAGACTTGTGCTCCAGACCCTGCACCAGCTCCTCTGGACACGCTCCAGTACCTCTACATCCATCTTGCAGTGAAGGACCCAAAACTGAACACAGTATTTGAGGTGTGGCCTCACCAGTGCCCAGTACAGGGGGACCATCACTGCCCCTGTCCTGCTGGCCACACTGTTTCTGATACAAGCCAGGATGTCACTGGCCTTCTTGGCCACCTGGGCACACTGCTGGCACATGTTCAACCCATATAGTCATGTTGTGTCAAACCTAGAGCAGTCCTAGGAACAACTCATTTTTGTAAGATGTGGCCACAGCAGACCCTGCTCAGCTTTACAATAGAACATCTCTCACACCCCCATTGCTTTGGCTTTTAGAGACCAGTGTCCCTTTCAGCTGGCACCAGCTCTGACATTACCAGTCAAGGAATTACACCTGTGTTGCTGAATGATCTAAGTGTGCCTAGAGACCAACACAGCCATCTCATGAGGAACAACAGCGAAATAATTCCCTGGAAGTCACATTGTGGTCACGCACAAACTGCAGCCTTTGTGAGCCCTAGAAGCTACTGCACATGGTGATTGCTGCTGCTAGCTCAGGTCCACATTTCTCTCCCTCTAAAGAGTAGTCATATCATTTTGGAGCAATGTTGATGCTAACCACTACACACAGATACAAGGAAAGCAGAGGAATTCTTTTTTATTTACATACAGAGCGTAAGGACCCTACTGTTGCAGCACAAACAAACTAGTAGGCTGCAACAAGGCTTTACCATGGGTCAGATTCTATTGTCCATACTGTATCCCCTTCCTCCAGAGACCAGGCCACAGCACTCCTCCTACATCCAACACCCCTCCATCCTCAGGGCTATGTAACCACTGAGCAGGAATGAGCTACAGCTGCACATCATCCATGTCAATCAACCCACTGCCTCTGGGGCAAGGCCACAGCTGCATGTTATCAATGCTGATCAACCCACCGCCTTCATTCCTCTACACCCTACTGATGTGCCCTGGTCATCTCACCCTTGGACTGCTCCTTCCAGTTCCTCAGCCTAGTAGTGCCTGCTGGCACTTTATAAGCATAGGAACCCGAGATAACCACAAACAGTTTAGCACATCACAGACCTGGTTTGGAGACACTGGGTTGTCCTCAGATGGCTCAGTCTGACTGGTAAGGGACAGAGACAACAGTTTCCTACTCCCTCCCATCTGCCTGCACAGACACGGGCACACGATGTGAACTTGCTCCAGTCATGCCCCATACACCTCTCGGTGACGGGAAACCAGTGCCCAGACCTCGTCATACTTCCCTAGAAGCCAGACTGACTTTTGTCTGACTCAGTTTATTTGAAGTCTTCCCAAGGAAGCAAGATTGGCACTTGGTAAAGTGCTTGGGACATCTCTGGAAAAACATAGCATCGTTCTAACAGAGGTGTCAGGATGAATCATCGCCTACAGAAGGCTTTGTACAGCCCACACCACTGCTTGGGTGGTGAGCCACAATCCTTCTCCTTCACTCAGCTAGCACCTCAGCACACGCTTGCAGGAATTGCAGGGGCAGAAAGCAGAGAAAACAGAGCTCTGAGAACACTGACTAGCTGTGATGCAGCTTTGTCTGCCCCTGACAACCACCCCACTGAAATCCCACTTTGTGTTTGCTTTTCACTTAGAGAGGCAGCTAAGCCTTTCCTTGGATCAGTCCTTAGGCTCCTCGTTCTTTGCACTGCTGTGTGGGAGAGGGAGAGAAGCTCCTGCCTGTGCCTCACCGACGCTGATTTCCAGATAAAAATCTTCAACAGGAGAGCAGGGAATAAGTCTTGAGATTCTGAAATTAGGTCTCTGAGTTTCTGAAGAAGTAATTTTATTCAGCAGAGGTCTTGATGACTTTTACTGTATGTTCATCACAAGGCAGAGATGGAATACTTAATATTAAGGAATACTCAATATTAAGGAGCCCACACGAGTTTCATCAGTGCTAGTAAATCAAATGTGCCTGGCAAGATCTTACTGTGATTTAGTTTCCCTAAATAAAAAACGTATAACTTCTTCACATTCCAATTACTTTCTTTTCTTTAATCAGATGGGGAAAAAAACAAGTTCAAAATATCTTACTTTTTCAATTTACACCTGTAATATTTTTTCCCAGTTTCTTCTTACATAGTAAAGGGAAAAAAACTTGAAGTGTTGTTTGGCTTGCTTTCCTGCAGCTTTATGTATCACCTCTTTATTTTCTTTGTTCTTCATAAATAATCTTGCTATTTAATTTCTCATTGATTTTTTTTTTTTTAGTACCTTTTGTTGCACATCTTTTGTTTAAAGGATAAGATGGCTACGCAGCTTTCAAGGTGAGGATGTCTCATTGACTTCTGTGGTGACCAGGCAATGTTTATATCAACACGTTACTGTAATTTAACTCAGGGCCGGGGAAGAGAGAGAGAAAGGAGACTTGCTTTATTTTAAGAAAGTTAAATATTAGCTGTTGCCAAGTGACTTCAGCTGGACAAGCAAGGAGCCGTTGGGCAGATTTTGAGAAATCACCATTGAGAAATTACACCATTGAGAAGCTGGGTCCCTCTTTGTGACCTCTAATTATTTCACAGCAAATGTGAAACTTCACAATGTGATTTGGAATTGGAGTTTTACTTGGCATGCTAGCACCGTCGCTGCATTTTCCTTCCTTTTTCCCCCAACTGCATTTTCATCTCACAGACAGGCAAGAAAGCAGAGCGGTGTGGAACGGGGGGTGGGGGTGGGGTGGGGGGAAGGGCCTTTTTATTTCTGCTTCTGTATGAGGTCACAAAATCCCTCAAGCTAAACACAACAGAGACTGAAAAAGAAGTGGGAAGAGATTATCAGAAGCCTGGCAAGAGGTGGGTGCAGTTGGTGGTCAGGTAAAGGCTGCTTTGGAGGATAAGCAATTTATGTGTTATCAGCACAGTAGAGAGAACAGTAGCTCCCTGCACTGAAAGAAGATTAAAAAGCAACAATAGCCTTTTTTTGTACGCCACAGGCCAATCTGCTAACTGTATGGAAAGCTGAGAAGCTGCTTAGAGCCGATGTTTTTTTAATTCTCACCTGCACCCACTTGAACTGTGTAAATGACATGGTGCTTTTCGGAACATATGCATATGTTGTCATGTGGCACCGTTTTGTGAAAAAGCTGGTGCCCAGTTAATCTAGCAGTGCTATAAGATTTGCTGAGTATAAAAGACAACATCCCTCCCTCACCCTGTGTAGTCTTGTGGCTTCATAAAAGAGTGAGGAAAAAAAGTTGTGGTGGTGTTTGTTGGTTTTGTTTTTTGTTGTTTTTTTCCTCCCTGTTAGAATCAATTGTAATGGGGAGCTGATAGTAATCAGGGGTGTGTAATACAAAATAAAGGCCGAAGCAATAGGATTTCAGCTAGGAAATGCGAGTATTGGCTCAGTTCAGGATCAAGATAATTAATACTCTTGATGAATCAGTCCATCACACGTGCTGTTTTGGAAGAAAGAGAGTGATGGAGAGGCAGTACAGTCAGGTTGTCAAGACATTCGGACAAGAGTTAGGAGACTGGATTTTTTTTGCTGCTACTAATTTTCACTGTGTCCTTGAGTCAACCATTTATCCCTTTCTCTTTCCCCCTTGCCGCTAGACATCAGATACATTTTATCCACTACCAATTCTTTGCAGGCAGAGATAGGTTTCCAGCAATTTCCCTGATGGCTCCAAAAGAAGCATTAAAAGACAGTTTCTGGAAATCCTTAGTACACTGAATACTGGAAACTTGGGCTGTTAAGCCAGACTGTAGATGGGAGCTGAACTTCTTTAGAATATGCTCTCATACAAAGCATCTTTCTGTGTGCATCTGGTCCTCCCTTACAGCATCTTATCAAGACTGTAACCCAGTTCCCTCTAGGGAATGTGGCTGTGTGTATACAGACACAACCATAACAATAATGAGATGGGTTATTTAGCAAACTTTGCTTACCTGACACTATATATTCTGACATTACACACACCGTTGTAAGCCATCCACAGTTAATTCACTCCTTTGTCCATGTCTCATATTATTAGCTGATAGGTAATCTGGATCAGTATCTGTTTTACAGTCTCAAACTGGATCACTTACCATGGTTGTAATACCACACTAATAAGATCATTCAGGGATATAGGGACTTTCATACAACATCAAGAGCCTATTACGGTGGCAGTATACCACACTCCTCCTGAAGTTTCTGAGCTCCGCTGTGAAGTTTATTTTGTTCACACATATGGAAGGGCTGACCCAGACCTTTGCTACCCTGCTGGTGAGAAAGGAACCCAAAGTTTACTCTTATTCATGGCCCATCTAAATGTATTTGTTTGTGTTACAGCTTCACCCTTTTTGCCAAAACAGCGTTTCTCTTTCTCTTTCCTCATATATATGTATTCCCCTGGTGCATGTGCAGATAACTATCAGGTCTTTTCAAACTTTGCTCCAGTATGTCAGACAAGCCTAAACTTCATTGTTATCTTTCTACGTTCCCCCCCCCTCCCCCCCCCGCCTTATGTTGCGCTACCAGACCACAGGCTTTATACCACATCTGTGGATTCAGAAATTCTGTACAAATATCCACCTAATTCATTTGAAAGAAAGATGAGATGGAGTCACAATTCAAGACAGAGACAGAAACAAAAAAAGCAGTTGCATTCACCTTCCATTTTGCTTGGCGGGAGGTATGGGGAATTATACTTTGGGCTTCCTGCTGAATCCAGTCATGATAAACCCATTGGCCAGAAGGCAAGGACAGGGCTCATGACCTTGGTCTCAATTCTCATACCTCCTCTGAAATTTTAGACATGATTTTCACTCTTCTTTGGTCTGTTTGCTATCTGTTTTTAAGGAAAAGATAGTAGTACTTGGAGCCTCTCTGCATAAATTCATAAAAGCAGAAGTTACACCAAAACCTTTGCATATATGTGTTTTAATTTACTATCTTCACTTGAAGTCTGGGATGTTGGGAAAAAATGTTATATTTAAATCAGTTTCTCCTTTTTTGCTGGAAGAGTTCCTGGTTTGTAGCATTCATTCTTGTGTTTGAACAAGACCTGTCAATATAGAAATTTAAGGGCTGATTCTTCTCCCAGTTGTTTAGATTTTAACAACTTACTCATGCTTTAGCATGGCATAAGATCAGATTAATTTCTGACATGATTTTATATAAAGAACATTAATTCCTCCAGATTGAAAGGTACGAAATACATCTTATTGTGTAGGGATGATGGAATTTTGTTATTGTGCTTGCAAGTCAGCTTTAAAAAGGCTGGATAGGCATCTTAGCTGTGTAGGCAAAAAGCTGTGTGCTCTCAGAGCGTCTTTTGTTTGCTAAACAATGGCACGGGGAAGAGCCAGGAACCTTTGCTGCTGCTTTCTTTGCAGAGTCACAGCATTTCTCAAAGTGCAGGCTCATACGATGTAAGCTATCTTATATTAATTACTCATAATTTAATTATTGCACATTGTCTTTTCTAGCTGAATAATTGATTTCTCATTCCAGCTGTTCTGCCGCCTGTAGTCTATAGTACGATTACTGTTCACAGGCTGCTCACTGGTTTTTTTCCTATGGGTACAGATATTGCATGATTGCTGCAGTTTTGTTCAGTCTTTTCTTTCTATTTTTGTGTCATTTTGTTTTCGTAAGCACTTTTGAATCAAAAGAAAATTTAAGGATTGAATAGTGAAACAGTTGCATGAATCAAGAGTTCAACCACCGATAGCATTATTGTCCATTAACACAGGACCTGAGATTCAGTCGCCCTTTCTGTCACTAAATCCTGGTGCAGCTCTGAAGAGGAAATATGTTCCCTGTCACACACATATATGCAAACATGCATTCTCCTTCCTTCTAAAATAGAAATACATTTGTCTTCATAATAAGCTTAATATAAAAATTCTTTTCAAATGAAGTAACTGAACAAGTAATGTCGGAAATATAATCAGTTATAATTTTCCCCTCTTTTTCAATGATGTCATGGGAAGAAAAAAAACAGTTGGGTTTTTTTTTTGTTTGTTTTGTTTTGTTTGTTTGTTTGTTTTAATTATTAAATCTATTAATGTTTCTTCTATGCTTTATGGAAGTTAAACATCTGATACCTTTAAAAATTCTTTCTCTCTGTGGGCCAAGCTCCATGACAAATCATTTTGCCTATGATATTCTGATGCTTCCTCTCATCTAAGATGTCATCATCTATTACATTATCATTTCTATATTATGGGTACTTTACTCAAACACAAAATCTCTTCCATTGATATCAGGAGTTGGTGTCTAACGAACTGATTGCCTCATCAGTTGATTTACAGCATTTCTAAATGGAACATTTCTGATTTTCTGGCAAAATATTTTGTCTTCCAATTTTCAGTTGCCCTAGTTTTTCAGGAAAAAAATAATGGAAGTTTTACTCATAAATAAACATACATCTTTTGCATATGTTAAAAACATCTGCTTTTAAAAAGAGTGGAAAATGTTGCTTTAAACAATGGATTATTAAAATTATGGCTTATTTAAGACAGTGGCAAATTTGGGTACTTAAGGTGCTTAGAAACTCCTCACTCAATTATACAGTTGTTACGCTTATGAAGGAGTAACAGAGAATGTGAACTTCATCCTACTGAGTTGCCACTGCACTCATCTTCAGAAATACTTACATTCACATGTCTCTGCTGGATGTGTCCAGCTCTTGTCTTTGAAAAGTAAGAAATACTGCACATAGAGAATGTTTGTCATCAGAGATGTTTGAATTAAAAACAGAAACACTCTGATGCCATCCCACTTTCTTCAAAAAACACAGGTGCTCTGAGTGCTACATGTGATTTTATATCAACCTATTGCAACAAGCTACTGAAGTGTATCTCTTCTTAAAATCAAAAAATCTGGAAGGAAGCACGTGTTATGGGGCACTACTGCTGAAACAGAGCAAACCAGGGTTAATAAAATAAAGGCACCAAACACAAACAGAGTCTGTAAAACAAATACACTTGTCATGGTTTACTTGCAAACTCTCCATGGTGTTGAAGCTGAGTTAGGAGTGGCCACATTAGCCATTCCATCAAGGTCAAGAATCCCAAATGAGTTGCTATGGGAAACAAATTACTGAGGTGTCAGCTGGAGCTGAAGGTTCAGATATGAGGGAACTTTACCCATTATATGCTTGAAAGATTTCCGGAGCAACAGAGGCTGGAAAAGAGCATATTGGTAATAACAAGTCCGGGAAAGCAGATGTTTCATTCACCTTTGCTCTATGCATCCGGACTACCCATTTGCCAGCATGCCTGAGTGGACCAGAAAGGAATTGCAAATAAGGTGGGCTCTCCTGAGGCACAAGTAAATAAATAAATAACAGATATTAAGTGTTTTTTTTATTTTAGGAAGATATGTAAAAGAAATTCAAAAGCATATGAAACCACCTGGGACTCATGCCCTGTTATTAAAGATGAGAGGAGACAATTCTGATTCTGTTTAGGCATTAATTGTAGTGAAAAGAATTGAAACTGGTGAAGGGATAAGCTAACCTGCCACTGAGATAGAACCTCCTCAAAACCTGGTTTCATTCACTGTGTTCACTTTGTAGATGGTCACTATGAACATGAGCTTGGCTGGAATTATCTGTGGAAAGAGAATTAGGCGGACCAGACCTTCTGCCCAACACTGACATTCCACTTTGTCAAGGCAATCTGCTGCTCTTCACCCCACAAAGCTTACCTCCAGATTTGTAAAAGCTGGAATGTTTTCCATTTCCACCAAGCATTAACTTTGACAAAAGAAAGAATTTGTGCTTAATTACACACAGGCTTGTTCAGAAAAAGTTTAGAGTAAATCCTTCTGTTCTAGTTTGATACTGCTGATCTAGCTGCTCACTCAGCAGCTATGCGATGGCTTGCAGAGAGTGGTGCTATCACCAAAAGAAGAATGAAGCAGCTTGTCTTTATCACATCATTTGTCTAAATTTTCTTATCCATTAAACTTTTCTCCATTACAGAACTTTACATTATCCACCCAGGAACAGGAAAGGGACTCTATTTTCTCTACTGAGATAGTGGGAAAAGCATCCACTCTTGAGACTAACATTGGATGTTGACTACTGGGTGAAAGAAATAGGCATAATTAATTTCCATTAATGAAGACATTTTGCTACACAACAGATAAAATTCTGGCCTACTGTTTCCCTGACTTCAGGCTATTTTTTCTCAGGGGCTATCTTTTCTTCTCCCAGTCGTTCCTACTATTCTTTATGTTTGGGGGTGCCTTGTTAAATATTTTAGAGCTGGGGCTGGGAGAAGAAATCAGGAATGAATATCTGTTGATTAACACCTGGCATCATTTCTATACCCTCTTCCTTACTAAGAACCATGTAAAGAGATATTATTGGGTAATTTTCATAGAAATACAGTAAACAGAAACAAACAAATAAAGACCTATGCAGAAGGTCTAAGAATTACAATAGATTTTGAGCTATCACAGCACTCCATGGGAATTTACTGGTAATGCTTCAAGCTTTCTCATGATACCTGTGTCTGCATCTGTATGTTATACCAAGTACCTCAGTGCTCAGGTGACTCTTAATATAAACATATGCCAGGATCAGGATATGTGTTACTAGAAAGGACAAAGGAACAAAACCATGAAAATCTTTCCATGCAAGTCTTTCTTGCTTTGTCCCTGTGTTACCTGTTGGATTGTAATGATCTAGAGTGCGTAAAAGCTGGATATTATATCTTATCATGGCAGTGAAAGAGCTCTGAAGTCCTAGAATTTTGTTTTGTTTTGTTTTGTTTTTTTCCTTTGGATTAGGCTTTATTGCACTTTATTGTGCAGGAATAACTGAAGGTAGTGTCACTGACAGAACTGTGCCAACAAGAAAATCTGTAAATCAAACCAGAATTTACACACCATCTGATAGCTCCCTGAAAACATCTGCTGTGAGCCCTAATTTCAAAGAAAGTGTAGTAGAGATTTTTTGTGCAATTGCAGCTCAAATGTGAGTGGTTTCCACATTCACAGGCAGCCTGAATTGAAGCTACACTAGTAAGAACAAAAAGATTTCTAAATGGAGAGATGCAGCCTCTACCTGCTGTAGAAGTTGTTGCTGGTGGGTTTTCTTTTAAGCCTTCTCTATTGAGTGTCACAAAGCAAGTACAGGTATTTCTGGGAATGCTCTGTACAAGAACTTGAAACTAATCTCCATCTATTTCAGCTATTCAGCCCCTAGAGCCAAAGAGCAAATGCTTCTGCATTAAGGATCTCTGTGCAGCTGGAGATTGCTTTGCCAGTCACTGAAATGGAAACACTTGGGGGAAGTGGAACAGGTGTTCAACTATGCACTGCAGCCAGAGCAAAAGTAGAAAAGTAAATGAGGGCTTGAAGAAATAACAGGAAAGCAGCGAGGCTAAATAGAGCAAAGGTTGATTGTTGCTTAGGTGAAGGTGGATTAGAATTCCCTGGTCAATTCAAGTAAAAGAACAAAGGTAAGATGCTTTTGAGAGCCGGGGTGCTAAGTGAAAATACCCCAAATGCAGGGAAGCTAACCAGCTTCAACAGAAACTATATGATGGGCTGATGTTATTGCATGAAATTTTAAAGCTTTTATCAAAATTACTTCTCCTGAATGATTAAATCTGTTGTAAGAAAAGCTAGTACTAGCCTACAACCTTTTCCTATGAATGTTAGGAAATTGCTTGGTTTATTAAGTGATGTTCAATACTGATTTAACACTGCATTTACCAAAACAAGTGCTTATCCTGTAGACCATACCTATGTTAAGTGGCTTAAACTGAAGCAATGTGGATTTTATATCCATGGCTTCCAGCTACAATTAAGTAGGAAAAGTTTTTCTCTGTGCTGCCCTAGGAAGGCACTGAAGTGGTTGCTTGCAGTGTAGGAGATTAGGGTCAATAACCTAGGTTCCCTCTCTAGTTCTTTTCTTATTCTCTTTTTCACATTTTTCTTTTAAAAGGGGGGAAGCGTTTACTTAGCAGGCGTTAAGATGAAGTTAGGCAGCAGATGCCAAATGAGACAAAACGGTAATGAACAGAAAAAAGGTAGAAGAATCAACGCTGATGCAGTGAACTGGTGGTTCACTGGGGTGGTGAGTGGAAAGAAGGAGAAGGAAATCAGAGTGCCAGAGCAGATCCAGTCTCACCATGTGGCTGGACTGAGGCTAGAAGGTGTGGTCTGGATAGTTTATACTTAAAATAACTGAAGTACAAAGGCAGTAAATCACTTGTCCAAAGCCAGATCATCATCTTCTGTCAGGAAGATGGTCTCAACATCAGGAATCTGGGGTACATTCAAGTCAATCATGATAAACCTTGATTGCTTTTAGTGTTCCTGTTGTCTTTGCATCTATTGTCCTATAATGAGATGTATGTTACATTCTGCTTCCCCTGCCACTCCTCATCAAATAAACGCTCCTTAGCCAGGACTGTACTCATCCCTACGTTGGGTCTTCCTCCAGCTGTGTTACTGTATATTTGAAGATCACAAATGATCATGTAAACATGAGGCATTCTGTGCTGGAGCAGCCTGAACAGGGCACATTAAAATCATCTCTAGTCTCTGTCACTGTTAAATATGAATGTCTGTGTACACAAAGCACAACCAGAGAGGAACCTTTGCCTTTACTCCATTAGTCTGTGATTGCCTTTGCAGGCTGTAAAAGTAATGTTTATACCTATAAAACTTTTTTTTTTTTTTTTTATTTGGTTGTTTTGTGGATTTGGGGTTTGGGTTTTTGTGCACTTATGTAAATGTAATTTGCAATGATCACCATGTATATGAAAACTGAAGCGTGTCTTACTCTGAGAAATATTCTTACAGATCTTGTAGCAAACATGATCTAAGACAAGATGTGCAATTTTAGTAAGGAGAGTTTCTGTGTATGGCAACCTTTACATATACCAATGTTTACATTATATTTCCATTTTTTTAATTTATTTATCATGAGAGATTAAATAATAACTAATTTTTTCTCTTTTAATAGCAGCCAGAACTTTGTTTCTGCCATCATACCTTATCACCTCCCTGCTTCCCTAAGATCTGTATACTCTTTCATGTTACGAGTTGTTCTCTTTGACCATTTCTGGGTGCTGTTGATTATCTTGAATATTGTTTTAGAGCAACATGCTGATATGGGTTAAGGGCATATTTTTCAAAGCTGTTTATGCTCCTGATTATGCAGATAGATACCTGCTAGGGTTTTCAGAGACATCTTAAATGCTGAGGAGATTTGCAGTTGATCTTAATAAACCTTCAGTACTCACCTTATTTGTAAACTTAATTGGGTGGCAAATATCTTTGACAGACTGACCCAAAGCAATCAGTGTCATGCACAGAAGACCAGATGTGAAATACCTTTTAGACTAGAATATTACAGGACTCAAAATATTATTTTCTATGTCTTATTTACCCTTTGCTCTTCCTTATCATCTTTGCAGTTCCATCTTTTTATGCAGCTTTCTGAGTGGCTACCTGCAGCAGATACAAGAGATGTAGATGTGCGGTTCAAACTGTCCTTTCTATTATGAATCCACTCTTCGTGTGTTGAAACTAAACTTCATGGAGTGGTTTGGGTTGGAAGCGCCCTTTAAAGATTATGCAGTCCAACTACCTTGCTGTGGGCAGTGACACCCTTCACTAGATCAGGTTGCTCAAAGCCACATCTAACCTGACCTTGAACGCTTCCACTGATGGGGTGTTCACAATTTCTTTGGGCAACCGGTTCCAGTGTCTCACCGCCCTCATCATAAAAAGCCAAACAAACAAAAACTTCAACAAAACTCAGAACATTTCTTTGTTACATCCAATCTAAATCTACCCTCTTTCACTTTAAAACCACTGCCCCTTGTTCTGTCAATACAGGACCTGGTAAAAAGCCTCTTCTGATTTTCTTACAAGCCCCCTTTAGGTACTGAAAGGCTGCTGTAAGTTCTCCCTGGAGCCTTCTCCTCCCCAGGCTGAACAACCCCAGCTCTCTCAGCCTGTCTGCACAGGAGAGGGGCTCCAGCCCGCTGATCATTTTTGTGACCTCCTCTGGACCTGCTCTAACAGGTCCATATCCTTCTTGAGCTGGATGCAGTGCTCCAGATGAGGCCTCGTAAGAACAGAAGGGGATAGCCACCTCCCTCAACCTGCTGGCCATACTTCCTTTGATGCAGCCCAGGATATGATTGGCTTTCCAGGCTGCAAGTGAACATTGCTGGTTTATGTGCAATTTTTTATCTACCAGCATCCCATGTCCTTCTCCACAGGGCTACTCTCAATCCATGCATCACTTAGCCTGAGCTGATGATTGCCCTGACCTGGGTGCAGGACCTTGCCTTTGGCTTTTTTTGAACATCATGGAGTTCACGTGGTCCCATTCCTTAAAGCTGTTACAGTGCCTCTGGGTGGCATCCCTTCCCTCAGGCAAATCAACTGCACCACTCAGCTTGGTCTTATCAGCAAAGCTGCTGAGGCTACACTCAATCCCACTGTCTGTGTCGTTGATGAAGATATTAGATAGTATCGCTCCCAAATCAGACCCTTGAGTGTTAACGTCACTCATCACCAGTTTCAATTTGGACAATGAGCTGTTGACCACAACTCTGGATGCAGGCATCCAGCTAGTTCCTTATCCACGTCAGTCCATCTGTCAAATCCATATCTGTCCAATTTAGCAGCAAGAATATTTTGGGGGACCATATCAAAGACAGAAGCACATGCAGATGGCATCCATAACTCTTCCCTTGTCCACCAATGCAGTCACCCCATCATAGAAACCCGCTTAAATTAGTGAGGCACTATTTGTCTTTGGTGAAGCCGTGCTGGTGGTCTCTAATCACTTCCCTGTCTTCTGTAGCTTTTGACATATCTTCCAGTAGGATCTGTTCCATGGTTTTCTGTCTGCAAGGTTGGCTCACATACCTCCAGCTGAGCTTGCTTTCTTTGAATTTCCTCTGTAGACATAAAATATAAATAAGACATTATAATCCAGATGTTAAAAAAAATGCAGTGAAGCCCTTCAGAGTTCTCTTAGGTGGTGAAGTTAAATCTGATTTGTTGCTTTCTGTCTTTGCTGAGGGAACTATCCAGTATTGAATGTAATTAGCTGGGGGGAGGGGTGGTTTATATTGCTTGCCAAGAGATACGTGCAGTAGTTAGCATCATACATCAACATGAAATAGCCTCGTTTTCTTCCTCCAGACCCTTTAAGTACAGAGAACTTAGTGAAATGATTTCTTGCAAGACGAAAAAAGGATTTGCATCAGTCATCTTTACTTTTTGGAAGATTATTAGGAGATTTGGAAAGCACCAGCCAGTTAAATTCATTCTTGCCAGAACTAGGAGAAATTGAAAATAGGAGGTTAGGAGGTTGATTGTTTGTTTGTCATCCTCTCTGGCACCACCTCCCCCCCCCCCCACCCCCACCCCCACGCACCCCCCACCCCCAAGAATTATTTATTCATTGAGGAAGCACTGTTTCCATACTCATAGTTATGATGGTGGATTTTTTTTTCCCATCTCGTACAAACATAGATCCATGTATGCATCATTGTATATTTGTTAGAAAAGTAGCAAGGAGCATTGCTCCTCATTGCAGCAAAACAACCTGGAGTTCTGAACAACATGGACCTATTTCATATTTGGTACAGAAGTCTTCAACATGACTATTCCCAACATTGCTACTATCAAAAAGTGTTGCGGTCAGCCCCTGTTTAGAATTGTGGCTTGCTGAGTTGTCTTCACTAAGATGACTCATCCCAGTTGTACATTCTTTATTTGTGTTCATATTGAATGCTGGGAGAGGAGGGAGGAGAGAACTGACATTCCGAAAGCAAAATTGTGATGAGGTCAAGCATCCACATTTGCAACTGTGATTAGTGGGAGCCATTATCTGATCATTTATGATGTTACTTAAATTATTTGTGGAATAGATACTTCATTGATCTTCTGGAAGATTCAAATAATGTTGCTGATTCAGTTTAAAATGACATTTAAGGGACTTTAAGGCATTGTTGGCAAAACACGTTATTGTTTAGCAAGGTCAAATACAATTTTTACATAACACAGAAAAATGTGTTGGTTGAGGAGAAACTCAACATGACCTGGCAATGTTTTTGCAGCCCAGAAAGCCAACTGTATCCTGGGCTGCATCAAAAGCAGCCTGGCCAGCAGGGCGAGGGAGGTGATTTTCCCATTCTGCTCCACTCACATGACACCCTCCTGGATACTGCAATCTGTTCTGGGGCCCCCAACATAAGAAGGACATAGACCTGTTGGAGTGAGTCCAGAGGAAGGCCATGAAGATGATGAGGGGGCTGGATCCCCTCTTCTATGAAAACAGGCTGAGAGAGTTGGTGTTGTTCAGCCTGGAGAAGAGAAGGCTCCAGGGAGACCTTATAGCAGCCTTCTAGTACCTAAAGGGGGCCTACAAGAAAGCTGGAGAGGGTCGCTTTACAAGAGCCTGTAGTGATAGGACAAAGGACAATGTTTTAAACTGAAAGAGGGCAGATTCAGATTAGCTATTAGGAAGAAATTCCATACAATGAGGGTGGTGAGGCACTGGAAGAGGTTGCCCAGCGGAGTTGTGGATGCCAATGTGTAGAAGTGTTCAAGGCCAGGTTGGATGGAGCTTTGAGCAACCTGGTCTAGCGGTAGGTGTCCCTGCCCATGGCAGGGAGGTGGGAACTAGGTGATCTTTATGGTCCCTTCCAACCTAAATGATTCTGTGATTTCATGAATATATACATATATATATATATAAAAATATAAAGGAAAAGCCTATCCTGAGTTGCCTCCAATCTCAATAAATGATAATGGATAAGAGACATGAGGAATTTATGAGTATATGCTTAAAGCCATGTCATTTCTCCATTCCTGATTGTGGGAACTGGTTTCAAAATAAGTTAAGGTCTTCCAAGTCTGGGACAGATTTCTTCTTTTTTCTCTGTGCTTTTTTAATGCTGCATTTTTTTAAAAAATGGTCATCAAATATTTTGCATGGAGGGAAAAAAGTGTAAAGTAGTTACTTTTCCAACTGAAGGCAGTAAATGGTATCCAGTATTACATGTCATGATGCAACTGGCTTTATTCAAAAGACCAGGAAGGGCTGACAATATCATGAGTTTTAAATTCTTGGAGGAAAAAAAAAAAAACAGAATGGAAACTGAGATATTAAACAAAAGGGGGTTCATACTGTCTTAATAAACAAGTATATGAAGCAGAGGGGGCAGGTATAATTGGGAAGATTAAATGTAACATTATTCAACTGAAGTTAAGGCAAAAGCCCCTGAAATTCAGAATTACTAGAGATAGGCAGATGTTTCAGGAGAAGATTGTGGCAACTTCAGCTGTTAGAAATACACTTCACGGCAGGAGAGTATTTATGAAAAGTTATATCCTCTACTGGGAAATGTGATCATAAACTGCTGCACTGAGGGCCAGTAGCTTCAGCCCTCTGTCCTGTGCCTATTGGCAGGAATATCCAATGATTTCATTGAATTGCATTGAAGTACTATCATTGAAGATAATTTTTTTAAACACTATAATCACTTTTAAGGACAAGACTGCCATGGTGCCATTCATATTTTAGGGATTTTTATTGACTATAACTGGAAGAAGTGTCTATAACTCTAAAGGTTTCAGAGTTTGGCATTTGAATTAGTGGCAGGAGTTACCTGCTTTGAAGTGCTTGAATTTTTTGTACTCTGCAAAATTCAGCTGGGGTTGATGAAGGCTGCTGAAGTGTTTACAAATCTTGAAACGGTAACAGCTCCATTGGAAACAGCCATTGAGGATGATTCAGAGAGTAAGATTCTGATTTCAGGTGGGATCATCTGTCCTTTAATTACTGTAAAACAACTGCAGAAAGATCGGTGAGACCAGTGTAGAAATAAGTTACTTCTGAAAAAAAAACATTCAGCACACAGGAAGTCTCCAATTTTCTTGGGGGGAGGCTGATGTTAAAATCTTATTCTTTTTTATACCACCAGATACTGTGGCTAAGTACATACTGAAGTGATGTAGCGGGAGGGAAAAGGGGGCGGGGGGGAAGTTACTTCAATCTTATCAATTTACAGTTTAACTATTAAAGGACTTTTTCCAGAATAAAATCAGCAAAACCATATTTGCCCATATTTATCAATACAGCCCAAAAAAATGTCTTCCAAGAAACTCAGGATGAAGATACTGGTGATTCCCCCCCTGCTCCAAATTCTATGCAAAGTTATTTTTAAAAAAAGCACAACAGAACCTTAATTAGTACTCTTATGCAGAGTATAAACCTGTCTTCCTTCAAGAGGTGACATAAATTACCTTCTCCTCTACTCCTTGCCTCCTTCTTGCAATACAATAAAGAATTTTCAGTGATTTTTATTTTTATTTTTTACTAGAAAAAAAGGAGAAGAGATCCAACTTAGTAAACAGTTCCTGTTAGGGCAAGAAGCAGCATTATCTTCCTTGCATTCCTGCTAGTCAGTACCAAAATTATACTCTTAAACCTCACTTTTAATGCTATTATTAAATCCCTTGACTATAGTACCCTCTTCTATAAGGTAATTATTTCATTTTTCACATCTTCATTTCCTTGCAGTCAAGCAGGACTCCTTATATCTACCTGCCCAAATTAAGTGTCTTGAAGGTCCCAGATTAAGGTCCTATTATGTGAACACCATTAAAGTTTCTGCTCTGTGATGAGCTGATTCAAATCATTCTGTTATTCTTCTTTCTGCAATCTACTTTTTCTAAGGTGTGCCTAAAAATACAAAAAAAAAAAAAAAAAAAAAAAAAAAGTTTGTATGAACAGTTATGCCAATTGGTAATCTGAAAAGCAATAATACCCATCACCTCTGTGGAAAGTTGAGAAATATTTTTTCAGCTATGTATTCCTGTGAAGCTAGGTGCAGGCATTATTTTTGTCTCTTGTTTTTTCCTTTCTATTTAACTGATAAACACAGCCATTTCAAGTGTAGGCTAATTCTAATTTAAAATCATGGGCTTCATTTCAATGTATGGAGAGGAGTGAAATGGGATATGGTGTGGTGACTTAAGAGCAATTCCAGTTTTAATTACTTTCCTTAAATACCCCTTGAAATTCAAACATATTTAAAAAGCAAAGCTGCAATAAAAAGAAGAAATGTTAATCAGAAAACTGGGCACCTTTTGTTAAAGGAAAAGGCATGTACTCACTAGTTTTGTTTTGTAAACTGAATAATCATGAAATAGTTGAATACTATTTCCTAGTACTGCCTGGATTACTAAGGCTTTTTTCTTACTCTTGAATGTCCCTCTTGGTAACAGAAGTAAAAGTTTAGCCTGACTGGTAATATAATGTAATAAACATTTTTATTTTTTTTTGAAGGGAAGGACTGCTTTTATTTTTTATTAGACAATTTGTATTTTATTTTTTTTTTACTGAAAAAATGCAGTGTATTTGTTGAAAAGTCATTGCCATTGCATGTAGAAAAAGTGTGGGGCTTCTTGTACACTGAATCATTGGAGTAAAGAGAGGAAAGCCGCACTTTCTTCCCACCAAGTAACAGGTTTTTAGTAGCAGAAAAAAGGGAGGAACTGCCAGCAGCACTGCTTCATACAACACGTGCAGGTTCCCAAGTATAGCTCTTAAATTAAGTTTACTTTAAAATCAGTTTATAATTCATATTTGTGTCCTGTATTTCATGTCTTGAGCTGACTTGTTTTTTAAATCTACCAACATGAAGACAAAACATTATTATCTTCCTTTTTATTATGGTTTTTATTATTATTTATTATTATTTGCATGGCTTTTGGCAAGAGGGCAAACCTTCCCCTTGTGCTTTTATTTCTACAGAGAGGAATCCAGGGAGAAGGTAGGAGGACACAATGAAACTGGGCCAAAATTGGGTGGTTTAGTGATTTGGATGGCTATTGTCCCCCTCCATTGGTGGGCCTTTCCTTTGGTTGACAGTCTGTGCTTTGCACCATTCAGAGCTGAAGAGCTAAAAAAAAAAAAAAAAAAAATACCTAAATGCATTAGATCAGTGGTTAGGAAGTTAAAGATACAGCTGTAGATAACTGGAGCAGTCATTTTCTATATTCTCTAATTTTCAGCACAAGTTCAACCCCCTATTTAGTGAATATAATCAACAGAATAATTGTTTTTATTTCACATGAGCCTTTCATGGTTTTTAAAAGGTTGTCTTATGGCCCCAGGGAGTTTGCACATCCTTGCTGAGCTGGAAAATAACCAGCCCACAGGGGAAATATTTCTACCACAGAAGTTATGGAAATCAAGCTTCCTCCTACATTTTTGCTTTGTTTTTCCCTCTCCTTTCCCCAGCACACACTGGCAGTTCCAAGAACTCCCTCATCCAAAGTTTAATGCCAGCTGTCTCCTCTCCTTTTTGGATTGTCTGGCATGATTCCATCAATCTGGCACTGGCTCATCTTTGGTTTAGAGTTTTCCAATTATTAAATAATAATTAAAAATAATTTAAAAAAAACCAATATTCATGTTAGCATGTGTTCATAAAAGAAGGGCAGGCTTTTAAGAGAAAGTTGCTGCCATGACTTAACTTCTTTCCTTTAACATGCCTTTATATTTTCATCCCTTTACTCCTTTTCACATATACAGAAGATAAAAAAATTTCCTTCTCTACAACATTTGGGAGAAGTTCTCTAGCTGTTTCATGAAATCTACCAACAAGCAATTCATGGGTCTGACCTCTGGATCACCACATTTGGAACTGCCAGTATTTTCAGTTACCCATTTCTCAATGACACAACATTTTATCTTATCTATTTATTTTTTAAAACAATCTTTATGTCATTTCCTATGAGTTCACCCTTGTATGTGAATGTACCTCCTCTTCCATGGGGAAAATCCACCTCTGGGTTGCTAAATCCTTTGATCTCACCTTGATTATTTGTCAACAAGTGGAGCACTAAGGCAGCACTGCTGAAGTGGGCCAGCTCTCCAGGACGCCTAAATAATTTTACATGCTACCACGTAAATAAATACCATCTACGTGCTGCAGTTCAGCTTTGCCTCCCTGCCTGGGAGCAGCAGGAACAGGCTGCTCCACTCCATGGGGAAGGTGACCAGGGCACTGACCGTGGCGTGGCAGGCATGGCTACCCTGATAGTCGCCTTTTATCCTTATCAAGTTAGATTTCTTGTGCTCACCGGGAATTCTCATGCAAGAGAATGAAAGAAAAGCTGTGGTTTTACATTCACTGCTAGAGCCTTTCTCAGCTTTGTGCAACTCTGTAGATGACCTCTCATCTGTCCAGGTAGCCTGGGTTTTGTTCAAAGCAGAGCGCAGCTAACGTGCCCCTGTTCCCTTAAAAGCTGAGTCAAACCCCAACACTTTTCCATCTACTCCTATGTTTCTAAAATACCTATGAAGACGGATGCTACTGAAAGTTTCCAGCTGCAAAATTTATGCCAGACATTTCGTTTTGGGTTGACAGTGATCTCCTGGGTGCATACTGCTGCAAAGCTTCAGGGAACACTCATTCCAGTTCTGCATGCTTCTTTTTTAACTGGTGGATCACGGTCCTGGACAAGAACATATGACTCATGCTGTGCTGTTGTTATTCCCTGATACAGTACTGGAAGCTTCCATTATACGAAACAGGATTTTTCATTGTTGTTGTTAGTTTTATTTAAATACTTTAAATATTACTTATCCTTAGGCTGCTGCCAAAGTGAAAGTGCTTTTTTTTTTTTTTTTTTTTTTTCAACTCAGAGGTCAATAAGAGTGTTTTAAAATAACAGGAATGAGAAAAAACAAATTTTACTTATCTTTGGAGGAATCTTACTGTGGGTTTTGTTTGGTGTTTGTTTTTTATTATAGCTTTCATATAAACCTTTTCTTTAAGCATCATATAAAAAAATAGCTTGTCCTCAGGAACTAAAATAAGTTATGTTAAAAGCAAACAGAATCCTGTGGTGAAATTTAATACACTTCTTTTATTGGGCTAAAGAGAGGTGTTTTATTAAATGGGGCTATCTGCAACCTTGATAGCAAGTGAAATAGTATTGGTTTGGGGTGGCAAGTTGGCTGTCCCTTTCCCTGCCACCCCTAGGTAAGTGTAGATGCCATAGACTGTGAAACAAAGTAGACGGTTACTACACTGAGCATGTGTTCATTCATTCTGCTCCTATACTACTCCTACTCCCTCACTACACGAGAGACACTGAGGTGCTGGAGCATGTTCGAAGAAAGGCAATGAAGCTGGTGAAGGGTCTGGAGCACAAGTCCTGTGAGGAGCAGCTGAGGGACCTGGGGTTGTTTAGCCTGGAGAAAAGAAGGTTCAGGGGAGACCTTATCACTCTCTGCAACTACCTTACAAGGGGTTGTAGGCAGGTGGGGGTTGGTCTCTTCTGCCAGATAACAAGCAACAGGACAAGAAGAAATGGCCTCAAGTTGCATGTGGGGAGGTTTAGATTGGGTATTGGAAAAAAATTCTTCACCAAAAAAGTTGTCAAGCATTGGAACAGGCTGCCCAGGGAGGTGGTTGAGTGGCAATCCCTGGACGTATTTCAGACATGTAGATGTGGCATTTAGGAACATGGTTTAGTGGTGGATTTGGCAGTGTTAGGTTAATAATTGGACTTGATGATCTTAAAGGACTTCACAACCTAAATGATTCTATGATTCTATACATATAAAAGGCTGCAAAGTAAGGTTGAGATGTTGGCAAGGGCTGTGATTATCACATTTCATTATCTTAACAATATTTCCTCTTTCCTGTGCAGTCATATGACTCAGAGCAGCCGGTTTTGCTTCTTTAGTGTCAAAATATAATATTTTCTTTACTGGTTTGCAGAACAAGATTCAAAAGCTGTAGCATCAGAAAATTAATAAAATACTGATGATTAGACTTTCCCTAACTTTAGGGAAAAGTTAATTTACACTGACTAGAGTTAAATAATCTTGTCTTCATTCATACTTCATGGATTTTTCTAGCTTTGGATCTTTCTGTCACTCACTTTCATCCCGTATATCAAATATTAGGGAACACCTTATTGTCAGTGTCCCCCCATGGAGTCAACATAAGGAAGTTACACCAAAATGTCACGGCTTCTTCCATCACTTGTGAGTTTTTTCTCTCCCTTCATCTCCTCCAACATGTATATCTATCATCCGTTTGTAGAAGTGAAAACATTAGTGGACTTTATTGTCATTAAATCACAATTACTTTTTTCCATCATCACAAATGAAATGTCCTTCCCTTCAGAAAATCTTAACAGAAAACTATTAAGTGTGTTACTATTGAACTTATTTATAGTGCTCAGTGTAGTGCATCTTTTTGAGTCTGATGGTTTGTGTGCCAAACGATTATTTGGAAAACACCAGAATTTGCAGTTTATGGCAAAACATTATTGGTTTGTTTTGTGTCTTTGTTACTTTCAATGTGCTTCATTCTTACAGTCACTGGCGTTCAAAGAAATCTTGGTAGGTATAGGAACTCCTTTGATATGTCTTTTAAAATGTCTCATGCATACTATATTTCAGTGAGCCAGAAGCATGCTACAAGTGCCTGTGTTATACCCAAAGAACTAGTGACAGCTACTATGGAGAGTCAGCATTTGGATAAGTGATTTTTAAATTCATAGTTTGTTTGCAGTAATTTGATAAATATCTCCCAATTTATGACAAAAGCTTCCAGATTAACCTGCTCACAGAAAGTACCATTCCTCAGCCACTTCTGTCCATGAAAAGCAAATAAATATGGGATTTGTTGATGCTTTGTGAATATTAAAATTTATAGGTTTTGTGTTGTGGTTTGGGTTTGGCTTTTTTTTACACACCTTAAAGTTTGGTGGGTTTAAATATGACAAGAAACAACTGAAATAATTATGCCCACAAATCATGTATTCGAAATGGCATGCTGTTTCCACTCAGTGCTGGTAAGGTCATGTACGAAGTCCAAGTCTGCTTGAGGATGCCCTGGCAAATTTGATGTTGTTTCTGTTCAGCTCAGGCTGCAGAGACCAATACTGCAACATTTTCTCATTTAAAAGCTGTCTCTCTGCAAGCATATTCATAAAACCTTTGCCATTTTCTCCTCCTGATCAAAAATTATTAAATTTAATGTTGCATTGCCTTTTTTAATAGAAAAAATTATTTTTGAAATAGCGAGGCTATAATGGAAGAAAGATGCATGGGTTCTAAGGTGAGCTTCTACCACAGAGTGAAGCAATCACGTTGATCAAGGGGACCTATAAAGTGAATCTTGCTGCTTTGGGATGTTTTGGGTCACATTTAGGTGACCTGTTAGAGCTGATCAGTGTATCTTCTGGTCTTTCTCAGTTTAAGAAGGTAGTGGGCAAGAGCAAATAACAACCAGTTAGACACTTGGTCCCTATTTACTCTGAGAAGAGCAGTTTGAAGGAACAGTTTCTACTGCAGTAACAGACTGCAGGTGATCCACTGAGGTTAATGAAATGGTGTGGTCAGTGTTTTTTGCCAGTGTAGAGCTGACTCACAGTAGAGTTTTTCAGATTATGTGAATTTTAGTTAGTGATGAAGCTTGTCTGAAAAACTACAACATTTCTAGCAGCCTTGTAAAGCTAAAGATCTCTGAAACTTAGGGATGCCTAAGACTGAAGCTCTAGTTTTCATAACTTTGCTTGGATTTGTGTTCCTAAACGCTTTTATTACTGAAGGTTGAGTTTTTTCTGAATGAGCTTTTTAAGAAAAGAGCAGAGTTTTGGTGACACAGTCAACTCCTGCTGAAACCTCTAGTGTCTGCAAAGGTCAGCAAATATTACACTAATCAGCTGCATCATCAGGTTTCCTTTCCATTATTTCCATGCAGCCTGTGTGTGCCTCAAAAGCAGCACTTCCCACAGTAATTTGAAGCTACTTCTTCAAATCTCAGCCAGCACCAGAAAGAGCAGACAAAAGAGGACACTTTTTAAACGTACCTAAAATCCTATTGTTTCAGTTCTAAGTGGACGGTGAAGACCTAGAATAGTTCATAGTCTATTTATTTCCTTAGCTTTAAATATCACATTGCTTCTTGATAAACTCTTCCTGCTTCTTCATATTTGAGAAAAATTGAAGCTACTTTGGTTTGTTGGGTGGAATTTTCTGTGACACTTTAACTCCCATAGCTCAGTGAGGACGCAAACAGAACGGTCTTTATGACCAAACACAACACCCAGGATAAAGAAAGATGTTGTCAGTGATGTTTTACCACTTGCTCATAATTTTTTATGGTCTTTCACAGTATGTTTTCAAAGTTTCTAAAACAAGGACCTGAACTGCTGCTAACATCTCCAGTCAATTCACTCTGATCTTGTTACCAAACAAGCCTGCAGAGAATCTGCCAGGCAATTTTTCTTTAAAGTGTTCGAACCTTACAGGCATATTTGTAGTGCCAAAAATCATTACAGAATCTAAAACCTCTTAGTCAGGTACAATCAAGTGTGAATCTTGGTCTCTGGGTATAAAATTTTTTAGATTTAGGGCATGTTAGTGTTAACAACTTGACAGCTTGTCTGAAACAATTAATTTTTTAACCCAAAGGATCTCTCCCATCATAACTTTTTACCATTACCATAGAAGTGTTTGAATCCAGGCTGGCAGCAAGCCATCTATTTTGACTTTAACTTACATGACATTACTATTATGATTATTGTTGTTGTTATTGTTATTGTTATTAATATTAACCTTGTGAAACAGGCACTGAAAATTTGTCTAACTTCTGTCTGGCTTACTCTTCAATTTAGTAGTAACCTGTTTAAAACCTGTTGTTCTAGACTTCAGTTCTTTCCTGTCAGAATAAAATCCTGCTGATATTTTTATGTGTACGATCAATGTGCACTTGCTTATCCCAAAATCTTAACTGATAATTAACACTTTTCTTGCATGAAATCATGCCATCTTGCTAAAATGTTTCCCATTTCTCCCTGGTTAAACAACCGTGATAATAAATAAAACTGAGAGCAATTGTCAGGTGGCCATTTGCAACCTTCTCTATTTTCTCAGAGAAATGAGTGACACTTGAAGGCCTTATCAACTAGCCGAACAGCTGTTTGGATCTTAAAGGGAACTGATGGAAATATATATAAAACTAATTTTCATTTATTACATGAGGTTTGCTTTTTTTCTCTCTGTAGCAATATTCAAATGACGTGATCTGAAATCAGCGGATTTCTTTGTTCACATATTTACTTCAGATCCATGTCAGGTAAGTTCACTGACATTCAAGCTTTTAAAGTATGAGATTTTTCTGAATTTATCCTGCACTTTGCAGGTTTGCCATGACACCACTGCCGGCTTTAGCCTGGGAATTTGTAGTCTTTGAATTTTGCCATGGTGCATCTTTTGCATAAAGAATTTATTAAGAAATGAGGCTGGCCCTGTCAAATCGGTTCTGATAAAAACTTTGCTTCAGCTAAAAACAAGTTTAATTTCAACAATATCTGAATATTTTTTCAATTTCAGCTTTTGAAGAGGCTTTTATTTCCAAATGTTAAACTTAGCAAATTGTTTCAGAAAGATTAACTACCTAAAAGAAAATGTTCTAATTAAAATAACTAAAACTGGACAGTGATTATTTTCTTCAGCTTTCTGAGAAAGCTGTTTCTCATTCTCTTTTACTCAGTCATCTTATTTGTAACACAGATTTACCAAACAAGGATGTTGTAAGCCTAAATTCAGAGCTCATTGGACATGGTATAAACCTATACACCCCTAAAACTGGGCAGTAATGACACTGACTTAATAGACCCAAGTGGATGGAGAACAGAGAAGTTGATGCTGTGCATTCCTGTACCCCTGCTCCAATCTATAACTTTTTTCTTTGGACATGTTTTTACCCATTACTGTGAAGTCCATGCAGTTCCTTTATCCCTGCATCAATACACTCCATGTTGCAGTCCCTAATGTCCTTTTATCTGAGTGTTCCCATTCTCCAGTCTTCCTTTCATACGTGTACTGACAGCCTTCTGGGGTCTTCTTGCCTCCTTCAAAATCTGTTCAAAATGAGGGAGCAGTTTGACTTGCTGAAGTGTTCACATCCATATTTTTGACTAGCTGGACTTTCAGTCGTATTAACTTCATTGAGATCTGTGAATTTCCAGTGCCTCTAACGAACAAACCTCTTGTTAAGGTGCTCAATATGCAGAGTTAGGAACACAGCTGTAGGCATTATGGTCATTATTTTCTTTCATGATTGGCTTAACTAAAAGTCACAGAGGACTTTGGTGGCAAACACAAGCTAAGAACCGCTCTCTGGGTGTTGTCTCCTCTATCACTCTCCTGCTGATGGCGGTAACTATTGGTTCAGCATGATTTCAGTGGCCTTGGGATCAGCAATATTTATCTCTGACAGCACTGAGATGTGAATTATTATTGATGCTGAGGCAGACTGCGTGCATTTGGGGAGGGGGGGGCATTTCAGAGTTATACCACCGTTACAATTGGAGAGTTGTCAGACAATATGATTTCTGCTGCATCCTAAGTTCTCTAATTGTTTATCATATTAACCTTGGGTGATCTTGCAATCTCCTGTCTGCAACATTAATCAGCTGACATCATTCTGTGCTCTGAAAGGACATTATCAAATCCAGGGACCAGAATACATTTCCAATGAGAATGGCAGTGAGGCTTGGTGACCTGAGAAAGAGGATTGAAAAGACCTTTACTTTTTATCTTCGCCATTTAACCTCAGATGAGTCATTTTCATCTTTGCATCTCCTGTCCTTTGATCGAGAATTGTCTGAGCTAGACTGCAAGTTGCCTGGCACACAAGCTGTGGCTGCTCCTATATATACGTAATACTGCTAAACCAAGGAGCATCCTAGATCCGAGTTATCATCACAAGGTACCCAGCTATTCTGCAGACAGGCTGAGCCTAGGCCAGCACTAAAATTACAGTATAGGCGTATGCTACATCCCATCCATCTCAGTGTATTTGAACAATTATTGCTAATCAACAACTATACCTAGATAATCTTCATTGGGAAGCATTTTCAATAAAATGTTGCTCAGGGGGGGAGGGGGCTGTTATTTGTTTGGGGTTGTTTTTATTGTTTGGAGTTTTTTTGTGGTTTTGCTTTTTTTTATTTTTTTTATTATTATTTTTTTTATTATTATTATTATTATTATTATTTCCCTGAACTGAAAATGGTCATATTTGTAATGTGAGCTCACACTTAATGGGAACAAAGGTTGAAGCTCAGTGAAGTCTAGCTAATGAAATACTTCTGCCAGGAAACTAGGCTGCAGCATAATAAATATATAACAAGTAACACTGCACTGGAAGGACAAAAGCATTATTCTTATGACATGCAAACTATTTATTTAATATTTAAAGAAATAGTTCAATAATCCTGACTTGGTTAATGAACTTATTGTGGGATGAATATCATGGAAAGTGAAGCAGACATAACCTACACAGAGATCAATTATTTGATTTCAGCTGCAAATACAGTATCTTTCATAAATGGTTTAATTTCATTGGATCTCTGAGACAAACTGATGGATGTTTACTTTGTGTATCGGTAACACAATCCTTTCCAGACAATGATGGATAAGATTAAATGGCCTAGGGCTCTCTTGGAACCAGACACAAAATAACCCTCCAAATTCTCATTATAGAATGTAGCACTGTGGCTCAAAGAATTTGGCATGGCCACTGACTGTTACTTTGCACACTACTTTGTCTGGTAAACGAGCCTTTCTGCTCCCAAAACCAAGCCTCACCCTTTAGGTGCACCAGGAATGCTCAGACTTGTGCCAAAAATCACTGCCATGAGCCATATGTGGGACCTTTCTGGAGGGTTAATCCCAGTAAACCTCGTGACTGCACATGGCTCAGGCTTGATTTAGGATGTTAAACTGGGTCTGACCTCAGTCGTGGGGTGTTTGGGACCATCTGCAGCAGGTCTACAGGATGTTTGGGACATCACAGACCTAGGACCCCATCTGTGCTTGAGCTACTCTACAACCAGCAGCATGGACAGAAAGAAATGTTTCTTAGGACATGAGATCTATTAAAAAAAAAAAAAAAAAAAAAAGAAAAATCCTTAAAAAAATCCTAAAATCATACCACACTTGCTGAGATCAAAGAATAAGTGTAAAAGCCTCCTTATGCTGGCTTAGAAATTAGCAATTGATCTGACAGTCTGTTTAATTTGGGGTGCCTTGACTATGTGACAGATGCTAATTTATACTTTGGGCCTGAGATCAGCACTATGCACAGCGAGGAGGCTTACAGTTCAGTTTTTGTGCAGCAGTAAGCTACTTTGTGTGTGGAGCACAACAGGACTCATGCCGTCAGCACCTACTAAGCAGGCTGCTTTTCAAACTGAGCTGTTTACTAGGAAAGACCTTCAGTCCTTCAAAAACACAAACATCTGCCCCCTGCCCAGAGATGAAAAGAGGAAAAGGAGAGGGGAAAAAAAAAAAAAAAAAAAAAAAAAGGAGGATGTCAAGAAGGAAGATAGACGAATAAATATGCACATCTTGATGGGAAGCTTTTACCTTTTTTATTTCTTTTCAATTAATAAATTCTTAACTACTGTTACTAGTCTGTAGCTCTATTCAGGCAAACTGAGGCTGGCAAGATATTCATAAGATAAAAGTTACTGAGAAAAAAATCTATTAGAAAACTGTTCAGCTATGTTGAAGTGGTGAATGGAACAGTTTCATTCCATTAGAATGCATTCAACAAAGAGAAGTTAATTAGTTTCAAGAACTTCTGATATTTCAGTAAAACTTTAGACTAATTTTCAGTTGGATTTTTGCCTTCTGGGGATCCTGTCAGTATTTTCAATTAACAGACTTCCCTGCAGAAGTTCTTCAAAGAAATAGTGTTAAAAATAGAGGAGGGCAAGAACTGCATTTTTCATTTCATGGGAAATATACAATTCCTTTCTTGTTATAAAAAGCAGCAAAAAAGAAAACAGTAAAGTTTTATGTATAAATTAAGTTTAATAATTCTGAACCAAGTTATACAAATAAATTCACTGTAATATTTTAATATATTAGAACTGAAATGAAAAATCACTGCAACTACCCCATTCTATCCCATTAGCAAACTACATTCAAAGTCATCTATCATCCCACTCATTTTTCTACCAAGCAGGAAGTTCCTTGTAACTCTTAAAATGCTACAAGAATTATCGGTGGTTCTGGAGAAATCCTGCACCTTTTGTTGATTTTTAACTACTTGTAAGGGTGTATGCTACCTTTGAGTTTTGCTCTAGTATTAATTAAACAGATCTTTTTGAAAGCATGAAGGCTTTAAAGTAGCATGTATAAGCACTACCTGCAGTCCACCATGAAAAATGTGTTATTTTGTCTTTGAAGGAGACATTTGACACAAATTTTAAAATGGTATGTAAGTAATAGATGCTTATGTTTTATTTCAGCATTATACGTTTATCCACAGTAAACATGAACTTTGGTCTATTATATTAAATGATGACACACAAATGCATCAAAGAAATGGATCTTCTGTCAGCCAAGTGCCTAACGATAAATAATGTGTAAGGAGCTGCTGAATGATCTGTGGATCTGGTACATAGGATTATCTTTGTGTAGACAAAAAAATAACATGTTCAGACAGCATTTCCTCATGCTTACAGTTATCTAGCAGGACTCAAAAGGCTGGAGGTTTACTGGCCTATTTCTGTATTGGTTTACCTGGCCGGCAACATTGGACCTTCTCTTGAGAACAGCCTGCTGTTCTTCAGATTTGGCTTTCATTGAATTCTGATCATTCCACCATAGAAATCTTGATTTGTTCAACAGAAACACATTCTTTATTCTTGTTTCCTCTTCCTCGATGACCATAAGCTTTCCTCAGTTGTAAGAAGTGCCAAGCCCATCCTCTTCTTCCCTCTTTGAGTCTCTGTTCTCCAGACAATTATCTTGACCTCCTGTCTTCTTGCCTTCATGGCTTAAATTCAGTGAAATCTTCCTCCCTTTCAATGGAGCATTTGTATCAATGATCAAACCAATCATAACTCCCGGTTTCGGGTACTCTAAAATTAGTATGTTGGGTCTTACAGATTTTTTACTACTTTGCTGCTTCTAAACAATCAAAACCCCTGTGCTCATAATCCTGGCCTGTTCGTCTACATTTTCTCCTCCAAATACACTCTAAATTACAAGCACATCACTGTTGTATGCTCGTTTCTTCCCTGGTTATGCTTTTGACTGGAAGATTCTAAAATGTGCCTTTGTAAAGATTTTTACTTATGATGATGTCCAATTTCAGGCTATGCAAACTGAAGAGCAGACAAAGAAGGGCTACAGCTTGCGTGTGAGATCTGAGCCTCCTGACTTTCAATAAAACAACTAATTACTGGGCATCTGGAAGAGCCTTTGAGTGCTCTTGGATGCTACTCTATTGCCTGTTTCAGCCTCCTTCTAAAGGTGAACAGTTCTTGGTACTTTAGCAAATCTGTTGCAGCCAAGCACTAGCTTGAAAGGAAATACATAGACTTGCTTCAGGTGAAGACACAGGCAGCTTTTAGCGTGAGTCCAATACCTCAAAAAAATTAACATTTTCACATCAGCATTTTTGTTTTAGATGATCTTATAAAGACCACATGTTAATATCATCTCAATTAGTGGAGCTGATAGGGCTTATTTGTTTCATGTGGTCTAATGTATTGCAGTTGGGGGGGGGTTGTGAGATTTTTTTCATAGTTAATATCAAATTCTCAATTAAGTGTTATGGTAAACAGCTGTAGATGAAGCTGATTTGTTTGTATTTTATATTCTCTCTTATCATTTTGAAGAAAAATGCTGTTGTTGACAGCAACAGCAATAAAAAGAAGATAGGAATTATATTGTATATAACAGATCTTTTTTACTTTGATCTGTAGGTTTTTGCTGTGTGTGGTGGAAGACAGCAATGGAAGAAGAGAGTCAGGCTAAAAAGAAAACTGTTTATAGGAGTGTTAGCAATAAATAAATTCCAATATCAGATCAAGCAAAATAATGCAAAATCAGTTTGGGAGATCATCATGAGAAATGTCAAATCTGAGTTCTCGATAATAGAAATCCTTTGGTTAAAGCAGATCAGAAAATCTCCAACAAAACTTGTCTGACAGAGCTTCAAACAGACTTTTAATGAGAATTGCTTTATACGGCACATTTTAATTTTCTAGGGCAAATCCCTCAAATAGAAGCTGGTGCCATAGACTTTTACGGCTTTTTTACTTCAGTTCTCTCATACTTACACTGGTCTGGCCCCCTACAAAGGCACCTTTCCCATGATGCTCTCAGAGGGTGAAACATGCATAATACAGTGTCTCCTTTCTCCCAGAGCAGGCACATTGGTGCATTATACGAGACAAATTCATGCTGGGAAAAAAAAATTAAGTATAAGAAAAACACTACAGTAAACATGATGTACCTTTAATTCAGTTTCAAATCAAACAGACTGTAATTCTAAAAAAGTTTCAAATTACCTCTATTTTCTCAAAAATATTTCCAATTAGAAGTCTTTTTCAAAAAAATTTACATCCAATACTAGATCTTGTTATTAAATGAACAAACAAAACAATCTGTAAGATTTTTTGCACTAAGCCTGAATGACTTTTAGTTGGTCCCATCAAGAACATGCTTTAGGAGAAGAGAGAGTCATTTCTAGTTCTGTGAGGTGACAGATTCTTTGTAACAGAAAATATCTTTTTCAAACTGGCTACTACCATCAATAAACTAATTATCTAATTCAATTCCATTCATCAATACCACGGTAGTACGCATTTCTATTGAGAACATTATCTGTTTATCCACCTGTCTAGAGGACAGGTTTGGAATTGTGAGTCAATATATCTGGCTTTCAGTCTACTTTTTTCTTTGAATTTCTGCCCATCTTTAACAATGAGAAAGATTTACTTGTCTGTAGGTTTATTTATTAATGTTTTAAAGCTTAAATTTCTAAAGTTAGAAACTAGATCACGCTTTTTCCTCGCTTTGCTTCAGGCTTCGTCCTAAGCATGGTCTGATGGCGTAAAAGTTTAAGCATTACAAGCGAACAAGATGTCTGGCTCCTACCGGGTTTTGTTTCCACAGGAATACCTTAATAGAATAGTAGTAAATAAATAAATAAATAAATAAATATATATAGGCTGATTATTTCTCCACCGTGAAACAGAATACTTTGGATAGCAAGAGAAACGAGTAAAGGTTAAAATATGCCCACTCTATAAATGGATAGGGCAGGGAACATGCAAAAAGCATTTTTTTTGAGGGGGAAGGCAACTTCAGAGAGCTCAACCACCAAAGCTTGGGGAGGGGCCAAGTATCACGTGGTTCAGTTTTGTTATGTTTTCCCATAAGAAGTCTCTCAGGAACTATAGATGATCTTTGCATCCACCAGTATTGCATCAAGGTGGTTGTATGTGAACAAGTCCTATAACTTTTTTATAGGAGTGAACAAGTGGTGCTTTTAATCCAACCAGAATTAACCCGTGTTCAATAATGTATGCACTCAAATTGACTAACAAATTCTGCCTAATTATGCCTTCTTGGAAAGATGCTTTAGATTGGGCGTCAAACTGGAATTTGGATCCAACTGTAGGTATCTTTCCACAGCAGTTTTTGTATGTAATGAAGGCAGGAATTCAGGTTATAAAGAATATTCAAACTAACTTTGCTCTGAATCCAGCTGTAGTTCTCTACATAGTGTGATTGTCACATTTTCCAGCAATGGAAATTTAACATTCTGAGGAATTATTACCATGATTGTGAGGTGTTTTGCTCATACTACTGCCATAATAAGAGGGCCTGCATGCAGGCTGGTACTGACTCACTGCAGTGAGCTGTGCTCTGCTGTTATAGATGTAATAAATTGGTATCTACTACTATAGGCCACTCTGTGTCCCTTCTTACTGCATGTTGCAGTCGGTCCTTTATCCTCTGCTAATTGAGAAGCATGTGAAATATTTCAGACCCACCTCTGCTTTCCATGTGTATGTGATGGAGAGACAGGATCTGAATTGGTAATTGGTGACTGAAATTGGATTACCCCCAGAACATCAGGGATTTTTATTCAGGTTTCTCTCAGGCCATGTTGAGTCACGTATTTCTATTAGTAATATTTCAGAAGCTTTTTGGGGTGTGATTTTGTGATGTGATTTTGGCCCAGTGCAGCTGCACTGTCCCAAAGGGTTCCTGGATAAGATTTAGCAATTAGACCATTCCAGGGATCCCAGTAGGCAGTTTCCAAGACGTTGAGCTCTTCTGGTGACTGACAGTTCATTGGCATAGATGCAGCCTCCTTGCCAGCTTATCTCAGTGTCTGGGAATGCTTCAGGGTACACCTAGTTTATTGGTGTAGATGTAGCTACAGTGTGCAGAGATTTCTCCTTGGATTTCAGATATTTTCCCACCAATGGTTTTAGTGAAATATCTATGGCATTTGTGGAAAACAGAAATAACCAATTTAAAAAAATAAAAAGGCAAGGTTTTGATTTTTGAATATTCTTCAAAAGTAGTAAAATCATTAACTAGGACCATTTGGAATATAAAAAACCCACACCAATAAAACAGGCAAAATTACATTTTTATGTCTTGCAGACTTGTGATTAAGGTAAATATTAGAAGATTGTGATGCTCTCAGATTCTGCAAGGACTGCAGAATATCTTCAGTAAACTGGAAAAAAACCCATGAACTCTTGACTGTCTTTGTGAAATGAGATAATTCTTCTGTTAAGCTTCTTCAGCATTTTCCTCTTAATCTAGTACTACCTTGGGTGCATGGGGTAATGAGACCTTTTCTGTGTTGTGGTGGAGGAAAGACTTTTGCATGACCTGGCTGCAATATGGTGGCCCAGAAGTGTCAAATGTGGGTTTGGATTATGGGAATCACTGCATGCTAAGGAGTTTCCAGATTTTCAAAAGTTTGCTCTGCAATATTACCAACATAAGTCAAAATAGCAAACACTGGTCAACAGTAAGGATGTTTTCTTTAACAACTTTCCCACAAGTCTGAGGTCTTCTTTCCAGCTCCCATTCAGAGGCTTCTGTTTGGTAGCTATTATTTCACTTATTCTGGTCTGCTTTTTATTCTTGCTGCTCAAGCTTCTTGGCACCCCTCCGGGTTGACTAAATCACTAGCTTAGTGCTGATGAATAAATACCTTAATGTATGGAAACAGAAGAGGTATAATTTATTTTACTTTTTCCTTCCTACCCTAGAATAACTAAGTGTGAAAGTACACTGGGAACGTAAGTTCATGGGTGGAAATAACCCTAAATTGGCAGTTGTTGTTATTTTACTTTATCTTTGTTTATGCCTCTCTACTGAGGAATAGACTATATGACTGATGCTACGTGCAAAGTAGATAATAACTCTAAAACAAAGCACAGAATAACTGTAATAGAAGTTATTATTTTTCATGCCATAAAATTTAGGATTTCCAGGAATGAGTCCATTGTTCATTATATAAGGTGCTGTACAAACACAGACCTAAGTGCCAGTCTTTATTTGAAAACTTTTCAGCTCTTACAAATGCATTCATCTTTATTTTTATCTGCGAAAATGGAAAGCTAAGATGACAAGAAGCTTTGTCAATACAAAGAAGAGAAGTTAAATTAGGAACAGACAACTCATTGTGTTGAATTGGTGGAGGTAAAAGCCATGTGCTAAGTTTATATGTTCCAAAACTTGCTTTCTTGCCCTTAGGATCCTTGTTACCGTTGGTGGGTGGTAAGGCATCATGCTTTAAGGATACACCAATCCACCCAGAAGTAGTTGAGGGATACCTATATTGCACTTTATTGTGTTCTTCAGATACCTTTATGCCACTGTAGACTTCACTAATCTCTTCAGCATTAGTGTAATGGGCCCCTACAGTGTGTAGTAAAGGCCCTATGTGGTCCTATAGTGCATTAAGAAATTTGTTAATTGGCTCCTGTTCTGATAAAGCAAGTAACAGGTATAATATGTCCCAAAATATCACTGCTGAATAGAAGAAAGTCAATAATCTTAGGTGTCTTATACATTGGCTCAGGAAACCTAGGGTGTTCATTTTGTGCTCTGTGAGGCAGTATAGTTAATCTTCAGCAGTGTGTTGATTGCTAGGTACTTTTTATTGTCATCTTAAACACGTCTTCCTCAGCCTCTGCTCTATCTATATGCACTCAGCACAGCAGATGCTTCATTACAGTCCCATGTCACCAAAGGGTTCTTCTGTGTTCAGAAGTTTTGTCCCATATTTGCTAGGGATTTGTTTTGATGGTGTGATGAACTACATTAAGGCAAAACTGGATTTGTTGTTACTGTCCTGTTGTCAAGGGCTTTGTCTTTCTCTCTCTCTCTCTTTCTCTCTCTCTCTCTCTTTCTCTCTTTCTCTCTTTCTTTCTCTCTTTCTCTCTCTCTTTCTCTCTCTCTCTCTTTCTCTCTCTCTTTCTCTCTCTCTCTCTCTCTTTCTCTCTTTCTCTCTTTCTTTCTTTCTTTCTCTCTTTCTTTCTCTTTCTCTCTTTCTCTCTTTCTTTCTCTCTTTCTCTCTTTCTTTCTTTCTTTCTTTCTCTCTCTCTTTCTTTCTTTCTCTCTCTCTCTTTCTTTCTTTCTTTCTTTCTTTCTTTCCTTCTTTTCTTCTTTCCTTCTTTCTTTCTTTCTTCCCTTGCCTTCCTTCTTTGTGAGGCTGTGAATCTGCCACACTTAGAAACCTCACTCCACAGCACGCCCCTCCCCAGGATAAGGAGAATGAAGTGAAGGCTGATGGCAGAAAACAAAGAGTTACGAAAGCACATTCTTCAGCACGGATGTGTTTGTGTGTTTGGAACAATAGAACAGAGTGTGGTTGAGGCTGGAAAGGACCTCTGGAGCTCATCGTGTCTAACTCCTCCACTCAAACAGGTCCAAAATAGCCATGTCCTTTACTTTTACATAAAACTTTTCCAAATAGCCTGTACTCAAATGCAAAACATGTACAGAACAGTTATAGAAGACCTGGCATGTAACAGTACAGCGCTGCATACAAATAGGGTCAAATCCTCAAGTACTAAGGTAATGCTTCTGGGGAAATAAAGATGAAAATAGTTACTTACATTTCCAAGATAAGAAATCTTCCAGCCAGTTTTACTGAAGACTTTTTCAAAGTTGTATTAACATTGCTTTCCTGATTTTTCAGGTAGGACTGTAAAATGATGAACATTTATGACAAACGTATTCTGTGTGCCTTAAGTCACAGGTGCCTAAAGACACAGTGCCTGGAGGCATGTCTAGGCTTAGAGTACAAGAAATAAACGAAAATGGAGAGGAGAAAACGCCATAGCTTAGCTATCAACCTTTCTTTACTCTATCCCTCTTTAAAAGCTATGTATGTGTCTTTTCCTCTAAAGCAAGAGGCCCCACAGATTTCTGTACGGCTGAGCCTCACCTGAGCCTACCAACACTGTTTCTCACTCTGTGGGTTTGCTTTCTCATCCTTTCCTTTTGTCTTGGCTCTGTACTGTGGCTGAAGTTTCATTAACATTTTAATAACTGAGCCTAAATTAATAACATCAGCTTCTTGTCTCAGTGTGTTCTCAGATCTTCCCAGTCTAGACCAACCGAATGGTTTGGCCTGGCTGCCCTCAAGTACCAGCAACTGAGAATAGGACCTCACTAGGAAGTGAAAGTTCACTTTTTCTAGGAACACCAGTGTATGTTCCATGTCATTAAATCTCAATTAAAATCTCAGTCTTATTAATGAAAAAGCTGAGCTGCTTATGATCTCAGCTTCTCTTTGGAGGCAGAATATCACTGCACCATTCTTCTGAGATATGTAGTGCCCATAACTATTTTTTTTTGTTTGTTTTAAAAGAGAGAGAGATGTATTTCTTGTATTTTTATTGCTGCTCCTCTTGTTCAGAATGTGACACTTCTCAGGGCAAAATCTGATCCTTCAGAAAATATTTTTCTTCCAATGCTCAATTTCTTGCTGTCACAGCCTGAGAAACAGTTCCCCTTTCAGTATTTACACAAGTTAGTCTTAAGTGCCATTCCCAAGCAGAGGAAAAACAACAAGATCAAGAAGAGTGAACTATTCAGGTTAATGCCGTCCTGAGAACAGAAACATTGAACTGTTCTGCCAATCTGAGTTGTAAAGATGGGGGGTTGCAGACCTCAGTTTAGATTTCCCATGTGCTATACACTGACCATTGTCTTAATTTTAAATGGCTCGTTATCACAGCTTTTTTGGTTACCTTTTGCATCTCTAGGCTATGTCACAAATAGTAACTTGAACAGTATCACAAAATGTTCCTGTTCAATCATTGAACTGTTAGAATGGTCCTTGGTATGATTTTAGCTTTGGACAACTGGCACTGTCTGAATAGCTTTTGAGAGCAGTTTAGTAGCTTTCATGGATGTGAAAACATTTCTAAAGATGTTTGGATTTAGCTATGCAGTTTTAGATTTTAATCATGTGGACACATTCGATTCTGGGACAGATGGTCTCGGTATCAGAGAATCATCCTGGAAATATTGAATTTACTAATACCAATATTGCTTTAGAGATTTATCGATATGGTCTCATCCAATTCCCTCTCCAGAGGTGAATGGTTGTGATTTTGTTATAATTTTTATGTGTTTTAATATAATGTGCAAAATTCTGCTGATTATTGTATTAGGCTTTATAGAAAAATGAATCAAATTAGAAGTAAACCAGTGTCCCAAAGAGCTTTCAGTCCTGAAAACTAAGAACACAAATGAATTAAAACAATAGTGGGAAGGGACAAAGAAGTAGGCTGATTTGGGAGAATGAGGGGCAGGAAAATGAAAATGGTCATTCTAGTTTCTTAAGCCTCAGTCACACAGACATTTAACTGTGTATTTAACACAAGACATGTGAGTAGTTTCTTTAAAATCACAATGAAGCTTATGCTGCAGGAGCGAGCCTTATTTGGCACTCTCAGAATACAAGAGTCCCGGAAAATCGATGGTAGAATAATCCCGTTTGATTGTAGTAGGGAGGTGCTAAACCCCTCACAGTACAGTGGTTTGGGGTTTGTTTTGGCTATTTTTCCCAGAGGACAAGTATGGTGTAGGTGTTAAAATTATAAATTGGGGTTGGAGATACATGGATTCTGGGTTTTGCTTCACTGTAGTTTTTAGTTTTGACCATGACCATTAGTTATGGGCCAGTACAGCAGGAAATGTAGGTAGGTACTTGGCCAAAACAGATAAAGCAGTCTAAAGGAGGCATAAAGGTGTATTAGTTTCTCCAAATAACCAATGAAAGAAGGACCCAGAAAGACACCTTGGACAGATGATACATCTAGACTTGTGCAGAGAAAAGAGAGAGGAGTATATTTAAGTTTGTGGAGCTTAGGTATCCAAATTGAGTTTACATAATGGGAGCTTCTGCCTACTTGGGAATCATCTCCTGAAAATAGAGAGCGGATGGGATAGGATTTTTCTGTTCAAAAGATGACCAGAGGACATAGCAGTGGAAATATCTGCTCAGCTTAACTTTGAAACTCAGGAGCAAGGATGCTTCTGAGTTCTAAGAGAGAAAAAGTTCCAAGAAAAGTTGCTTCATGATGTGACTAGAGAGTATGGGAACATCACCAGGCTGATCAGGGGAAGCACCGGGAGAACAGAGTGATACAGAAAACCATAATGTGGATCTGTACCTAAAATCTCCTGAAATCCCAGTTTAGGTAGACTTTGAAGTATCAGGAACTTTTGCCGTGAGTTCCTTGTGTAAAATGGGAATAACAGCCTCTCTGAGGCAAGTTCTGTGATATCCACCTCTCACAAGGTTTTCTAAAGAAGTACAGGCCACATAAAAACCTGAGTTGAATATACTTCTAGATGATCATGACAAGAACAAGCTTGTCCTCTGTCAGCCTTACTACTTTTCATATCTGACAATTATGTCCATCTTGCTTTCTGGATTCACTTTCACTGCTCCATTGACTGTGTCGATCCCTGATGTGTTACATACACTTTCTCCAGTTTTACACCAAACCTTTTGCTTGGCTTTTGGGTTGACTTCAGCTATATTTCTTTCACAGTGATCCAAATTGCATATCTTAGAGATGTAGTCCTCAGTCGCTGAAGCAAAGAAGCAACAATGAATGAGATATCAGGACCTTTCCTGGGTATCTGACTTCTCCAAGGGAGCATGCCTTCTGCTTTGGTTAGACTTGTCATTCTCTTTATCCTTGAACTTGTTTTGGGGATTTTGTCTTTGTGCTCTGATGCAGTACCTAGAAAGTAAAAAGAGATCTATTGCAGATCACTGTGGTGCCATTTTTGACACCTACAGACACTGGTTTGAGCCCATACTATGAATCAGTCATGAAGTGATGAAAATTAAAAAACTCTAAGTGCTCATAATCACCTCTCCAGAAACATTTCTTGGCCAATCAAATTGTGGGAAAATTTCATTTTGAAGATATTTTTTTTCCTTCAAGTAAATAGCTCATGATACTCCTGAATCACACTGTGTCAGAATTTGGCTAGAAATCCTGCTCTGTTGGACTGGAGACATTACCTGCTGAAATGCCATATTTTGCATGAAATACAAAGCCAAACCAAGATTCCAGTCTGTAACTGTCACTACAGAACTCTGCACTCCCAGCAAAAAATACAGCCAGGAATTCAACATTATGGTCAGAATCAAAGTTTTAGCTAATACGTTGTGGCAATCCAAATTATTCTTCAGGTTCCATTGCCTACAGGATTTTTATGTATTATTACTGAGAGTTATTAGGTGGAGGTGGGTGAAATGACTCATGTTTTGGTACCATCAAATGGATTATAAGTATATAATATGTTCAAAATGTGATTTTAATTATTATATCAACTTAACCTTGAAGATTTTGTATAGAATAAAGATTAAAAAAGAAAACAGAGAATGAAAATAGAGCTTTTCTTATTGTAACACAAAGATGTGTTATTTAAGATTTGCTGAAGACCAAGTGAAATCCTGTAAAGTAGCAAAGCTACTGCAAAGAAACCCTCTTTCTTGATCTATGCTTTCACAGCCTTTATTTGAATTTGGTGAGGGTGCTATTGGACACTTCTTTGGTAATTTCTGCTCAGATTTGACTCTGGCTTGGGTGTGGAGACCAGGATTACCACTGGTGCAATGTAGAAAGAAGGTGATGGGAAAGAACCAGTGTTAGAGCAAGTCCTGTTTCCTCTGTGCTGTATTTTCTGTCAGAGAGCATAAGGATGAATACTTCAGGTAGAAAATGAAGAGGTAGAATAGTGGGTGGCGTCCTGGAAAAAAAAGTTAATACAAATAACTAAGGTTGTGTGACTCTGATCCTGATGCAATACATGCAATAAAAGAAATAGCATCAGGATACAACTGATGCAATACAAGAAATTGCCTCCCACCTTCTTCAACTCTCACCAGCTTTTCCAACAGTGGCAGGATCAAAGGCACCATCAAAGCCTTAAGATTCAATGGGAAGGAAGATGAAATATAGGTAATTTATCACCCTTATAACTACCAGACAAGATTTTATTCCAGTGAGAGAACAGAGAATTGTTTACACGGTCTTCTTATCACTGTCGGGGTTGCCTCTATGGGAAAACAGTTTGGTCTAATCTTTTTTACTTTTTCTATTTTGAATATAAAATATTTTTCTATGGTACAATCTGTTACTGATTCATCTCTATAAGAAACCAATATGTTAGTTTCATATCTAACAGGAAATTCCCTTAAAAAGTCATCAGCTCCAGGGGTGTTCACTTGGTGACATTTGGTCATGAAGACCATTCTATCTGCATAGTGCCTTCAGCTTGAATATCATTGAAACCTCAAGTTGAGCACAAAGGCAAATGCCTTTGTTACAAAGCTGTATAAACTTTGGCATAAAAACAAGAAAATAAACCCAAAATATTTCATTCAATGTTGCAATGCAGAGGGGAGAAAAAAGAAAAAAAAAAAAGCAAAGAAAAAAAAAAGCAAAGAAAAAAAAAAAGCAATTACTAGAAATGATTGTGTGTTCAGGACCACTTACTTCATTGGAAAGTAAAATGGGCCATATCCAGCTCACCGAGCGTGTGGAATATATATCAAACATTACAGCCTGACATCTTCTATTGTCCTGGTTGATGAGAGCATGTGTTTGAACAGAAAGGTCATGCCCAGTCATGTGTGCTAAGTGTTTAGCTGGTAATGCAAAGTCAACACTTTTTTTTTTTCTTTTTTTTTTTTTCCTTTCTTCTCTCTTTGTTTAGGTAGTGGAACACTGATGCAATACTAAGGATCAGGATATTGCCTTGATTTAAAATCCTCAGCTGCAGAATCTTAGCTTTTATTTAGTTTCTGCTTCATAGCAAAACTTTTCCCAGCAATATGTAATCTCATAGTATTGCTTTACCAGGAGTGTCAATTTGTCAGTAATAGTTTCGCTGGTCTAATTCCAGACCCAATGAAAATCTATGATAAAGTGCAGTAGATACTTTTGTACTTCGTATACATCTTCATGTCTGTTTTTGAAGAATCCATATCTATATCCATTTGTGCTGCTTATGCAAACAGAGAAGTAGAAAAGAAAGTGGAGGTGAATAATACTTCCTTCAAATGATGGTAGGTAAGAAGTGAAAGAAACAGTCATTTTTCCCCTCCACACTAAATATTTCTCTTCCTTCTCAAAATATATGAAAACTGAGCACTACTAGTAATATAATCCTCTTAGCAATACAGCTTTCTTTCCCAGAAGCAGGGCAAATCGTGAGATTTGACATTTGAGACACTACCATCAAATTGAGAGACCGTTTGATTTCTGATGGAGCAGAAATTCTATTTTCTCTGATAACAAGTGCTAGATCCAATGAATTATTATGACCTTAAGCAATTCCAGATCTGTCAGAGATGCCTGAATAATTATATGTCCTTATTTCCTCTCCTGTGCTTTGATCATCTCATCAACTCAAAAGGTGCACTTGGACTGCCCCGTACTATGTGTTTGTACAATTCTTAGTATAATTAAGTTCTTATGGCTAGAATCACAATTCCACTTAAAATCCAAATTATAACAACTCTGACCATTTCTAGATGTTTGAGCTCATGGTATAGTGATGCAGAAGGAGGAGGAGCTTTGGCCTTGGCGATTATGATCAGAGTTTAAATTAAAATTCAAATCTTCATAGAAAATGTTCATTTCATCCATTTATTAAGATGTCTTACCATGGGAAAGTCATTAGGAAACTTATATCACTCTCAGATCTCTTTGAGTAATAAAGTCTTCTCTTTATCTCCTAGCAATTACCATCTGTCACCTGAACATTTTCCCTAGAAAAACAGGAAAATGAAATGTATTATTTGCAGTATCAGATGGCAGAGTACTGTGTTGTGTTCTATCCATTCAGCTGCTACAGTTTCCCAAATACTTGAAGGACTCAGCTATCAGGAAAAAAATATAATTCTGCCCAAGGCTTCAGAAAAAAAAAAGAAGAAAAAAAAAAAAAGGAAAAAAAAAGCTCCATAGTGTTCAACACTGCTGATTGACTTTTTTTTCTTCAAGTTTGTTTTCAGTTTTCAGAAAGGTGTAATGCAGATATGCTCTGTGGGAGGGAAATAAAAAAAAATATTTAGGCATAAATCTAGTAAATAAGACAATTATTAGTCATTTCAAGTATAAGACACCTCAAAGAAAGGATTAAATATTTTCTTAAGGTATTTAAATGTTATACCTAGTATATGAGTTAAACATTGTAAGGCTTGACCATTCTTAGGTATTATAGAATAATGAGTTGTAGTCAATGAGACCTTTTTTCCTTTTCTTTTTCTGTTGGAAGCAATCTCATAACCATATATTAGAAATAGAAGCCACGTGTTGGAGAACAAATGCCAATGAGGTGAAGCCTGGGGAGCTCTAAAGTAATCCTTCTGCAGCTCTATGTGTTTCCTTTGCTTTTGATGTAGACCACAGCTCTTTCCACTAAGTGGAGGATTTAGCAATATCATCTTAGTCTACTTCTGGAGAAGATTTGGCTCCCAGCTTTCTCAGAGCCTTTGATAGACACTGTAGAGCTGGTCATGCTCCTTTCACCTGCCCATTTATCCAGCATAAATCAGTAAAATTTTTCCTACTGTGAACCAGCAAGTGACTTCCCTTGTTTCCCACTTCTACACCGCTCATGGTCCTTTATGCAGTTTCTTTCTCAGTAGTACTGAGCTGTGTGCAGAATGATATAACAGAGACAGTCATATTTGGAAGCCTCTGACCAGTGCTGAGCCACAAGTAGTCTCGTCATGAAGGCACAGGGTCAAAACTTTTCTTTAAGGAGGGAAAGTTGGAAGATGTTCTAGGCACAGTTTATGTCAACGCAAAATCTCTCATAATCCCAAGCAACTGTGTAATAAGTATGCCCAGATCAAAAAACCTGCATGTTAAAGTCTGTATACCTTGTAAGTAGACAAGAAACAGTAGTAGTAGTAATAATAATACTTAATAATAATAACAACAACAAAAATTCCCAACAATAGCATCCACACACACACATACATATATATATATATATATATATATACTCCAACATTCAGTGTATTTTAAAATTCTATTACTTCTTTTTGGAAGCAGAAAGGACCATCTGCTCAGGAGGAAATCAATACAGGATGGGTTTACTAGGCATAAATTGATCAAAAATGGCTTCTTCAATCAAGCCAAAAAAAACTTCCATAAAATTTTCATCAACAAATGCCACTAAGGCCCCATCAGCTCTCATGTAGGAGATTTATATCCATACGAAGTATTTAATCTCATAGATTTGTTTGAAAGAGTAAAAAATAATGATTAAAAAAAGGGTATTTGTTTTCATTATGGTAAAAGCAGAGAAAATAAGGGTGAAGATGTCTGAAGAACACTCCGATATCTTTTCTGTGGCTTCTTTGGTATGTTCATACTCTTGTTGGCAAAGCTAAATATCAAAGCACATCCAATTAGCAGTATAATATTAGTGTATCAGGACAGGCCATCTAACAAGCCCACACTTGTTAACAGAAAGGTGAATATTTGTCCAATTCTGTAGCAAATGGATTTTTCAAAGAAAACTAACAACCCTGCTGTCTGCAGTTACTAGATTTACACTGTCTTTGATTGGGTCAAAGGCCCGGACAAGGGACTCATCAATGACAGGATATGGTGGGTTTCCAAACTCTTCACAGGAAACCATAGCCCTCATTAAAAGAAAAAAAAAAAAAGGAAAAAAAAAAGAAAATCTTGCCAGGCAAATATAAGATTTTCTGAGTTTTTAATTAAGTTATACAAACACCTCGTTTAAAATGAAGAAAAATGAAGAATTTAAATCCTTATTGTCTATCTATGCCAATTATGAGCCACATTCTTTTACTCATTTGACTTGTATCAACATTTTCTTATTCAGCTCAGTCATTAAATTCAGTGGGACTACACAGCAAGGCACTTCTCGTTCTAAGTAAGGGTGATGTATTTTGTCCAATGGACTAATTTGCAGAATAGCACACTGGTCTTTTCAAAGGGAAGCAGAATTTACCATATAGATTAATGAAGGACTGAGGTCAAAACCCTCAGTACCAGCAGAGCTATCAGCTAAACCTGGATACACTGACACACACACACACAAAACTCAGGAGGGGCTTTGGAAACAGTCAGTAGTATGTAAAAACGGGAAAAACTTTGTGTGTGCCTTGAGCCTAGAGCCTAATGCAGTCACTGAATCAAATCACGTACTAAAATAAATTTTGACTTGATTAATCGTTCTCATCTAGGGTCCTTAAAGAGTTTCTGGTGATGAACAAATCTCAGCATGCACATAGTCTGCGTGAGTGCAGAAAGTTTCCTATATTGAATTTTTGACATGGGACCTCAGAACCAAGATGATTCACAAATTAGACAAGGAATTCAGATGGGAATTCCTCCATATCTGTGAGCCAAACTGTTCTTCATGAGTGGCTGCTAGAGACTTTATCTGTCACACATAGTGAGCCATGCTTTCTCCATTAAGGTGAACTGTGGTCATTTTAGCATATATTTCATATCTTTTCCTGCAAACATAACTAAATGCTTGATTGTTGTTCTAACTAGAGAATTGTCTGCTTATTGATGCTGGATGTGAAAGGAGCTACTCTTGCAGCATAGTGGCCTGCCACATGTTCAGTGGAAATTCTACTGTCTTTGATCAATGTTGAGTAAATGCATTTCCTAGAAATACTGGTTTTCTTAGATACAGAGGGTTCAAACTGTCATTCTTCACATAATGACATAAGACCATGGAAGGCAGATCAGAAAAAAAAATAAAAAAAAGTTCATTCTATGCTTTATGAATAGTCAGGTGATGTGAAGTTACAGGTAAAAGAATGTCAGCTGGTATTATAGTCAACAGACAGAAATATATTCCTTCAGATGATTGAGTCATCCTATCTAAAGTACATAAAAATTGTTTTCCAAAGTGTCTGTTTATCTTTAATGACTAAATAACGAGACAGAGAAGCAGCTTAACAGTTCAAGTCACTGAGCTGAACCTCACACTGGTGCTGAAGGTGCTGTCGACCACGCAGGGCTAGCTGGAGAGTTTCACAGGCAGATGTACTAACTCATTCAAGGATATAAATTGTCTTTAACATGCATTAAAATAACAAAACTTTTAACAAAAATGTATGCAGAACACATCTCAAAGGTAAGAGGCTCAATACAGTGCTGCACCTTTTGATGACTGTGGTAACTGAAGCTTCCCAATAATTCAACAGCTCTTGGAGTGATTGCAAAGGGAATGAACAAGGGTCAAATGGGTTGATTTCTCCAACTTTAGAAAAAAGAAATGTGTGGAGATCACATTCATATTTCTATTTGGTTGAGGAGTAAAATCTGATTTCCCTGAGAACTGATAGGGCTGTTATCGATTCGTTTACTGGGTAATCTTATATAGCAGTTTCACACAGCGTAATGTGCTCTTTGGTGGCCTAAACCCCTATTTTTGAACAAAATAAACCACAAAACTGATAGTATAAATAAATGGAACTACCATCTGTTTCCTTGCTTTAAATAGCCCCTCGTGTGGATGGCAGTGTTTCATAATAAAGTCAAAGGTTTCTCTGAGGAAAAAGAGGAGGCGGTGGGGTTGGGGGGGGTGGGGTGGGGGTGGGGTGGAGAGAGGAGAGAAAAGAAGCCTTCAAGCAAGCAACATCCTTTGACAGAGAAAGAACAGTCTGACACAGGGATAGAGAAGAAGAAGAAGAAGAAGAAGTAGTAGTAGTAGTAGAAGAAGAAGAAGAAGAAGAAGAAGAAGAAGAAGAAGAAGAAGAAGAAGAAGAAGAAGAAGAAGAAGAAGAAGAAGAAGAAAAGACCTGACACTGTTTTCTTCTTAGTCAGTCTCTTTACCTATATCTGGTTTTAAAAAGATTATTTTAATTACCTACCTCAGTTAATCTAAGATATATTAAGACAGAAAGATTAATTCATCCCATTCATCTAGTCTAAATTTTCCCCTCCCCATAATATATTCCAAAGGATTCAAAGTAAATAGGTTCTCGGTAATAGAATCTAATAAAATACTGTATACGAGAATTTTGTGAACAGATTATTTTTCAATTAAGTTATCTTTCCATTAGAAGTATATCTGTTGAATATTTTTTACCGTGGCTTTAATGTGCTCCATTTATTTATTTAATGAAGATATGGATAACAATGCATTCATTCTAAATTTTAGCTTTCATAATGGAGTGGCCTTTTCAGACCTCAGCAGAACCCATAATTTCCTGTGCTGAGGGCTGTGCAAACATAGAAAAAGGAGATTGCTCTTGCTCTGATTAATTTATTATCTAACAGATAAACCAGACGTAAGATACACCTACATGGGCTCTTGCCCTCTGAGCAGACATGAGCTCATTCTATTTGCATCCAAAGCAGATGGAAATTTTCTCTGCCTGTGCTCCACATTAACGAGAAGCCTCGTGAATACAAATAACAAGGTGTTTATTCCGAGTTACTGACTGCTGATGAAAGATGTTCTGTCTTAGCTTGTGCTTAGGGTTTCCTACAGCATCTGCTCAGGAGTATAGATGAAGTGAGCTCTAATCTTTCTGAAAAAATATTATGTAGGTATTTATGAGGAACAGAAAATGGCAATATGAAAGAGAACAATACGATTTTTGGAGATGTCTGGATGGGCAAGATAAAGGACAGGAGTAGTAATTTCTTGGGGAAGAACTAAGTAACTGCAAATTCAAGTACAATGCCCAGTCTCAGGAAGAATTAGTGTGCCTGGGTCTAGTAAAGTTAATCATGACTGAGAGTCATTTAACTCTTGGAGTGAGCATTTAAAAGTCTAATAATTAGCTTTATTAACTCGGTTATTCGTGTGTATTCCCTCTAGAGTGAATGGAGAAAAGCAGGCACTCCCAGACAAGTTATCTGTCCAATCACCTCAGACACATGAATTATGATGGACTGAATCATCTGTGGGCAATGCTTTTCTCTCCCCACTGACTACTGAGAAAAAGACTGCACTTCTCATTTTTAGGTTACAGAACTGTTTCCCCTTGATTTTGAAATGTTTGATGTTTCCTTGAATTTGCAAAGTCTCTGTTCTGACCTGCAACTCATCACTCCGCTGCTACATTATTTTTACTCTCCTTCAATAACCTTGTTTTCTGGATTTTGTTCCTATTTTCTGCTTCTCTGCTCTGTAGATTCCCAGTCAACAACCCACCCCTAAGGAGAAAAAAAAAAAAAAAAAAAAAAAAAAAAAGAATGGTGAGAAAAATAAAAGAGATTAGAAATCCATTTTACACTCATCCTCACTCCAAGCTGAAATTATCCTGTTCACTGAGGCACAGGTGGTGATTTTCCTAACTTGATTTGGTCATTAAAAATCCTCTAGCCGCTTCAATACTTTCTCCCCGAGGCCCCTATCAGCACTCTCTTCTCCAGTGATTAGAACAGAGCCGATTGGCCTTCTGAACTTATTACAACCCATTTTCTAATGATCCCATAATGACTGCAAACCTGAGCCCAGCAACCTGACAGATAATGATGTCAATTATGCAAAACAGAAATGAAGGCTTTGAATCTAATATACTGTATTTGGAACTGGGGAGGGGGAGTGGGGGGTGGGGGAGGAGGTTTATTTATAGTTTCACTGACTACCTGTCATATTTCAAAATGTCAGTAAAAGTTAATAAAGGGGAGTTTGGGGAACACACAAAAAGATGCTAGTTACAGGACCTTTGATAAACTTTAAAAAGAGAGTCAGTTCTTCCTTCCTTTCTTCCCTAAAAAAAAATTCTGGTGGTTTTTGACTCTTGTGCTACTCCAGCAAGTTTTAACAACTTTAGTCCCCTTTTTGTTTTCCACTGGAATTCCTATGTGAAACACTAAGGCTTGTAGGCACATGAACAGTCAGTGTCAATGAATTTGCTTTTAATGACCACTGATTAGTAAAATAATTCTGCAATTATTTAACTGTGAATACTTTGTAATACATATTAGATAATATATAAATATATATATATTTTTTTTTAAAAAAAATATGTATTATTTTATTGTGGTCTAACAACACAGCAAAGTTCCAAATTCCCCTTGGTTGTGAACAGCAACCTCAGCTCTGTGGCAAGTCACCGTATCATATCACCAGCTAGGGATTAAAATATAAGACAGCTTTTAGGGGGAAACAGAGATTTAGCTTTCAGCCTTGAATAAATGAAAATTCCTTCAGCTTTCTTGGAAAGCTCCTGTAACTTTGCATGAGAGTAGTCCTTATATCAAGTGTGCCATGAAGAAGCTCAGCTTGAGTTAGGACATCACATCACACAGCCAGTGAAAAAAGTGGAATCCACGCCCCAGCCCGATTTCTCTTTATTGATCTGCATTGTCCTAATCCCAGTTATTCCCACTTTCCCGTGATCCCCAGGAGACAGTAACCTCGTAGCCATTAATGCTCATGGTATTTTGACAATCCTCAATAACCTGTTCTTTTTAGACCTCAAAGATTACGTTCCACAGTCCTAAAGGTTCCTAATTTTTTATCAGAATAGGAATCTATTCCACAGTAGCTAAAGAAGCTGTAGGTTTGGGACATTTTCTGTGGTTGCTGTGTGAGAGAAAGCAAGCCTGAACTCTACAGGAAGGAAACTACAGTCTTAGAGATGCAAAGGAGTCAACGATATGGAGAGGGACAACTGCGTGATGGGAATAATGGCATTACAGAAGGGGAATGTGCTTTGGCGTTGTGTTTCAGTATAAAGCTGAACCTGGGAAATGTGGAAATTATATCTGTTTATTCCTAACCAAGTGTGACCAGAAGGCAACAATCTTTCAGACTGACATACTACATTGCCCTTTCTAAAAAGCAGTGATAATACTGCAGCCAGTTCCAGGAGTGGGAATAAAATGTACCTGTAATCAATGCAAAGAGATGCATAATATTCTGCAGGTCTGATCCAGTACATAATGCGATTGACAGAAGAGCTCCTATTGATTTCCATAATGTTAGACCAAACCTCAGGTGGCAGAGATATATCCCAAACAATGATTCAAACTTTGTTATTTTTCTCACATTATGAAAAAATAAATGCACAGATTTTTCAAACTCAGAATCTTTTCATAGGGCTTTAGGATCCAATAAGTTGTAGTGAATCATAAGTACTCTTTTTATAATTTGTTAGAACACATGTTGGCAGACGAATGTTTAAATGGTGTTATTTATAGTAGCATAGGAAACGTAATGATCTCAGTATTTTCCGGTAGAGAGATGGTGAGGAAGCCTATGCAGGGGTAAACTCAGAATTGAAAAAAAAAAAAAAAAAAGTGATTGAACCATCTAACTGTAATATCACCTCGTCATAAAAGTTAGACTTTTCTTTACAGTGGTGATACGGTGTCATGTGGGTTTTAGCATTAAGGGTGATGATTCCCATCACCGATGTGCACCACTCTCACAAAATACTACCTGCCCTGGAGAGAAGTCTCTCTATTGTGGCTGATCCCATTTCTCCTCCATGCCAGTCCCACCTTGTGACTCTGAGAAGAATGTCTAAATCAGGTGACTTCTTAGGGAGATTAGCACAATATAAAAAAATCCAATAGCCAGGGGGTTGGGGGTTGGGTTGGGGGGTGAAGGAGGAGATTAGAGAACACTAAGCTTTTAAGTGTTATTTCCATGCTTGCTTTGCTGGGTGGCTGCAGCCAGACCTCCAGTCATAGCTATTGCATTGCCAGTAAAATGAAAACACATTTTTTTCTCTCTGTATCTTTCCTAGAGATTAATAGGTGTTATAAATCTTCAGATAATTTCACTGAACTCATAGATTTTTACATATGTTGCCCACAAGTTGTCCGTTAATAAGACAAACAAAGCAAATGCAATTCAATCTTCTGCTGCACAGGTTGTATATAGATGAAGGTAATAACAGGGTATTTTTGTCTAAAAATATTTTCCTTACTGTTAGATCTCCTTAGACGAAGAGTATTCTTATTGTTTATCATATCTCTGTATTTACCCCGTGCTCCATACAGTGATACCTCACCAAGACCTGGATTGTTGCAGAATGTCCTGGGATCAAGAAAAAGAATTTACCCCTTATTTGTGGCAGAAGAGGGACAGAGGACAACTACTAAAGAACCTATTTTCAATGAGTAGTTCTAGAGGAATTAACTGAACAGGAGGTTGTAGATTTTATATATAGTTTCTTTTGTTAGTCACTTTTTCCAAACCCCAAACCATTTGATTTTTTAGATGAATTTAATTTTTTTATTATTATTTTTTTTTTTAATACTTGGAATTGCAGATAAGATTTTAGCCATATTGTGAACAACCAACCAAATTACTGCTCATATTTTTGTGTCCATAGTCCAGCAGAGTGCTACTGAATGCTTTGTGCTCTTGCAAGGCATGTTCATGTCTAATTTCCTCTTCACTACTACTTCTTAGTGTTTCACTACAATAAGCACATTGACTCAGAAGATGCTTGCTTGGGCTGCGGTGATTTGGATTTTAGAGCATCTTTCATTTCTGTGAGACAAACTACTATTCTGTGGAGTAGTCCTGCTTTAAAATACTTTATTTTGAACACTCCAGTGCAATGATGAGGTATGGCACATGCAATAAGTTTTGTAGCACTCCAAAACCAAGATATTTAATTTCCATCTTACATTTAATTGATTGTTTAATATTATCACTTGCTGCTGAGGGCTATGTTGAAAGTAGAATTGACATTGAAGGAAATAAGTGCAACCAAAGATACATCTGTAATATCAATGCTTTCATTTTCTCTACATGCAGTTACATCTTGTGTGATGGACAGGAGAATTACTCTTTCTGTCCAGAGAAAAAGCTATATAGCAATAGTTATTAAAGAGCAACAGGGGAAATAGATACCACATACTGAATGTGTCCAGCACTGTCATACTGTTGGGAAAGAAAAGCAAAGTCTTAGGTACCTGGTGTAATTAATGCTCCACTTTGGCTGCTGTGCCCACTTTGCTTAATATTTTATTTCCAACTGTAATAGGTTTTTTTCTTTTGAAAATTACAAAAAAGTTATTAGTTTTCCTATAAGCCATAAATTCTATCAGATTTAGGAACAGGTCTGTATGTCTCTGAGAATATGACTAACCCAGACATTGTTTTTCTCACTGCTTAAAAAAATAGTTGATTATTATTTATTTTTCTCTATATGTCAAATAGTACAGGTCCAGGTTTTTTAAAATAAAAGCCTACTGTGTTTGGCACTTCAGAAATATATGTTAAAAGAAATCCAACCCTGAAGAGTTGCAATGCAAAGATAAAACATAACACAGCAGGCAAATATGACAGAGAGATGGGAAAAGGTACCAAGAGGACGATCATTACCAGTGTCATAAGCACCAGTCATGGCCCACCAGCCACCTACTTACTGTCAGGAGTTTCATAGATAGCCTGATGGAGATTGAAAGAGGAAAAGGAGTGAGATGGTTGTTGGCTAGAAGTATGGCAAAAAGACTTCAGTGAGAGTTTTGGGTTGTTATCATACCTCATGGCTTGGCAAAGCCCTTGGGATGGGGGTAGGTAGGGTTGTACATTCACCTTTCTTAAGACCATCCTTGGACTCTATGACTTCATGGTTTTCTTTGTCTTGCCTCGCAATAACAAGACAGCGTTATTTATAAGGGACATGGGCGTTACAAATCTACCTCATTGAAATTTCTTATTTGACAGTTATAAAAAAGACTCCTGGGACATGAAAAATTGGAGAGCTAGAACCAGAAGTATACACGGTGATGAAACTTGAGGAGGTAAAGTTTGCTACACTCACTGCTGTTCAATCACCTCATGGTCTTTGTTATCCCCCCCACCCATGACAAATCCAGATGTGACCCTGTATAAAAAAATCATCTGGGAGTTCATAGACATCAGTATACTTTAGGGCATGCCTGCTTATATGGTATCTGTCGTCCTGATCCTGGCTGGGCAATCTCAGTGACACTCCAGCACTCAGCTCATAATGCAGTCCTCCAGGTTGACCTTTGAGACTCAGAGAACGTACGTGAGACTTAATCTGTGGCTGAGAGTGTCTCTTTCCATTTCCCGGTGATGACAATGACATTCCTTCCCACGTGATTGCGAGCAGCTAATTATTTTCTCCCTCCTCCAGTCCACAGTGAACAATGATACCTTAAGCCACAAATAACAGCAGTTTATTAATACAAAAGGGAAGCTGGTGACCACTGCAGGTTTTTGTGTGGCTTTGCCTAGTGGGATGATAACTTTCTGAGACAAGCTGCCCTCTAAGGGCTGGTCTTCATGACAGTTAATTACTTATTGTTGCAATAGACGTGAAAAAATGAATCAGAACATGCACATAAAAACTCCCAATGTTTGATCGTGCAACTCCCTCACGCAGCCTGAGGTTATCAAGGAAACTGTCACTTGCAAAATCCTCCTGTTCAGAAATGTGCTTGCAGTATAGAAAAAATATTTGGGAAACGTGTTTTTAGAAGCATGAAAAAAAGTGGGAAAAAACCTGGAGAATCCCATCCTGACACCACTCTTTTCTAAATTCAAAACCCATATTGTCTAGTGGTAGATTTACCAGGGAAAGCATTTGGTTTCTTTCTGAAGGTTAAGCGCCTTGTTATTATTTCTCATCTAAAACACTGTGTGTGGGTGGGGGTGTGCGTGTGTCACTATTTAAAGGTCACTAAATACAAACTGTCTCTGGCTTAAGACTTCCTTGATCCACAATAAATCAATGAAGGGAAGGAGACAACACTGGTGGAACTATCTTTACAATGAATAAAAGAATATTGGTTGGCAGGGATCTCTGGAGGTACTTTAATCTAACCTCCTACTTTGGGTGGGACTACTGTCCTCATTGGGTTGGCAAAGGCTTGCCTAGCCAAATCTGGAAGACCTCCAAGGAGGGAGATTCCCAGGGACAGTTGTTTAATCTGAGCAGCTGATGACTGTTATGTTCTTAATTTCATAAATGCGACCACCATTTCGAAACAGAATATGGAGTTACACGGACCTTCAGTATGACCTAGTATGACTATTCACACATTCTTATATTGTGTTCTTATTTCGGTTTTGTTTTCCATCGATAGCAATGAATCCTTACATCCCAAAGTTATTCGTGCCCTTTGTCTTCCTAATCAAAAGCTCTCTTTTTATTAGCTTAAAAACACAAAACTTCAATTATACCTTTAATAGAATCTGTATTGGGCTTATGTGGCAAGGGTTTGGTAATGGAAAGGCTGCAGGGGTGGTTTCTGTAAGAAGATGCCAGAAACTGCTCCCATGTCTGATAGAGCTGGTCCCAAGATGCACTCACCACTGGCCAAAGCTGAGCAATATTGGTAGAACCTCTGTGATAGCATATTTAAGAAAGGGTGAAAAATGTTCTGCAACAGCAGCTGGGAGAGAGGAGTGAGAAAATGTGAAAGAGAACAGCCTGGAGGAGGTGGTCCAGGTGCCAGAGCAGAGATTCCCCTGAAGCCCATGGTGAAGCCCACGGTGAGGCAGGTTGTCTCCCTGAAATCCATGGAGGTCCATGGTGGAGCAGATCCCCACCTGCAGCCCATGGAACACCCCATGCCTGAGCAGGTGGACATGCCTTGAAGGAAGCTGCAGCCTGTGGAAGCCCACACCAGAGCAGGCTCTTTGGCAGGGTCTGTGGTGCATGGAGTGGAGCCCATGCAGCAGCAGGTTTGCTGGAAGGACCTTTGACCCCGTGGGGGATGCACACTGGAGCAATCTGTTCCTGAAGGACTGCACCCCATAGAAGGGACCCATGCTGGAACAGCTTGTGAAGAACTGCAGCCCATGGGAAGGACTCGTGTTGGAACAGTTTGTGAAGGACTGTAGTCCATGGGAGATACTCCATGCTGAGGCAGGGCAAGAGTGTGAGGAGGAAGGAGAGGCAGCGATGAAGCACTATGAACTGATCACAACCTCACTCCCAGTCCCCCTGAGTGACTCAGGGGGAGGAAGCAGAAGAGTTGGGAGTAAAGTTGAGCCTGGGAAGAAGTGAGAGATAGAGAAAAGGTGTTCTTAAAGTTGTTCTTATACCTCATGATCCTACTCTGATTTTGATGGGCAATAAATTAAATTAATATTCCTATATTTGAGTCTGTTTTGCCCATGACAGTAACTGATCACTAATGTTCCTGCCCTTATCTCAATCCATGAACTTTTTGGTGTATTTTCTCCCCTGTCCTGTTGACAGAAGGAGAGTGATAGATCGGCTTGGGGGATACCTCGTGGCCAAGCAAGGTTAGCCTACCACAGAACCTAAGTGCAGATCACTACTCCAAGTGCTGTTCAGAAATAGCCAGTAATATAAGCGCTTTAATTTTTATATTTTTATTACTGTATCCTTCATTTTTACAAAAGAATAGATTCTTCAAAGAAAAATCTAAATTATTCCAATAATAACAGTTAAAAAAGAAAACAAACAAAGCCACCCCTAGCAATAATAAGTCAATATTTCCTGTGCTGTGCATATTTGGCAGTGGAACTGGGACAAATGGATCCTTCAGTTAAATGAAATAATACATGGTTTGCTGCATCTGTGAATTAGCTGCATAAAGATAATTGAGGCAGGTAAATGCTGAATAAAACTGGATGATGTACATTAGAGAACGAATTGCATCTGTTAGCAAATAGTCTTTATATTAGGGTGCCCACTAAACATTGATGCCAAGCTAGCACTTCAATGGGTGCAGATCCTAATTTGATAACTGGTATAGATATGCTGGAAGCAGTGGAAATGTGTTAATTTGGGCTACTTAGCAAAGAATAACTGATGCCTTAAAACAGAACATTATTTTGTAAATGCTGAACATCTGTGTTCTCCCTGTGACTGCCACAATTGAGATGAGATTTTCTTAATCTGATTTGCAGAAAGTATTTAAATTGGCAAATTAGACCTTCCATTTACTCCACATGTACCTAAAAAACTTTGGAATCTACAGCTTTTGAGGTAGATAGAGCTATGATACACTCGGGGTCTGAGCCAGGATCTCAGCACAAAGCTTTGTCCAAATTGAAGGAGCTTTAGGGGAAAGCCTTTGCCATTTTAACTCAGATATCCTAAGTGAAACTCATCTGAGGTGACATCACTGCCCTACACCCTCCAAAAAATTGAGTTTGCTATTAATAGCATTTTTTCATTCATAGTTTCACTCTGAGTCACAGGTATCATCATTATTCTTTTTTTAAAAGCATCGGTTTCCTACTGCGATTTTTATTCCTAAATACAATTGACTTGAACTGCTAAGGTAGAGCAGAAAATCCCAGAGAATGAATAGCTGGAAATGATTAAATATTTCTATAAATTAAAAGCTGAACAAACTCATTTTATGGTCACAGGAGAGATGCCCTGATGCAAGCATATACATACTCTTACCTTTAGACTAACTCCACTGTGAGTTGGCTCCATTTTCTTGATGACCTCCTCACAATCTCCTGGGAGGCTTCATAAAATCATAGAAGAGTCTGCGTGTGAAGGAACCTTGAAAGATGATCTGGTCCAACCTTTTGTGGGAAAGGGAGCCTGGATGAGATTATCTAGAACATTGTCCAACTACATCCTGAAAACCTCCAGCGATGGGAACTCTTATCACATCCTTGGGGAGGTTGTTCCACTGATGGATTGCTCTCACTGTAATTTTTTTTAATTATTATTATATCAAGGTGAAACCTTTCCCAATGCAGCTTGTAACCATTACCTCTAGACTTCGCCATGAGGCTTCTTGCAAAGACAGAGAGCTTCTGTCCTATTTTTGGCTGCCCTTTGAATAGTGGAATACCATGATGAGGTCCTCCATGCACCTTCTCTTCTTCAGGGGAAGAAGTGGATGGGGACCTAACTCATCGAGCCTTTCACAGAATCACAGAATGTTCAGGGTTGGAAGGGGCCCCTGGAGAACATCTAGCCCAACCCCTGCTAGAGCAGGTTCTCCTAGAGCAGGTTGCACAGTAGCATCCAGGTGGGTTTTGAATGTCTGTAGAGATGGAGACCCCACAGCCTCTCTGGGCTGCTGCTAGGCCCTTTGAAGCTGTCCCTTCTTCAGGCTGAACAAACTCTGGTCCCTCAGCCTCTCCTCACTGGGCAAGTGCTTTAACCCTGACCATCTCAGTGCTCCCACTGAACTTGTTCCACTTTGTCGATGTCTTTCTTTTACCAGGGGAGACAAAATTTGACACGGTATGCTAGATACAGTCTGAAATATGGACTGATTCCATGAAATTTATCAATCAAAAAGTGATCTCAGTCTAAAACTCATAGAGGGTAACTTTGGGCTGCAGCTCTAGCTCAGCAGGAAAAGATGCAAACTGGGAAATAGTAGATCACCTATATTGGGTAGCTTGGTTAAAGGCTTCTTTCTCCACTGACTGTAGAGAGCAGTAGAGACTGTAAATGTTGGTAGTTTAGTTTAGCGTGGATAGTAAAATGTTCAATGGGTAAAGGCAAGAAAGATTAATATCATACTTGTAGACTGCTCTGTAATGCCCAGACAAAAACGATTCTTCAAGTACAAAGTTGAGGCAGCATCTGAAGGCTCATAATGGCACATTTTGTTCTTGCTCTGTTGTGAGAATAACTAGAGAGGCCATTACTTACAAGGCTGTCAAGCCATGAACCTTTCACTCAGGTGAAGCTGACTTAGAAACAAAGTGTATTTTGTCTTTCTTATCCAGACTTTGGCTTCCAATCCATGATTCACAAAGGACTTTGTGTCTCCAGTGGTAGGGAGGGATGGAAGGCAAATCCAGATTAACAAAATAATAATATAATTTATAATGTATGATTTTTTTTTCTACAGATCTCCGTAATAATAAGGAGACTACAGATCTCCTTAATAAAACACAGAAATAAAATGAAAGAAAATGAAAGCTAGGATTTCATGAGGTAAGAGGGATCTTTGCAGGAAGTGGACATGGTGAACAGATGACCTGCAAATGTGGAGCATCCCGCCCTAAATCCCTCTCACTGTCTCTTGCCAACACACTTTTTTCTTCCATTCTGTGTTTTTTCACTTTCCTGCTCCTGTTCAAGAATGCATATTCATCCACCTTCTGAACATGGTCACCACCAGCTCATGAGGCTCAGAGAACAGTCAGCCCTCAGAAAACCATTCACTTTTCTGTAATTACAAGATTCCATGAACCACCTGGGGACCACTTCCCATGGCTTCATGATCCACTAAGACCACTTGGACTGCCATGCGGGAATTGGAAGTCTATGTCATTGCATCTTCAATTACACCTGGCCCTGATTCAGCAAATATTTCAACATAAGTTTAATTTGTTTATAATTTGTTTGGCTTCATTGTGCTTTAAGATTGTTTTTAAAGTGATTTGCTCAATAATGGTCCAGGTTTTCTGTCTTTGTTTTTTTGTTTTGTTTTGTTTTGTTTTGATTTGATGTGTTTTTTTGAGATTGACTCTATTTTTCATTTCCCTTTAGCTTTCTGCTTGTTGAAAATAATTTCTTCCAGACTTTATAAGAATAAGATGTAAAGAATAAATAGGTACATAGAAAGTTAATAAAGATAAATTCTGCAGTCTACAGATGAAAAATTTTCAAAATTATGATACAAATGATTCAACAATCTATATCTTATCAAAAGCTATGAAGACCACAGTTAAACATATAGAGATCTCTAAATATTTGGTGATTTTATGGAACCTAAAAATCTTTTCAGCTCTATACCCTTGCCTATCCATTTCATGTTTAAAAAGAGCATTTAGGTTTTGTTGTCTTGTGTGAATGTGAAATACACATTAACCATTTTGACAAAATAATATGTTCTATAAACTGTGTTTAGGAGAGCTTTCTTCTCATCTACTCTTTCTATACGAAGTCTTTTCTATCCTTATATCTCAGTCTTTATGCTCTTTAGTTAAAGCTCCATTCTTCCCAGTCTTGTTCCATCTTTACTATTCTTTTCCCTTCAAACGAGAAAAAAAAACATACAGCAATATTTGGAGTTCTAGTTGAATGCTTCAACTCCTGAAGCTTGATTTTTTCACTCTCAGGACAATCAAACTCACTTATCTCTAAAAATCATCAGTCTGAAGTGGCAAGGGTGTTAATTATTTTCCGTGTTTGTTGGAGGCTATTAAGAAATTAATAATTAAATTTTATCATGTTTCCTGGAAATGCTACAGTGCTGATTATCTGCTTGTTAAAAAAAAGGAACTTATTCAAACCATTTCCATATAATTAATCTTTTCCATTCCTCATGACTTCCTTATTTATTGATTGAGATATGCTTTCTGAAAGCAGGACTTATGACCACGAACAGTAATAGCACAATATTTAGAATTCTGCTGAGCATTTTGCCTAGAGAAATGTTATATCTATTTGATGCATTGTAGTGAGAGATTTGGGGAACCATGATTAATCACATTTCATTCTCAAGAAGAGTTTGCGGGTTGTTGTAAGATATTCAGCCTAACAGTACAGGAGCCATACAGTTTTGGATAAAGTCAGATCTCCACTTGCACAAACTGCCTTCACTGGAACTGCACTGCAGTTCAGCATCTAACCGTATTTTGCCTGAAATTCAGCCATGCAAAACCCAGCACATCTATCTCAGCTACACCCCTAACTTAGAAAGAAGATGACCCTGTTCCCACCAAGACTTGATATCACAATTAAGAATCCTAATTCCTCTTTGAAATAAACCACAACTTTGGGATGTACCTAATTCTGATTTAGTCTTTGGGAAAGGTTTTCTTCCAGCAATGAAGTCATGGCTTGGTTTCCAGTCTTACCACAGTCTTACTCAACTTGTCAGAGAAAAGCAGCATCAGAATACTTAATGGAAAGCTTTGCTACCAGCTAATAGTAGCCTGGTTATGGCCTAGTGATTCACACTGATATATTGAGAGGTCTTAGATCCTCTGTCAAGCTTCATTTACAGTGAAAATGAGCCAATGACTCTTGTCTATTTTCCTTCCCAGGCTATCAGAGCAGCCATCTCCTGACCATGTTTCCTATCCCTAGGGAAGGGCACAATTACGCTGATAATCACTTCCTTGATTCAGTCTGACATGCAATTTCTCTTCTCCTCCAAATCCAACAAGTCCTTTTTTAAACACACTTCTTCCAAAGCACTCTTAAATATTAGATCACCTGCACAGAGACAAGGCATTACCTAATTTATCCTGGAGTTCATGAATACTCCATTGAACAACTTTAAAAAAAAAAAAAAAAAGAAAAAGATTCTCTGGAAGATAGTAGCATAAATTTATCATTTCATTGTGCTGTCCCCACATGTTTCCATGTCCTTGCCTTTGTTTGGGAAATGTCTGTTTGAAATAGAAGCTCCTTATGGCAAGGGTGACTCACTTCCCACAAGTCTATAAAGCACCTATACAGCTGGAGTGGTAAAAATAATAGCTAAGTAATAACAACTAATAAGCACTGTTGGTGTGGGAGTTGTATTATTGTGGTAGCTTTAATAAATAGAAACCATTGAAAATTCTTCCACAGAAAAGATTCTTGATAGTAAATCATTTTTTTGATAGAAGGGACATTTTCATGGAATGGGACTGCTTTCTTTGGGGGACAAAAAAAACCCAAAATGTAATCTGTTTAGTTCCTGAAGAACTGAAGCCCAGAATGCTCTCTCTGAAATCATTACATTTTCAATCAAAAGAAAATTGTACAGAGAGATACATACACACATTCTATTCATTTATTTTTTTCATTCATTTATTCAATCTTTTTTGGGGGGGTGGGAAGGAGAGTGAGTAAAGTTTGGGAGGCTGAGTTCTCTCTGACTTTTAACTAAACAGTTCACTACAGAAATTTTTTATGTTCTGTTCAGCTGAGATACTAAATGGTTTTACATTGCTTTGTCTACTCCAATCAATAATATGTGCATATATACATATATCTAGATGTATATATACATATCTTTGTACATGCCTAAGACACAGTGGAGTTAAATTTGGTTGGTTTTCCTCTAGTCCAGTTTTTAAGTCATACACGCACAGATAAGATACCAACTCTTATATCCCGTATCCGTTCTGCCATAACAAATCTTGTCTGGACTGGACTGGGAAAGACATTTGCACTTGTAATGGTTGGATATTGCCCCATAGCTTGTTCAAAAGTGATGGTTCTAGCCTACACAGGCAGTTCTGAACTGCACAAACCCTCACCTTGCAAGCACAACTTAATTCTAAAGCCCCAAAGGAAGGTTTGTCTGACACCACAGAGATTTCACTTAGTTTTTGAGCTGAAACCATGCAAAACCATCCACAAGTACACATTCACCTTTGCATTCATTTAAAACTTGCAACACGTTCCATTATGACTCTGCAAAAATTCATTCACATCCAAGTTGAACCTGCTTTTAATTTGGGGTTTTTTTTTCAATCAAAATAGAAAACATGGGAACATTTCACCAATACAGCTGGCTTAACTGTAGGAAGACCTACATGGTCCTAAACCTGTCAATTCCTTCTTTTTCTTTTATTTGCAAGGGACACATGAACAATGCTTGTTTCTATTTTTTTCTCTTCCTGCTTTCTTGCAGCGAACAAGCAGCTGTGTCAAGGGGGACTTCTGTCTTTTTAATCTAGGTTGTTTACAAAGCACATATCAAAACTTAATTTCTACCTCTGTACCTTGTAGAAAATCTATTTTATGGAGATGACAGTTTATTTCAAGAATTAAAGGTAATATGAGGGATACACAGAGCTTTGAAGTCTAGACCCTGAAGGTGAGACTTATAAATGGTTTGTAACCAACAGTTTTGCTTGCAGTTCGGACCATTTAACAGCTCAGGATGAGAGGGGCCATGTGCTAAGGTCAGGGATAATTTGTTGCAGAGGCCCAAGATTAAAATTTTGATTTATGAAGTACACATTTTCTTCAGTTGCTCCTACAGGACTGCTAGCTATTGTAAATGTGCCTTTTTGGATTAGGCTGTAATGATTAAAATGATGTCTCCCACTGAAACTAAGTGTTTAAAACCGAATATGAGATGATGTACTTAAAATTTTCAGTATGAAAATTCAATGATAATCACACTTTACAGACTAAAACTACTGGGCCCGATTAAGCTTGACATTAGCAAGAACTCTAACAAGACATCACCAAGAAAAATAACACACTCAAATCAGTCAATTCAGCTCTTGCCACATTAAAGAAGTAATAAGCTTCTAATATCTCTACTGCAAGACGTAGCAAAAATAGAAAAGCATCTTTCCTGTCAGATGTTTTAACAGAAAACCTAAACAGAGAATAAAAGAGAGGAAATGTAGCTTAAGCAGAAGCAAAGCAAGAGTAGCCAGAGGCTGACCTACATTTGAAAAATAAAAGAACCTAACAGCAGTGCTCGCTGCAGCTCTAAGAACATTATTTCAAGTATTTTCCATGGCTTCCTATGAAATGACGATGATCCAGCCTGAATCAGTGCAGCAGCTGTTGCAATGATCTATAGGAATTATCAGTAATAAGTCTCAGAGGAGGTTGAAAATGTGCACCGTTGAGCAGCTGAATCCTTCTCACCTCCTGCTGGACAGCAGTTCCTCCTTGCTCTGATCCACGTGTGGAGTACCAGAGGGCAATGGTGTTGCCTTGTTATTTTCCTACTCTGTGAGCAGCATTATTTTATAATGAACCTCAATCAGACTTCATGATTTTTGCAAGTCTATTAGTCAGAGAACCTGCTTCATCTTGCCCCCTTGTAATGGGATTTGCAAAGCAATTATACATCCCCGTCTCAGCTGATGTGCCTCGGACTAAAACCTTACACATGACTGCATTGGTTTATCACAGTAACACATACGCTCTGTAACACACCTCTGCTACCTGTCACAACAGTCAAAGAAAATAAAGGAAAAAAGAAAGCTGGGAAGTTTCTCACTGTTGTTGCTGTAGCTGTTTTCCCAGTCAGTCTCCATTAATTTCCTTTAAGGCTGGCAATAGCCTGTGTTTTCATCCACAAATCTCTAAGTGCATTTTAAAGGTCATGAAGGTGTTGAATCTTCTTCTTTACAGAAAAACTGAGGAGAAAAAAGTTATTTTGTATACAAACAAAGGAATTCTGCATTCTTCCGGAGAAGCATCCGGAACAACTCCGTGCACAGTAATGGACCACACCTGCAGTGCAGTGGAGATATGGGGCAAAGACCATCTGTGTAGGGTCAGGATTTCAGCCAGAGTACCTTTACACACTAAAAAAGTCAAGGAAGAGAGCTTTGTTGGGCAGTTGTTAGGTTAAGATTTCTGGCAGTTTAAAACGTAAGTGGAAGGGGTGCTGACTAAACTCATGATGAGTTGTATGAGTGTACATGTAAATAAACACTCGGGGTGAAAGTTAATAGATTTTTCACTAATCCTTTTTTTTTTTTTTTCAGTCAGAAAAAAAGATAGTTTTTCAAAAAATGTAATTCATCTTATGCTTTTATCTGATTTAGTGAGATGTCTGCAGAGTAGGTGGCTGAGGCCCTGAGCGATCAAAACAGAACACAGGAGGGAATGTATCCACAAAGGATTGACAGCACAGGGATGCTGAGTCCAGGTTAGTAGCCTCTGAAACAGCGAAAAGCCAAACCAGATAGGACCTTGATCCTGAATTTATTATACTCAGAGACTCTAAATATCTAACCCAGAGTATAATGCTTCTTAAAATTGTGTTTCTTTCTTTTTTCCTTCCTTTCTCCCCTGCCCCCCCCTCTTTTTTTTTTTTTTTTTTATTCTTCTTTTGAGGAGGATGGCGATGATGAAAATAGCTGCAGTTTTATAATGTTTAAAGATCCAGATGTGGCAACTTCCGAGCCAATGTTTTTTTCCCCAGTATTTCGCCCCGCTTTCTCTCTGTTGATCTCTTCTATATGCTACAGTACATCTGTTCTCCTTGGTTATTTTCACTGCAAGCTGGCAGGATTTGTTTCTCTTCCAGCACGCCAAGTTAAAAAAATAAATAATCCTGCATTGTGTGTAAAAAACATTCCCATGAGATCAACCCTCTCCTAATGAAGTCAGTTGTTTTATTTTTTTCATACACCAGATCATTTACTCTGAGATGATATTAATTTACAACTGGAATCACAATTGACACCTGGCAGTGCACTAAACAATATGGGGCTTCTAATCTACATCATTACTTGCTCATGCTTTGCTGAATCTATGCTCATTAAACTCGAAATCCTGTCTCCAGTGAATCTCAGCAGCTTGTTGGTCACTGGGGAGTTCCTTCTAAAATAAAGAAGTAGGGACACTCCACAAATGTCATGAAAATCGAGGGCTGGAGCAGCTGTCCAGATGCCTGTGCCTCTAGCTTCAACTATTCTGGCAGAAAAAGCTGGATAATATGCATGACAGTGGATCCATCATTTATACTTTCCCCTTCCCTTATTTGCACCAAATCCCTGATGCATATTGGCAGTCTCAGACTTTAAAGATGAGCTGGAGATACCCATTACAAACACAGCCTCCTCCAATCAGCAGGGACGTGTTAGCTGTGGTGCAGGAATAGCTATCACTTCCCACAGATATAAGGACCAAAGGGAAATGCTTCCAAAGCTATAAAACCCAAGTAATTTGATGGCGAGCCACAGAAATATAGTTCTGGAGTCAAGCAGCTGCAGAAATCTGCTTTCCTGCCTTACTGCTTTACAAAATAGCTGTGGACATAATATGTCTATGACTCAGATCTCAACCACGGGGCAAATGTGGGGGACATTCAGGCTGGTACTGTTTCCGTACATGCTTGTGGCTGTGCAAAGAAACAGATGCTATTTAATTGGAAAGTAACCCCCCTGCTAGATAGGCCTAGTTAGCTTTGTGGTCTAGGATTTGTTACTGGTGATTGTTTCTAAGAGCAGACCTTGCAGGAACGTTAAATCATTTCTTCCAGCTGAGACAAGCTATGGGCTTAGTCAAGAGGTAACGTTGCCTTGACTCCTCCAGCAGAGTTTTTGACTGTGCACACAGTATTGCTAGATTAGGTCTTACATGAGGTAGTATAAAAGAACCACTTATCTCAGGATCAACCGTAAGCTAAGCAGCTCCTTTCCAGCTCATTCTCTCTGGTGTTTTGTACCAGTGGGCAGATACAACCTAAGTTGTAGCAGAAGTAAAATTGGATGCAATTCATTTAATGCGCTGAGGTAATTCATGTTCACAGTAGAAAAGGCAGTTGTAAAAAAAAGTCACAGAAAAACAACAAAAAAAATATTAAATATCAATTGCTAAAGTGAAGTGGGATTTGGAATTCAGAGAGGGGAAGCTTTGAAAACGCTTTCGCAAGCGATGGAGTTACTTAAAGACTGAAGAACAGCTGCAGGTGTTACACTTGGGTATGTTCAGCCTTGCAAAACTGACCTTTGTAGCAGGGGAGAAACTGGTGATGTTAATTGGAGACAATCCTTGGAAGCAGAGTGAATTATTCTCTGGTTTAGCAAAGAACAAAGTATTTAGTAACTATTTATTTAAGTAACTATTACAGGATGCGATGAATTTGCTTTACTTTTGTGCCATTCAACAATGACATCCAACATGAAAAAATTCAATATTGCCCATACTTATATGGACTGGATGAACCCTCATTGGACTCATTTTCACTACTAGAAGAGTAGTGAAAATACACAATTAGTTTGTAGCATACAGAAAAAGCCACAAATAAGGACAGAAGATTTTCTGCAGAGCTAGTCACCCTTGAGATATTGAGTGGAACCAAGTGGTTTTCAATCAGTGCTTTGCAAGTTCCCTGGGAATATATTAAATACTTCTATTTTATACTTCTATCAGACCCATGAATGGTAAGAAAATCAAGATCTGTATTTTTCATGTCAATTTTTTAAGAATCTGTGTACTGACAAAATGTGGAAGAAATTGGTAGACTAGCTTAGATGTATCAGTTGGAGAAAAATATATATTTTTTTGTCACTCATTATGTTTATTGTTTTTAGATTCACCAGAATAGTTAGAAAGAGTGAGGAAGGAAAGCTGTTCTCTGATTGCCACCTAAGTAGCACAAGTTTTGCTTTATTTTGTCTTAAAAATTCCAGATGTTCTTGCTTAATATTAATTTTATTCTTTGTTTATCTGAGATACCTGTATATTATCGCTGCTGACAGAAAAAGATGGATTTTCTTTACTATGTGAATGAAAATGTGGCCTTGGACAGGGGGCAGCAGAGCGTGTCCATGGATATGTCTTAGGCTTATATTTCTTCACAGATGCTCAAGCTTTTCCATTTTATCCTTGCTATGAGAACAGCTGAAAGGCTAAGATCTTTCTTTAATGAACTTTCCATATAATAAGTTGGAAGGGACTGTTTTACTTTGGGAGAGAATGATGACAGCATGGTGTGGGAAGTGCCTCAGAAAAATCTATCAGGCAAGTTTTTATTGGTGAAGAGTGGTTAGTTATTGATTACTGGAAAATTAATAAGGCAGCCAATGTAAGTAATCATACTGTTTTTGGCTGGCATAGTGTAAATTTTCTTCACAGTAGCTTGTATGGTGGTGTGTTTTGGATTTGTGACCGAAACAGTGGGGCTGAGCTGCCTACCAGGGTTAAATGACCGCAGTAATCAAGTAAGATACTAAGGAAAACAGTGGAGTAGAGCTGCTGCTAGGATTGAACAGAGACGTTTTACTTATTTGGGCTCCCTTTGGTCATCCTTTGTTCCCATCAGTTTTCCATTCAGCATTTGCCATTCAACTTTCTGGAGTACTCAGAGCTGTGGCCAGCAGTTGGTTCCAGCTCAGTTCTTGATAAGTAGTACAGCCATTTGAAACACTTGTTACACACAAAGATTATAGTTTCAAAAATCCACAGTGGCAAGTGATGCATTCTCTCTCAGTCATTTCTCTTTTGCTGTGGCTGTCAATAGAATGGGCTCCTGTTGTGACATTTCTTTCCTTTTTTCCATCAATCTTTGTCTTAAAAATGGGAGTTAGAGTCGTTACATGTCACAGTCTCTACTGTGCTGTTAAAATAACCTCCTATGGATGCTGAGATTTAGCTGCCTACCGGGACTATCTCAGGCTTTCTAAGACCTCTGAAAGAACACAAGATAGCAATACAGGGTTCTGGAGACAGGCTTTGTTCAAACTCCAGTAAAGTTATGCAAGACTTCTATTTTATACTCTGGACCTGATCTGAAAACAAATGCTAGCAAGGGAAACTGAAGATGGCTAGCTATTGTGAGGTTTTTATAGTCGTAACCAAAACAGTACACAAGGAGTGAATTTGGCTCTTGCTTTCTGTAGAAAATGACTGTTTTGAAATCCATACCTTGAGAAAGACCTTTTCATAAAATTGAAGAGCTACCTCACAGTCAAAGAATTGGTGTCAATTTTTAGTAGACCTTACCTCTGTACTCCTGTGATATGCCAATACAAGTAATCCAGCACGAATCCAACGCCACACTCCCCAGCCTAGCCGTGCCTGAAATAATGGGCTAAACAAAAAGCCCAGCTAGAACTCTCTTTGCTGAGTTCTGCCTGAGTATCGGAGCCTGAGTGATGGCATCATGCTGATGCAATAGGAATTGCTATTTTGACTTTTTGTAACTTTTCCAGGACAGAGAATATCCTTTTGGTTCTATAAAGTACCAGGTGTGGTGGGACCTTAACTTGTGAATAATAGATCTAGTTACTGTTTCAATAGGAATAAATAAAGTTATCATGTTGCAGTAAGAAATCTTAGCTTTTTTAGTAGTCTTCCTCCCATATGATTGATTTTTTACTATGTGTCCTGGTATTTGATGTATGATTCTTCCTTTTTTGATCATCCAGTTTTCTGCTTGTTTTAATGCTCTGGTCATGAGCTGTGCATGCCCATTTGCCGTTGTAAGACTAGACCTGAATAGCATTCACACACATACTGAAGAGCTGTAACTGTACTCGTGTGAGGTACCCAGACACTGTATCCAGGAACCAGTACAAATGGGCACAGGAGGCAGGAATTAGGAAGAAATAACTTTCACTTGAACAAAAGGGAAATGGGGAATGACTAAGGCTTCAGAAGATGGTGGTTTTCTTGTTTTGTTCTGTTAATGCTGTCTCGAACCCTTAGATCTCTTCCAATGTCTAGAGAAGTCAGTGGATTTTTGCTTTTGCTAACCTCTTAGTTTTCCCTTTCCTGTGTTACTACACGGTAACTTTATGACCTTTTTGGAATTTCCATGTTCCTGTCCATGGTGATAGCATCTGAGTGTAACTATTTAAAATTGATATCAATAACAAGTCTCTGGTGACTACAGGGTACGGTCAGTTTGAAACTGCTTTAGTAAAGGGAGTTACTGTGTGTTCTCAACTCCTAAAGGACAATGTTTTTCACAGAGCTTTCTGTACATAAATTGTATGTCAGAAACATATAGAAACAGTCCAGGTCAGTTAATGCAGGCTATATTACAGTGGAATTGGGCTCAGAGATGTGATTACCTGATTGAGAATGTCAAGGTATAATCACAGGTTTTGGGTGAAGGCAGAATAAGGGTCTCAACATACGGCTTATTAACAGCAGCATTGTGGATAAAATCACTGGACAATAGAAAACAACCAGAAGCATGATGATCCTAACATAATCAAAGTCACAAACCAAGCTTCCAGGCCATGTTAATCAGGATTTCTGTGCTGTAATCACACCTGACAGGCAGTAGTATGCTCTACCCAGATTCCAGGGTGCATGTGTGCCCAGCCGTTTTATTTCTGTGTGTCTGGATTTTTCCTGTAAAAAGAATGTTTTCTGCTATGTTTAAGAAAGACCATTCCTTTCTAACTATGTATTTGAATCATAGAGAGGAAAAAAAGTCATACCAGCTACCTGAAGATCGTTAAAGAAAACATTCATGAGGAATGAGGAGTGTGGTTCACTGAAGCACTTGGCTATTTCCTTTCTATATCCAACTTCGGAAACTGTTGCAGGTAACAGTTTTGCATTTGAAAAGGAGTGGCTTGTAAGGAAAATGCTTTAGTTGAGGACAAAAACCCCATCAACCTTCTTCACTTAGGAATGTATTCAATCCAATGTTTTGTCACTTTTTGTTGTCATGCTGCAGGAAACCTCCTTTACCACGCAAACTGCAGAAAATGTTTTTAAATCTTTAACAACAGAAACGAAAACAATATTAAATCGCGGGGGGGGAGGTGTTCTACTTACTGTAATTGCCTAACTATAATTCTGCCACTGATCCTCGTGTCTCCTCTACAGCCTGCTCACTGATGTAAGCACTTCTTGTGATTTTTTTTCTCTCTGCCTTGCCCTGCATTCAGTTGCACAAAAGTCCTTTTGAAGCCCTGCGATGGAGCTTGGGCTCAATAACAAATGAGTGAGGCTTTGTCATTTGTATGCCAATATGACAGATACGATACCATGCCTGTTTCTGCTGGTTGCTATTTTCCCTCAGCCCATATGCCTTCTATACCTCTTACCGTACCCCCCTATCTAGTTCTTCAGGGACCCTCTCAGCCTCAAGCTCGGTTTCATCCCATACCTTTCCCTTAAGGACTCATCTCTGTCTGCACTAATACCCTTCAGTATGCATTCTTGTTCATCTTATCTTACCTTCAAATGCAGTTTTAGCGTAGTTTTCATATTTCATTGCTTCTTTACAATTGCAACTAAGCTGGGGTGAAGTAAATGGGCACCCTGCACAATATTAACATGGTTTTGAGTTAGGTGACTCTCCAGGACAGTTTCCTTTTTTATACCTGTTTCACCTGTTGACATCATAACATGTCATCATTGGAAAATAAGAACCTTCCATGGTGATAGAAAGAAGAAAGGAGAAATAGAAGTGTTTATTCTGTAGAGTTAGTTTTCTGTTGTTCTTTTTCCTTTCATTAAAAGTACCTGAAGTCCCAAAGTGAGTGCAAAGGCTCTGTGTGTTTTGCCTTGTACAGACACATAGGTCCTGAACTGTTTTTCTGTTTTTATATGGTTAGTTGGTTGCAGTGTTGGGGTGTGTGTGTCTGTTTTGAGTTTAGGTTGGGTTGGGTTTTTTGTTTGTTTGGTTTTTTTGGTTTTTTTGGTTTTTTTTTTTTAGGGTTGGGGGAATTGAAACAGCTGAGGAAATAAGGAAAGAGGAGTGACACAGAAAGCCTTGCATTTCGAGACAAATTTGGTTCTAAGGCTGCTCATACCCAAAGATCTCTTATCTCTGCATAGGTCTGATAAGGAAAAGGTGAATTTGTAGACTGTGGAAATACAACAACAGCTTTTTCCTTACATACTGTCTATCCGTTGTGCATTCAAAATAGCTTCTTGCCTTTCACAAGTCTCAAAATCTTTTACCACTTTTTACCTAAGTTTATACATCTGGAAGAAATCCTTGGCTATCTGGCAAAATGTGTCACCTTTTTAATATTTCACTTACTTGGCCCACTCTAAACCTTGTATCACAGCATTCTTATAGGTCAGGAATCCACAAATTACCTTAATCATGTAATTAAATTATCAGTATTTGACTCAGTCCCTACATAGTCAATGGGACATAAGTACACACTTAAAGTTAAGAACATACTCAAAAGCTTTGCTAAATCAGGGACACAGTTAATGATGTTATTTCACTCTTACTGTTTAAAAACAACTCGTTTTCATAAGTCATGTGACTAGACAGTACCAGTCTTGCTTTTCTGATGACTGAGAAACCAAGGGCAATTTTTTTTTTCTTCCCTTTTCTCCTGTACACTTTTTTTTTACATGTAGAACATTCTTTCTGTAACTGAAGAGATGAATTACTATTACAGACATTGATTCTGCTTAATTTCCCTTCAGATTCAACACAACACTTTGGTCTTTAAAGAAACATCTCCTTTGAGTTGAGAAATGGCATGTTCATTGATGTTAAACAGTCGTTGCTCTTGTGGCCACCGCAGTGTTTTTCAGGTCTTGGCCTTGAGACATCTCCATGGATCATACACTGAGTTATCATTTTAGCATTTGAGCTACTTACCCCTTAAGAGGCTACCTGCAGTGGCATCATGATCTAGGAGTAGGGAATATTCTCACAATTCATAAAGAATTATGTCTTATGCTAAACATGTATGCAATGTTTAGGGTATTTGGATACCTAATTTTTATTATTATTGTTGTTTTCTTTTCAGAAAGACAACCACATACTTAAAATGCATAATTAAAAGTAATAATAATAATAATAATGCAGGTCTTCTGCCAGAACTTGACTAGCAAAAAGTACTAGGTTCTAATGTGAAGAAATCATTAACACACTCATTAAAGCCTCCACACAGAAACATGAGAAAACTAAAATAAGATTTCTGATGCACAGTGATCTAGTTTTCCCCAGTCTCAACAATTAATTAAAGAAACAATATTTGTATTAAATGGATAAAACAAACCACCAACAAGACAGATAAGCAAGGCAACATGCAGTACCTAATTTATAAAATCTAACTGTAATATTTTTCAGTCTTTCTCTCTGGGGAAGCAACTACTAGGCAAATTTTGTAGCCTTCTGCTTTTCCACTACACCAGAGGTCTATAGGGATCTTCATGGAAGAATCCTATGGGAGACAGTCATGGATAAAAGATGGGTCCAGGACAGTTCATTGATTTTTAAGGATCACTTCCTGCAATCTCAAAAATAATACATTGTGATTTATAGGAAAGCAATCAAAGGCAGCAGGAGTCCTGTGCAGATACAGAAGAAGGTCCTGACAAATGTTTAACATAAAAAGGAACCATACAAGACATGGAAGTAGAGGCAGGTCATCCAGGAATAATATTAAGAGGCTTATCATACAGGGGTGGGATTAAGAAAACCAAAGCCCAGGTGAAGTTGAATCTGGTGAAAGATGTGAAGGGTGACAAGAAGGATTTCTTCAGGTGTATCAGCAGCAAAAAAGGAGACCAGGGAAAGTGTGGATCTGCTGCTAATGGGGCAGGACATATGACAACAAAGGACATGGAAAAGGTGAAGGAACTCCGTGACTTTTCTGCCCTATCCTTTACTGGTAAAACAGATGTTCAGGAATCCCAGGTCACTGAGAGCGAAAGGGGTCTGAACCAAAGAAAACCTACCTTGGTGGAGCAGGATCTGGTAATTTAAACAGACTGAACATACAATAGCCCATGGTATGTAACAGGACACATCCATAGGTGCTGAGACAGTTTACCAATGTCAGTGAGAGAGCACTGTTGACCATATTTAAAAGGCTGTGTCAGATGGGGGAGATTTATGGAAGAAAGCAAATGCCAATCCTATTTTCAAAAATAGCAAAAAAAAGGATAGAAGGAATTGCAGGCTGGTCAGCCTCACTTCAGTCCCTGGGAAGGTAATGGAGTGACTAATTCTGGAAACCATCTCCAAACATAGGAAGGAAAAGAAGGTAGGTAATTGGGAGTAGTCAGCAAAGATGTATGATAGGGAAGTCATGCCAATACTGGGGTCAATACCATTTAACCTCTTCATTAATGACTTAGATGATGGGATAGAATGCACCTACTGTGGATTTGAAGACAATACAAATTCTGCTGGCATTCATAGGGACCTTGATGAGCTAAAGAAAAGGGCTGATGGGAGGCTTGTGAAATTCAACAAGGGGAAATGCAGGGTCCTGTACCTGGGAATATCTACACAGGTATCTTCATGCCACCAGTAGAACTGTAAGTAGTATACAGAGTTTCCTGGAGGGCATGTAGTTTTGGAAGGAACATCAGATCCCTTAGCATTGAAAAGGGGAACTGAGACTTCAGTTGCTAGAGTTGATTTCCTCAAACACCTGTGTCTTACCTGTGAAACTAGCAGCTTTTAGATCGGATTACAAAAAGTAGGGAAGGATTTGCTGCTTCAAGGCTTTGTGTAAAAGAATTCTCAACATTGGTTGATTTGTACTAAATCTTGTAGCTTTACCATTGACTTTAGTCAGGTGTCATTTCCTGTTGCACACCACCAGAAAGTGGCAGATTACTTAGTAAACCCAGATTTTCCTCTGTATAGGTTTAAAGAGATGGAGACACTCACAAAGTTAGCTGTATATTTGATGAGTAATTGGTGGAACTTATTAATTGAGCTATGTTATTTTTCCTATCACAAGAAGAAACATTCTTCTCCTCTACGCTTGGTTGTGCTGCAACTTTCTTCCACCATTTCTTTGTTACCCTAAGCAAGGGAAGAGTAAAGGAGGCACAAATTTCTGCTTTCTTTGTCTAAACCCAGAAATATAAAACACTGAAGCACTTCATAGTAAAAAGGAGACACTCTTTCAAGCGCTAACTTCCTGATATATATATGTATGCATCTATCAATTATATAGCGGAAAGCTTATCAAGAGAGTCTAGAAATGTTATAGCTTCCATTCAGACTTTAATGCCATTGAAGCTGGTGGCTTCAATGAATTCAAAGAATTTCTGTTGGTTTCTGTGTCATTCATAGAGGGAAAAGTACAATTTTCCTTTTTATTTGCTCGTAAGAATCAATATGCAAACAGACATATAAAGGCATTAAAGACTAATTAGCATTTTCTTTCATGTTGGCACTTCATGAACCAAGATGGATCCTTTCCCTCCCCAAACATATTGTATTGATTTGTCCTAGTCTTAACAAATCTTGAACTAGTACAGATTAGTGTGTGAGAGTGCAATAAGCCTTAGGCTACACCCAGTAAAAGGTGCAGGTATGACAAAAAGGGCTTAGTTGGAATTTAGGCACCTACTTCCAAAGCTGTGAACCAGAGAACCGTATGCACGTCTGGTCTTTTAATCATCCGTACTTCCCTTGTTCAGATCTTATTTTGGTTTTCGCTATTTTAAACTACAAATTCTTAAACTGGTTTTCTGAGCTACAGTCTGGAGGTGACATGTGAAGTTAGTTGTTCAGCTAGCTGTCTAAGCTTCCTCCTGAAGGCACTCCATTCCAAAGTAAGGCAGTTATCATAGAATTGATTGTTTTCTAGACTGTTATTTTTTGTTTGGTTGTTGTTATCGTTGAGGGTTTTTTTAATTGGTTTCTGAGACAGTCTTGACCAGCTCAGTAGCTCAGACTTAAAAATAGAGGTGATGAAGAGGAATCTGGATGTTTAAGTCCATTTCTATGTATTCTAAGGAATTTCTACTGATGTTCTGAAAACTTTTTTTTTTTTAAATAACCAAAAATGCAAACAACTATTCATGTTTAGAAACATTTTCCTGTCTTGTCCATAGGGAAATCTCACCAGTGTAAGCCACATTTTCCCCATTCTAAAATGAAATGTGCTTTGTCTGGCTAAAACGGTTATGTCTTGATTCTCTCCCCATCATTCCTTAACAGCAAGTTCATTAGAAGATATTCCTAATCTTCTTTTCTGATTACTAAGTATGCATGATTCCATCTCATTTTATCTCTATAGATATTTTTTTTTGGCATCTAACCATATCAGAAACACTACCATGCTTATATCAGTAATTTACAGATTGACTTCTTCACCAAGTAATTTGTTTCTCAAGCTTTATGTTCTGCATTATCCTGTGTCTGATAAAGTGTCCATTCTAGCTGATGCTTTTCCTGTACATTTTGCTGATATGGGTTGTCTGATGTGTTTTAACTTTGTTGATCAAAAACCCTGGACACTTCCGCAGTGGAGTCACTATTTTATGTCACTACCCTTTATTCATCTGCTGTTTTAATGAAACTTCTTTGTCCTTAATAGCTTTGAGATCTTTTCCCTCTCTCACAGGTGGTTGAAATTGAAAATTAAGTTTTAAAGGGATTTGGAGGAAGGACAAGGGAATAACAGACAGATAATACACCGGCTGATCATATGGGTTTCATTTTCCTAGAAAACAGGTTGAAAAACATGACCATTTTGAAAATTAAAAAACCCAAACATTTTCAATAAATCTGAATTAATATTTTCAGTACAGCTTAGAGTATGCATAAAACAGTAGCTGACATTTCACTGGGAAACTAGAGAGGTATAACTTATAATAAATTTGTATCATATGCACATATATAGTTATTTTGGTTTGAATTTCCTTTTTATTCCTCATTCTAGTCATCTTAAGATAGACAACTAAAATAGGTTGGATGCATTGTATTCTGGAATTGGGCATTTAACACCAGATATAAGTGGCTGGACTTGGTTGCTGAAACATAGGTGTCTTGTGTAATTTGATATCCTCATGGGTATTCAAAAACTTTTGTGGGGAAGATAGATGTGCACTGAACTCATGACAGTGTCATTTGTGTCTTCCTGGTGCAGGGTATTGAATCCAGGAGGATCTGAGAGGACACAAGATGCCTACGTACAGTCACTGAAAATCCTACTGTAGAGGTGGGATTCAGCTAGAGACTCTGATATCTAAATGTGCATTCAATTCAGGTGTCTACATGTGAGCCAAGTGTCTAAATTGTTATACTCTAACAGAGATGTAACTAGTACAGTCCGTGAAGCCTTAGAGATACATTTAGCTATACTTTAGAGATAATATCTCTCAATTTCGATCTAACATAATTTTTTTTAACCTGAATTCTGCCCTAAACATCACTGTTTGCATGATAGATGCCTAAAGTTTGATCAGATGAATTTTCATTCACATGTCACCACGCATTGTATACTTTTCATGGTCTGGGGGGGGTGGTGGTGTCATTCCTCCTCTTTGTCTATGCAAAGGAAGCTACTTCAAAGGCTGTTTTTTGCCCAGCACAGCCAGCCAGGACTCTTAGCCTCTGAGAAGCCTTTCTGTTTTCAGACAGTACCCAATAGCTCTTCCCAGCTTCCCCAGTATGCTCTGGTATGAAAATGCCTTACTGTTTTTCTGCCGTCCTTCTCGACAATCAGGTGTCATAACCATAGATCTTCTCTGAAGAATGTATTGCTTAGGAAACAGCCCTTTCTGTACCTCTTTCCTAACTCACACATATTACAATGAACACAATATAACAGACTTCACTTTCAAACTTCAGGGGATTCCCGGTAGACAGGGAAGTCAAGTCAATGAATTTTGATTATTGAAATGCCTTTTGTTATGATGCCTACAGCAAAATTGTCAAGGGCTACAATGCTACAACTCTATCCCAATTATGTGGAGGCTAGATAATGAAGTAATGAATGCCCTTGCACTATTTTCTTGTGTTCTTCTCTCTGTTGGAAAAGGTTTCTTACCTTGTGTCTTAGATACTCTTTTCAGGGCAGAGCTACCTTCTTGTCCAACATTGGTAGGACGTAGAATGCCATCACAGCTTAGCAGAGGGGGCTATGCAAATAATATTGAATAAACCTGTTAAAAATATGGTTTAAATAAACATGTTTTTGTTATCAGCAAGGCTTTTTATTCCTATGTGTTCTAAAGTTTAGCTGTGTGGTAGTAGTAGTGAATTACTGCACCTTACAGATACAGAAGAGAAAGAATACAGAGAGGCAGCAGCACTGGCACATCCAATCATGAAAGTATATTTAATGAAAATTATTGCGCACTGTAAGTTGTGTTTTCCCAGAGAAGTCTACAGAAGTCTCATAGTACCTATTATTGTAATCCATAATCTGTTGATCCATCTATTTTCAATGCTTTGTAGTCCCACCATTTCTTCTAAGGATGCCTAATGATGCCTCTTGCTGGCTGCTGAACTTGGCATGTAACACATTTTTAAAACAGCTTTGACATTCACCTCATCTGTAATGTAATAGGTAACTTTGGTGTGGGGTGTTTTTAGCTTTGTACCTTTACAAGATCTTTTGCTTGGCCAACCAACTGGAATCAATGACTTCATTACCTGCCTTTTATCTGATACATGTTTGTTCAGCGGACCTGCAGTTTGTTTAGCCTCATTGTGCTAGTTGGGATTCACTCTTCCCTCTTCCCCCTTCTCACTTTAATAATCGTATTTGTTATTATGTTTATATCTCATGGAGGCTTTTGATGCACTTTGGAAGGAGGTGAAGCTACTTTTAGCACAGCATTTATCTGGTAGTTTGTCTAGACGTGAGTTACATGAAGTTTCCCCCTTACCAAGGGATGGTCTGCTTTTGCAAACGCAGATGTTGGCTTATGTGGTCAAGTTTTGAAACGTCTTGCTTGTCACACTTACCTGATCTGGATTACTGTTATTCTTGTGCTGCTTTGGTTTTTTGCAGTACTTTTATTTGCTCTGTGGCCTGTAAATCATGTTTAAGTACAGATGACAAGCTTTTGCCAAGGCCTGATTTAGCTCTTAGGTGAATCAAAGCATTCTGTATCAAAGTTGTTTTCCAATTGATAATGCCACTTGAAAAATAAGCAAAGTACAGCTGAAAAAAATGTATTCTGCCTTCATGTTCATGTAGAACATACTCAAGGTACGCAAGATCCTCAACTCCGTGTATTTAGGATTGTATGAGATCAGCTGTAACGTGCAAACCTGCCCCTTGGGGGTGGTGAGAAAAGATGTGCTAAATGGCCTATTGCCAGGAGCTGTGCATAAATATTGGATTCAGGTCAATAGTATCTGGAGATGTTATTAGAGGGCATAGTGAATCTGTGAGGTTGGAGGATAAGAAGAAATTTAGAGATGATTAAAGGAAATGCCTGATTAGCCTATGAAATTCATAGTCACAAGAGACCAAAGCAAGGGTTTGCAATTAAAATTAAGAAGCCTAATTTTCAGTGAGAAAAGAGACTGACCCAGAAGCTGGGATCTGTGTCCTTTTCCAAAACATAGATAGAAAACACTTTTTAACTATTTCACCAGTTTCTTCTGGGAACTTTACTAGAGCAGGGCACACTTCTGTCTGTTTTCCAAAATCCTTTTGGCACAGCTTCCAAGAATTTTCCTTGAGCTGAAGCGAGATCAGGGAGGGTACTTCCATAAGACACAGAGATATGGCAGGACCTCCAGGCAGCCCTACAAAGGAATGTTCCATGAGTGGCGACTGCTGGTGCCATGTGCTCTCACAAACTGCTGAGCTTGCCAGGCAGACAAGTATTCAATAAAAGACGTGGTCAACCCTCTAATTCCTCAATGCTATATTTTGATATTTTTGTGTGTTTGAATCAACATAATTAAGATTACATATTTTTCACTAATAAAATATATACATTATTTCCACTAGTGAAAAAATATGTACAATACAGTGAGCTTCTATCGATTAGTCTGACAAATCGGTCCCAAAGAAGGAAAAAAAAAATCTCTCTTCTACTTATGTTTGTGTTCATGTGGGTTGAAATATTTGTTATTTCTGATTTATGCAGTAAATCACTGATACCATTACACCATAAACCCATAAACTTTAAATATCTGTTCTTGTATTGAAATCAGTCTTTTCAGCTCAAAGCTTATTTTGATAGTTTATTTTTCTCTATTTTTTTAATTTAAAAAATCTGTATGAGTTTTAATTTCAAACTATAACTTTAAAATAATGTGATTTAAGATAGTTGAGAATATTTGGAAGGAAAAATGAGTAGCTGATTTACTTTGAATATGAATTATGCTTTTTGTTCTATTTCTTGTGTCTGTATCTCTAAGGTAGCTCTCATAATGACAAGAAGAATTTGATCTAACGGGTTATTTTTCTTCCAGAAGTTGTTTTATCTTGATCTTTTCTTTTTTTTTTTTTTTTTTTTTTTTTCCTTTAATGGCAAAGAAAATAGGAGATGACACATACATTGTGATTGTCATATAGTGCTTTTCATTCTGTTTGGTAGGGAGAGTAAATTTCTGCTGCATAAACCCAATAGTTGCGTTAAGGCAAATGAAACTCAGAGGAAAGAATCATTTCTCAGTAACTTCTATAAGTTATGAAAGTATCTGGTTGGGCCACAGACCATACACTACTCTAGCATACAATGCACGGCAGGTCAATGAGGAAACCAAACACACCATGCCTCTACAGACATAGCTAATACAGCAGACAAGAAAAGCACTTCTTCAGGGAAAAGGTTCAGATACTGGTACTTCAAGAAAGGTGGATCAGATGGTTTAAAATGTGTTGATAGCTCTTTGGCTGGTTGCTGGCTTCTAGAAGGAATTCATGTGTCCCTGAAAAGATGGTAGGTGCACTGCAAGCTCTGGAAAGGGCAACATTTTAAAATCACCAAGGAAAATTTAAAAAGAGCAGGAATTTGCAGCACAAATTAAAAAAAAAAAAAAATCACATCAAGAAGGACAAGATTCCATATGTTCATAACATTCCTGACCTATTTTTGCCTGCCTACTCTTTAAAATCTCTAATGATGAATATAAAACAGCATTCCAGTGCTTCACCATCTCCACCCTTCACCAGTTTTCCAAAGTCCAGTGTTTGTCCTCCTAACCAGAGCAGACATGTCCAAGACTTATGTTCTTTAATTACCTCTTATATTCCAGGTGTTGTCAGTCTCCATTCTTCTAAACTAAGCAGTCATGATTTCTTCAATCTTTCCTCACAGTTCATATTCTCAAGGCCTCAGATTATTCTTGTTGGTCACCTCAGACCATTGTCCAACAGTCCCACAACCTTCCTGAATTGTTTGGCACAAAGTAGGACACATAAATGAAGACTCAGCATGTGAGTGTTACTTTACAGATGGAGAAGCAATTATCAAAGCCCCATACAAACCAGCAGTGCCAACTTAATTTAACCACACAGAGGTGTTTAGAATCAGGTTGACCAGTCTAATTTAATCATGAAGAAAGAAGATCATGTCGAATAGAAACTCCCAGAACTACCCTAAGAACAAATTGTTGCCTAATAATCAGCAAAGTGCCATTAAAACCATTTATTCAATGAAACAGTCTTGATTTATAGCAGTTGAAGAGCTTGGTCACAACTTTTTTGGCAGCACTAATTGTTATGATAGTGTGGGATATGTTGATAGGCCACCTGAACTCAACCCCAGATGAAAGAAATTTGGAAGGAGTGTTCAAAAAGACAGGGATCCTATCTTCATTGTGGCAGTGTCCCTCAATAGATTCAAAGAAATGCTGCATGTCAGAAATTCTGTTATGAACTTCAATTTCTGTTATAACACCATGGCTGTTTCAAATTGCTTAGGTTTAAAACATGAAATATGAAACTTCCTTTAATTTAAAAAATAATTTAAATCAGTGTTTGAAGAGTGCAGGGCACTCTCTTTGCTTAAAACGGGTTTAAGACTTTCTTCTTGTCACATCCTACATCAAGAACAGTCTTCCACTGTTAGGTAAACTATAAAGGAACTAAGCCCTTAATCCCTTGCAAGTCTCTGCATTCTTTTCCAGTTAGTGACAGTGTTCGGAAGTTTAATAACTGCTGCGCTTTTGTGCATCATTACTGCAACATCTGTGCAGCACAGCCTTTAACATCTTAAGATGCAGAAGCCTCAGTGCTTGGAGATCTTCAGGGATGTACAGAGTTGTCCAGTGAGTTCCTCATCACGTAGCAGCAATTCGGAGATGTTCTTAACACATAGGTACATCCAACCTATGGCTTCCAAAGCTATCTATTTTTTTTATAATATTGGAATTTGGGGAGTAAAGGATGGTTGTTGGACCAAGTGATGTAGATTGACATATGTCTATACATGTCTTGAATATTCCTAACAAGAAAACTAGTTAGTTCACTCAAATTATTGTATACGCAGTGTAAGTGGTGAGTAAAGCAGGTTCACTGGGTAAAATGGGTTCCTTTGGGGATAAAATTCTTATATTCTGCTATGCAAACTGTTGTCACCCTACTATAGTTGGCAAAAGCTATGTGGTTTTACACAAGATAAATAGCTGCCTCCAAACACTGGCATTTACTAGTATTTATTATTTATGAATATTTGTATGTATTATTTATCTCTGTAGCCAAGTGTTTCCTGTGCATTTTCCCAGAGAAGACCACAATGTTTGATCCCTGCCCCAAGGAACTTAGAAACTGATCGGTAATTACTAAGAAATGGCTATGTCTGGCAATTACAAATTTTGTACAAGAGGCACTGTATAGTCCCCAAAGAACTTCAAGAAGGGAGGCAATAGAGACTGGAAAATTACTAAGTCTGAACAGTCAAGTATTTACTTCCTTAAGTGAAGGGAGGTGGTGGTGGAGGTGTATGTGCACGTGTGTGTGTTACAAAAAGATAAAATTATTTCTCTATACATTTGGCAATGAAACTTTTATAAATTGTTTTGTGAGTTGTGGGTTTTGTTTTTGTCCCCCCCCCCCCAGCTGGAGCATATCTTACCCATCAATTGGAAAAGATAAGTACATAAATACACATTTCTAGTATACCCATCAAGAATACATAATCTTGCTTATTTTAAGGTTCAGAAAACAAAGTGAGAGAAGTGGGGAAGTGCTTGGCCCCAGACACTTCACTGTGATCCCCTGAATAAAGAAGAATGAATCTGTGTTCTTACCCCACTGGTGTGACACTGCTAGGATTGTAAAGATCACTTGAGATACCCGTGGCATTTCCCAAACTGTATTACAAAGGGTGGGGTGGGGGGAGGCGGAGAGTGGAGATGACACACACACAACTTGGCTTTTAAAGTCAGCCTAGCCCTTTTGAGGAGGTTCTGGCTAAAGGGACACAGAATCTGTGGTCACATCTCAACCTTCATTAAGTCACTTGCTTGTGACAGAAGCAAACATACTTGTTAAAAGTTAAAAATATTTATTTTTGCAACAGATGGAAAATTTGCGTTCCCAGTGTATGGGCTAACCCTTCAAACAGATGCAGGAATATGCTAAAGTATGAGAATAAAACCACAGCAACATAGCCTAACACAGGTGGCCTAAATTTACTAAATTATGTTTTATGACAATTGATAATTCTATAATTTGTAGAGATTGGGTCTCATTGTAATTACACTGTTCAAATGTATAAATATAAAATGCTTTTATATTTATACATGAGCATAAAAACTCATTGCCACATAGAACCCCATTAAAGAAGACTAAGAAAACAGTGATTTATTTGGGCCTGCATAAGAAAAAAGGAACAACATTTTGTGTAAGTAAACTCTCTTTTGTTTAAATAATGAGGTCACGTTGCATTGTCTCTTTTTCTCATTTCTCGCTATCTTTGTTTTCCTTTCTTACTCCTCATATATCAATACAAAGACACATAAATTGAACCAAACTCTTGATTATTATGGGTGGGATTTTGTAAACAAAGATGTGAGAACATGTAAAACAAAGGCATGAATGATCCTGTGGCACAGAAAACAGACATCATGGAGAGTTTTTCAAGGAAGAAGTTAAAAGCTGACAGAAATCAATTTCACTTGGATTCTTCCATGGCAAGAGCATTTACATATAGTCAACTAGGTGCAATTTGGGAAGGCAAAACACAGTATGAGGCTGAACATAAGCAAGGTGGGAACTGATGACTAAAGAAAAGCTAAGAAAACTACAGGAATCTTCTTTGTTTTGTAAGAGAAAGCTTAGCCAGCAAAGAGGCATGAGCAATTTACTCATCCTCTATGCAATGTATATCGTTTTGTTACTTACATTAATTTATTGTCAGATTAAATAATCCCAAATAACTGGAACAGTCTAGGATCTCACTATAGTATTGCTTGTCCGTATACAGTTGGTGGTTTAACAAATGGATGAAGTTTTATCTCCATTCTATGAATAAGGAACTTGGGCACAGAAAGCTGAAATACGAGCTTATACTACTGCGAAAGTCCCAAAGGCAGACTACTATTTCCCTACACAGGCATGCAATTCCCTGTTAGTGTTGTGAGTAAAGAAAAAACAACTGAGCAGTACAGGGTTTGGTGCCTAAACACTGTTCAGTCTGTAACGACACGTTCTTTACAGAAGTTTAAGCAGTTATATTTAACCTAATATTGGTCTAGCAGAATAGAAAATACTTTTGTTATGTTTAATAGCATTTGACTGTGGTATAAACTAATCTTTTGTGATTTATGACAGAAGTTGTCCATGAAACTTCAGTCATCTAAAAATCTGACTTTTATTGTAAGCTTATTATCAATGAAGAGGGAGATTAGTATATCCCAAGTGGTAGTCGGTTCAATATAAATCATCATAAACTTGTACTTCAGCAATAAAGTCACCTAACAACTGCATGCCTTAAATGAGCTGTCTCCCCCTCCCCTGGGAATTTAAGTTAAATAACTTAACCTTTTCTAAGTAATTTCATGAATAAACTGCCTTTGTTTCTGGTGGCAAGCTTTCCAACACACTGTCATTCTCCATACTACTTATGTATGCTTCAAGGCTCAATGAAATTTAGGGGAGAGGGTTGTTCTACAGTGCTGCTGTGGCTTCCTTGTTGCATTAACATGGCAAGTGTCAGGTGGCCCTGGCAAAGGGGCTTTTAGATTTTGGTTCCTGTCCTTTCCACATTAAAATGGCTTCTGCAGCTTCCAGCAAGATTAAGGGAAAATTGTTTCGTGCATGGTGTAAAGTGTGAGTTAAATAATGCAACACACACAAATACCTGCCCCTTGACCTCTCTGTCCTCAGTATCTTGATGACATTGCATGAATTTTAAATGTACCATGCCTGTTCATGGCACACTTTCATGCCCGGTTCAATCACAGCCTTCTCAGACATCAAGTAGAAGAAAATATTCTAATAATTTATTTTGATTTGAGACTACATTTGTGAAATATCACAAACTATACCATTGCTTTCCTCTGCAGTTCAGTTCCTGTAGCTTACTTGCGTGGGCATTCCTTCCTGGCCACTACCTAAGTGTGTCAGGCAAGGTCAGGCTTTCAACTGACTATTATGGGAGTCTAGACAAGCAGTGGGACTGGGATACCTGCTTGTATATGCTTAAAGTCAGGTGAAATAAATTCCATTTTAGCACTTGATTCAGTTGCCAAAAGGCACATGTCTAGTGCCCTGGAGTACTTGGAATACCTGTGACCAGGTTGGCAAGCACGACACCTGGTATCACTTGGAGGTTCCCTACAGTGCCTGAAATGTTTCTGTTGGCACATACAATACAGGACATTCTGGAAGCTGGAGGCCAGGAGGGATATTTTGAACATCTATGTCTATATCTGGGCAATCCTAGTCTTTGTAGTCAGTGACTTAGGAGTGTGATTCCTCTGACCAGATACTAGTGTTTACTTTAAGGTTGGATGACTTACACCAAGTAACATTGTCTTCATTGACCAGCTCTCCTCTGAGTAAAAAGGAAGAGGGACATGCAGACTACTACACTGTAGATGCCTGCATTTAGCTACCCAAATGTATCTCATCTTAGTAATTTATACATTAGACTTGCATATATGAGAAAGAATACTCTCTGGTCAAAAGGCAAGAGCCCAAAACACACACCCTGTGGCCAAAAATAAGGAGGAATATGTTAGTTGAGTGGTGTTCTGAGGGCGTAGCTTGTTATTTATTTTTAATTCTCAGTCCCATTTCCTTCAAATGTCAGTTGAATTTCACTGATTCATGAATGTGTCTATGCATTTACTTCCCTACACAGGCACGTAATTCCGCGTTAGTGTTGTGAGTAAAGAAATGTAAAAAATAAAAATAAAAAATAAATAAAAAAAATTAAAAAAAGTAAAAAAAGTAAAAAATGACTGAGCAGTACAGGGTTAGGTGTCTAAATGCTGTTCAATCTAACAGTCTGTAATGACCTGTTCTTTACAGAGGCTGTCCCTTTTCTTTGAAATTATTCATTCCCCATTTTCTTTGCAGTTTCCTAGTGAAAGACAAAACACATGGATCTAACACAAGATTAATGCTATCCTTTCAGTGGACTTAAAGAGTAACTTGATAAGGTATGGGTAAAGGATAGATACAGGATACCTCCTGGACAGTTTTGAGTGGAGGCTTTCGTATGCACCTCTGTGAATTATTGTTTGATTAAAGACTGACCTCTTTCAGAAGATAAAAAGGAAAGCACTTATAGGACAGTGCACATGTATTTACAATGCCCTAAAGGCAGCAGAGAGGTGTCCTTAGGTGTTTATGTCCTGTTTCTGCAAGAATTCACGTACAGATGGACAGCAGTCTCATTGTGCATGAGTAGCAAACATCCAGCTTCCCTCTTGCAAATCAGAGCGGTCAGGCAGATGTTACCGCAGGGCAGCCAGTCTCTGAGACATGAGGGTGAGAGTGGAGTACTTGAATGGTAAGGCCAATATGGGATGCATCTTCTATATTTAAAAGTAAGAGTATTTATACTGTAACAAAGAAATCTAGAGTATTCATTAGTAAGTTTGTGATGTAGTTACCAGAGGAAGACAGAGATGTACTATATGAACATGAGTCTTGTGCATATATATACACACACACATATAAAATGCGTACATAGATATATATATAGATACACTCTGCTCATTTTCTCAAATATCTGTTTTTCAGACAATACAGTTAAGCTCCTGATTAGCAAACCTGGCAACTGTTCCTCTACCATATACTTTCTAGAAGCAGCCTCTAGCCAGGTTTGCATTTTAAAAAAATAAACAGTAACTTTCCACTCTACTAGCTAAAGCACATTAATTTTTACATGATCTATTTTAAGCAAGTGGGCATATGAAATTCACACTTTTTTTTTTTAATAGCTTAGGATTTTCTCTAAGAAGTGTTATGCAAAGATTGCTCTGTGACAGGTCATCTGTGTTTATGGTATAAATTAGTGTGAGTGTTAAGTTAACCTTTGTAATTGTACACTTTTGAAAAAGAAAATTGTGAAAGATGGAATTGGGCACATTATAAGAAATAGCTTTTAATGCCTCATCCAGTTGCATATTGCTAGAAATCCGAATTTTTACACTTTTTTTTTTAAACAACTTTGTGGAATAGAGCACAGGGATTTTTGTTGGGGGGGATGGATAGTAAAAGTTCTGTCTACTGTTAAAAATAGTTTAAGGTACTTATTCTGTAATTGCGCAGACCTCATAAATTTTCTATCATGTGACAAATGATACTGCTGCTGAGAGAGGAATTTTCATTATGTTGATTAACTTTTCCAAGACACTATGGGCCATATGCCATTACACTGAATTGCAATTTACTCTTACTCTGAAAGTAAGTTTGTTGATTTTGTGACTGCTCAAAAACTAAAGTAATAAGTTGTGTGAGTTGCACTTCACTGTTAGTTGTTTATGTAGCTGTTACTATAATCAAGGACTATGACTTTTGCTCCAGGCTGAGTATATAGCAGCTCAAAATCATAAACAGGTATTGAACATTTGAAGAAGTTTCTTGCACTTCCAGGATATGATCCAAAAGAGAAAAAAAGGAAAAGAGAGGAAAGGAGAGGAAAAAGAAAAAATAAAATTCTTACTAGTGCAGCAGTGATCTCATTTATTATCATGGGAGTTTTTACCTTCCGTATCTTAAGGAAAGTTCAAAAGTGTTGGGTTTTTTTGTAAGAATAATCAGACAATAAATCATGTTTTGGGTATCACCATGCTTTTGTTCTCCCTCCAGGTCTTCAGCAGAAGCAACTTTGAAGCCACAATCAGTTCTGGAAACTCATGAGTGAAGCTGTCATTTTACTAATAGCTAGGTGTTTTCTTCGGCCCCACCAGCACTTACAGGCTGATGTGAAGACAAGTGAGATAGGTTTTGCACCAAGTTTCTGTTGACTGGCTGCCCCAGGTTCATTAAAGTCTTCAAGAGAAGAAAAATGCAGTTGAAACTCAGGTAGATTTTCCAAGTATTCTTGCTCTTTTTACACACTAAAACCTGACTTTCCTTAAAAACTTTCTTCCTTTCACTCTTCCCTACCCAGACCTGAAATTATAATGATTATTTGCCCTAGGGTCTGTTAGAAAAAAATAAATATTTTAGTCATGTATATTATTTTATTTGTCCTTAGAAAGTCTTTAGCAATTAGATTTCTTGGAGTTTAAAAGTTTTTCATTATCCTCTGCAAATATCTTTACATCTATCAGACTGTACCTGTGCCATCTTTAAAGTGCCTGTTGGCAGAAAGGTGTAGATGTCTTGACAAGATATTATTTTGTAAGAATAGCAGTGAAGGTGCTAAATTTTACACTTTAAAAACAAGTAAAAAGAAGATATCAAAGTGCCAATAAGATTAATCAGCATAGCACATTTTAATGATTTTGTAAGAAAATGTTAGTAAGCTATTTCTATTCTATATCAAGATTTAACAATAGGTATATTGCATATTAACATGAGTTACTGTGGCTGGAATTACTACAACTTATTCCATTAAATGTACACACATGCATTTCAAATCATTGCAAGATCTGCTAAAAATATGAGTAAGATTATGTCATCTCCACAAAATGAGTATACATCACAAAGCTGTAAAGCTTGGCTACAAAGTGTCATGTTTCCAAAAACTTTGATCATTGTAAATGATCAAAAAACCCTTTATTGAGAACTCAGTGTGTTTGTCACAGATGGTCTAAATGGTCCTGAAGAAAAGAAAATGCAGCCCACAGCACTTCACAACTACCAAAACCTGAGGGGAACTTACAACCTAAAGTCCAGGCTTTAAATCTTGATTCTACTGAAGATAATGGCAAAATTCCTATTGGCATTGGAAAAGCTGGAATTTTGACCTTAGCTGGAGTTCTCCTTGGAATAAAAAGATATTTTTATACCTATTTCTTAGGTTTCTATATATTTGAGGTATAATCATTCAGAGGTCTGGAAGATTTGGCTTGACTATTGGTTTGCAGTAATGGGTCTCCAAAACATGGGTTATGTTTAAGACACGTTATGAGAAATTTTGATGGGCTTGAGGGTATATTCTCTGGGCACTCATGAACTGGCTTCCCACAGGAGTGTATTTTAGACTAATTTTAGAGGGAACCAGTTGTGTTGAGGGAGAGGGGAATCTCAAAGATACCCTAAAATTCAGAGCATGCTCAAGTATATATTTCCCTAAGTAGGCCCTATAGTACTGTGGCTGACTAATCTATGCCTCATTTGCTGCTGCACAGATACTACAGAGGGAAAAAAAGAAAAGGGAGCAAATAATTAAACTCAAACACCATCATGTGAATCTCTTCCATGGTACCAAAAAAGCACTGAAGTATAGTGGCTTAATGTAAGCCAGTAATTCATATATACCTTTGTGTTATGATAAGACTGAAAGACTTTATCATATCATATGAGAAACTTCAGCTCCTAACAATTTGATAATGTTGTTTTAAATGTCAGCTTTCATTAAAAAAAAAAAGTATTGTATTCCTACTGTTGTGCAGAATATAACCAGTGCAGCAACATCTGCTGAAGATGTGACAAACAAAAACTGGTTCACAGAGATGTGAAGTACCCTAATTACTCTTAATAAGTTAACGTCTCTGATCTACGCTGCCCAAGAGGTACTACCCACAGTATTTTCTCTGGAGACTAAGAAAATCGGGCTGCCATTGCTAAAGAGACATGATTTTTCTGAGATCATCCTGAGGGTAGATCAAGGGTAAATTGTCTCTTGTCAGATATTTCCCAGCTGACTTAAAGACAGCACAGAAAAATTTGCAGAGGGGAAAGGCATACAGATAATGTTGCATAGACATGGGTATTGTCACAGAAAAAGCTCATGGCTGAAACCAGTACACACCCTGGTTTGTGCCTTTACTTAAATTACTTAATCTTGTATCAACAAACTGCTAATGTCAATATTTCCTTAGGATTATTTTGCAAAGTATCGTCCTCTTTATCATATCCAGGAACACTAGTTATTTGCTCTGTAGGAACAAGTGACCTTTTTGCAACACAGCCCAGTATTTTCATACCTGTTTTGTGGGATATCATGTAAGAAATGCAGATTTACAAAAGGCCTATAATGCTCCCAAGAAATTAATTTTTAATAATCATAGAGTTCATTATTTATCTTTTCCATTAATCAGCATATACCTTTTCACAACACAGATGATCAATAATCTATGTCCAAAATGCATGCTAACAGAGGTCTATAGCTGATCCCTCTTAATTAGGTGATGCTGATTAGCTCACAATCATGAACTGAAATGTTTAAACAATGTGTTTTCCCTGTTCTTGAATAATCACTGCTTCTAGTAAGTGACTGTGATGAGCTGGGCTGCTACTGAATACAACTTTGTCCATGTGTTTTGATAGCTGCAGCTAGGAATGATGTTAGAAAGCGAGGGAGGCAGACACAGACAGTATCATATAGTGATGCAGATTGGAGAAAATGGAGATGAGCAAGCTGGCAAGTAAGATCAGATTTGAGGATGACGTGAAAAGACTGGGATGTGTGCAGCTTGTGTCTGGGACTATCCAGATAATTTTATTTGCTCCTGTGAGAAAAATTAAGCCAAGAAAAGCTGGTTCATATTGCAGAGCTGGCACTACTTAAAGCAAGTACTGTGCTGTTGGGAGGCTTTATCTCTCTCTTTTTTTTTTTTTTTTTTTTCCCCCTCTTCCCTGAAGCTTTGTGAGATGCCAGGAAACTTACTGGAGACTAACAGATAAGCTTCTCTTGCAACTCCCAGGATATCCTTCACTCCCTGTAAAGACAGCATGTAAATAGGGATACTAAGATGTCCAAGGCACTTTTTACATTTGTAATTGTTCTGCTCTTTCATCATGTCACTATAACAAAAAGCCATATTCAAGTTGTTGTCTACCTCCTGAGTTGTATCATGACATTTTCCTTTTAAAACAAAACAAGACAAAAAACATACCCACAAACCCAAAAAATGAAATGTGAAAATTAAAATTAGAAATTAAATGTGACAGATCACACTATTACCCGGTAATCTTGGGAAAAGGAGAAGAGGAAATCCTCTGTCTTGAGAAACCAATTCTCTCCAGGAGTTCCTTGATTCACCTTGAACTAAAAAGCAACTTCTGCCCGTGACTGTTGCAAAAACATTGCCTGAGTTTGGGCAACGTGCTCCAAAGTGTTGGTGCACTTCTGGTAGACATGTAAATAGTGCATCAAATAAAACTGTCCTCAGTGAGTTTGACTTCATGTCATCCAGCAGGTTTCCAACAGAAGCTGCAGGCTCTTCTGGTGCAGTGTCTTCCGGTGTAGGTACTTCTGTGAACAGTCATCTTCAGACTCTGTGTGGGACTGGCATTCACATGGTTGGCCAAAGCTCTAGTGCCATGAACTACAGCCAAGTTCAGTTTCTCCTCTGTGTTTTTCTAACCTTAAATCCCGAGTAAAACACTTATAAATGTCTTCAAAGAGAGGATGTCACTTGCCTTGCTTTTTTCTTTAACATTTTGAGTAAATGAGGCTTTATTTCCCCCTTCATCTCCTAGTCTTATTTTGGAATGTCTTACAAGGCAATATGGAGCAACGGAACAGAAAGTCATACATTAAGATAACAAAGATGAGACATCTCAGTTAGAGAATAAGAAAGAAACCCAACAACAACAAATAAACACTTGATGGTTACCAGCAAAAAGTTATTTGGGACATTATGGTCAAATATTAAATATGTCACAAGCAACTTAGACAAAAATGTAGATGTTTGTTTCAAAAATAGGTTTATTTAAATTTGGCTACAGATTTTTGAAGAGTGAGATTTCAATAAAAATAATTTGTAAATAAAAGAGCCAATATATTTGTTAAAAAAAGTTAATAATTTTTGTTTAGGAGATAGATTATGCAGAGAGTTTAATTTAGGAAGCCAACATGTCAAACTCCACTACGTCTGGGCTGTAATTCACATGGAAATGAAATGAAATGAAAGGAGAACAGAATTTCAGGAACAGATGCATAGTAGTAGTTGGGCTGCCATATTAGTATGTTTGGTAGCAATATGTCACATCTTCAGGACAGTTATGTGAAAAACTGTAGTTAAAATAAATATCCTTGAGAATTCAAGGGTGTGGAAACTGTATCCTATGGGTAGGAGTCAGAAGGGGTGATAGCACAAAATTCCAACCAAAAAAAATATCTCTCATTTTGAGACTGTGTAATACTGAGGACAAGAGTAGTCTTATGCTAACAATCCAGGTCTAGGCAGCAGAAGATATGGGTATGGTGTTCAGGTCTGCAAAATGTCAGCAGGATTTTGTGTTGCTTTCCTTTGTGCTTCTGACATGCGTTGCTCTGGTGCACCAGCTGTCACTTGCTGATAGTCTGATGCTTTTTTTGCATTATTAGGAGCTAAATGCTAAATGCCACGATTCCAGATTTGCTATTGTATCGGTCTCACAGACCTAAACCCCACAAATACTGCAGTCCTCAAATGTGAGCTTTTAAAACTGAGGTCATTTAAGAAAGCTACAGTTTAAGGGGATTTTTTTGTTGTTTTATTCCCAGTGAGAGGCTGTTGAAATGAAGCATATTTGCTTCCAGAGAAAACCTACCAAGGCAAAATTACAGTACCGCTCACTTTTAAATTTCACAGCAAAGTAGCACTTAAGGCTTATTGCAGTGCATTAGATTTAAAACCAATTAAGTACAATGCTAAATCAGTGTAAACCACATTTCTGAATTTATCTACAACATAATGAATAACATCTGCATCTGCAAAGAAAAGATTTATACTGAGCAGCAAAACAAAATGTGTTGACAATTTGAGCAGTTTTCATTCCCTTATGTCGTATGTCTTCGTTATTTGGTAAAGCTTTACTATAATCCTTCGTTGTTAGAGCAGTAAAAGGGGAAAAACACCCAAATCGCAACACATTTAGGTAGATTCTTTCTCAGTTCATTTCCTCTTCTCAGCAAAGGTATATCTTATTTACCTCAGGAGCTTTTCCAATTTGAAATCTATTCAGGATTTGACAAGGATCACCTTTCTTCAGGCGTATTGGAGGATCAAGGATTATCTTCTGACCTCTGATGGACATTTCTAGTACTGCCCTCTCCAGAAAACACTTTCAGTAAAGCCAGCTTGCTCCATCTTCACAAACGATAACGGGAACCAAAATGCTCCAATGTTCTTTCAAGGGACCGACCAAATAACCCCTCCGACAGAGCTGAGCTTCCTTGCTAGTCTGCCTGATGTTTCATGTGTGACCTTTAACACATAAATTATATACTGATCTGGACAGTTTGAGCAAATCTGTTCTGCAGGGTTGACTCTTAAAACTTGCCTTTTTATCATTCTCCACTCTTAAAAGAATGCAGGAATAACAGTCTATTTTACTGTCTTGGCTTGTAATGCTGTAACCTCTATGTGGCTGCTTCTTATTATGAACTTGTAAAGTACTTGAATTAATGGAAAGAGAACTTGGTCTGGATGTCTTAGCCCTGTGATGCAGGAGTAATTATTTCATGTTTGTGACTGTTTTATGAATGTCCCACTCATAATGCTACAGACTGTCCTATTTATGGATAACATACTTACTATAATACACAGCAAAACAGCAAAAGTTTCCACTGCTTTTGCCTTTCAGTTCTCTGGCAGCAACATATTTCTTTGGGTAAAAGAACAATCTTACTGCCATTGACTTTTCAATGACTTTTATGATGGAGAGCATAGAAGGATAGCTGTTCTTAATGGTGATAGGTTTTGTGAAACAGAACTACCGAGAGGTTTCTAGTAAGAAAATATTCATAAGGATACCTCTGTATTTTAAAGATTAGCCTTTTGTATTCATAAAGCAGAGTCAAGAGTTCCAATCTCAAAGAGGCTTTTGGTTAATATTGTCCTTATTTATTTTCCAAGTTGGATCCTGCTCCCGTTGTTATGGGCCTGTAATCCTCTCATGCTTCCAGAAAATACAGTGCTTGCTGGTGATAATTCAGGTGCATGAAGAATGACCAAAACTGATGTGAAATTTTATTGTAACGCTGAAGTCCTTCATCCCTCGTACTGTTACATCTGGAGTTTCTACTCTTCGGGACTGGGATGTAGCTTAAGCTACACAGCAGAAGTTCATGCTGTCTTGGTATGAAGCTGAAGATGCAATATCAACAGCGGGTTCATTTAGTCTATTCCTCCTGGATGGCATTCTGTACTGAAAATACATGAGTGAAGAAAAAAGAGATTATGGCATATCTGAATCCCAGGGAGGGATGTGAATATGCAATGTAAGGATGGGGGGGGGGGGGGGGGGGGGGGGAAGGAAAGAAGATCAACAAAACTACAAATCCAAACAATGGAAGCAGCAGAAATAGAATTTTAAAAAAAGACCATGCTATCTACCACATGGTAATGACACTAGTGCTGCAAGGAATACTCTGCTCTACCTCCCAGTGATGGCATACAGCGCTTGCAGCATAAGGCTATAATACCTAGTGCAGCACTGGGCAGACACCCCTATGTTTTCTACACAAATCCCTTCTGATAACATTGGATGCTGCACAGAGGGAATAGCACTGCAGCTTTCAGAGCTGAAGCTAGTGTTTCTGCCCCATGACACATTGTGCTACACAGATGTAACAGCTTATTCAGTTGTCCCCGCTGGCATTGAATGGCATAGTATAACCTTCCTATAGCAAACCATCACAGACCAGTCATCAACCAGTCTGAATGAAGAAAGCCAAATCTATGCCAGTATATCCGGTTCTCACATACCCCAGGAGCTCACTGGGGATGTTAAGGAATTTGCCGTGAGGAATATGGGAAGTTTAATTCCATTTCACCAGTGAGTAAAATAAGGCTAGTAAGATTTCAGAATAAATGCTAACATGCTTGTCTCTTTGAGAAGTAACATTCCTCCATAAAGTCAATTTAATGTTTTTCTCTGCTGGATAATATTCTGTCATAAATATTTTGGCTGACATGGCTGAAATGTGAATATTAGTGACTTCAGTCCCAGTTTGTAGACTGACTTATGCCAGACTATCCAAAATATCCACCTGAGACCACTAGCTGCAATAACGGATCTCTAGGATACCTGTGTCCTTCTAGAGCTGCAGCCAAGGGTCAGGAAGGATATTTCACAGCATCTGAAATAGCACTGAATACCCACATTTTGGCAAATGGATTCTGTCTACAGTGTCTGGACTAGGAAACCTCCCAAAGGAAGAAAAAGAGGCAAATGAAACTCAGGCAGCTAAACAGTAAAATTTATCAATGAAACTTTGGGGTGGATTTCCTCACAGGACATTTCCGTAGGAAGAAAAGCAGTCCCCCTTTCGAAGAGACTGTTTTAAGTGTTAACCCTGCCACGCTGGTTTGTGCTTTTTCCTGTGAAACCTTGTTTGCAAAGCACCTGAGGGGTCTAATGGTTTTCATGAAAAGACATACACTTTGTGGTTATTCTCTGCAAACGTGCAGTGAGGCCATTGGGCAAAAAAAGCTTTTTTTCTTCTGCACTCCTGTGCAGGGTCTCCTATGGCCTGTGAACAGGTCTGGCTCTCTCTGCTAATCCATTTGAAGCCTTAGTAGGGGCACTGATTCTTTCTTAAGTTTGAATAAGAAGAATTTTACTTTTTCTAGTGACTTTTTTGAATTACACTGTGTTTTATACCACTGGGGCTTAATAGCTTCATTTACCAATATCAGGTAATTGCTACTGCAGCAATTTGCTACCATAGAACTGAGCAGCTGGAAGGTATTGATGTCTTGATAAAAGGTTGTTATTTGTGTTAATTTTCTCTCCCTCATTTTCATTTTTGGCCAGCCAAACATGATATCATGTCCCATTGTTAATGGGTATGTTACCTGAAGCTGTTACAAAAGTCCATGCCAAGTTCATCCCAATGAATTGAGGAGTAATGTAGTTTTAATTTTAACTCCAATTATATCCAGGAAGATTAATTGTAGGGGGCAAATCCTTGCATGGGGCCAAAAGGGAGTTATAAATCATTCAGTTAGATGATCAGATAATTTTCAAGCTCCTGTGGGTTTCAGAAAATGGACAAGAATAGCTTAAACCTGTCTCTTTCACAAAGAATCGGTAGCTTGTGATAAATTAGAATCTGTCTTTTTCCCCTTTCCAGTGATCTCCCTGGATGTGGGTGAAATGTCCACTAGTGCTAATTTAATTGCAAGTGGAACCCTCTATTGCCTGCAAGTAATTCACATTTTTCAATAGCAGGTAATGGCAATAGTGAAAGTGTCTCCTTGCTATCAGGTCGTTTTATTTTTTAAGTCAATGACAATGGGACTATTATGTACCAGCTGATGAGAGTTTAATTTGTTTAAGTATAGAAGAGGATTTATTAGCAGTAATATGTTAGTATTACTGTGGCCCTCTACTCATAGCTCTTACATATGCATTAGGCAATTTCACCTAATCTAAGCAAATCTGAACTAATCTAGGTAGATGCATAAGTATGGACTTCATTTTCCTTTCACCGAGACAAGTGTTAATTAGAAGACACTTACCAAACCCAAAGCAAAGTAACTTAGAAGAGAATCGGGTCTTTTGTCTCATCTGAATATTGCATGAATATGATCATGATTCTAGGTGTAATTAGGGTCATGGATTATGACTAATTGCTTCCGTGAAAGTGAACCGTCCCCCTTAAAAAGGCATGCATCTGTGTCAGCTGCTGAACAGCAGGACTGGAGAGTATCTCTGAAAAAGCCCCTCTATATGACTGCATAAATGACTACCATTTCCCCCACTGGGGTCTGTAAGAATTAGAAAGAACCGAGGAAAACCTAGAAACATTGGGCTGGGCCGTGTGCCAGCCGGTGTGAGCCCCTCAGCCCCGCTCCTGCCTCCTGCCCCGTCTCCCTGCTCCAGCGCGGGCCCTGCCCCGGGCTGCAGCCCTTCAGGGACCCCCTGCTCCCGCCGGGGCTCGCCAGGGCCGCAGCTCCTGCAGGAAAGAGCCCCCAGCTGCGGCCTGGGGCCCTCCCCGGGCTGCGGGCTGGGGCTCTGCCCCGGCGGGGGCTCGCCAGGGCTGCAGGGGAGCCCTGCTCCGGGCCTGCGGCACCCCCTGCCCTCCTCCTGCTGCGGCCTGGGGCTGCCTCTGCTGCTGCTCCCCCCTCGGCTGCCTCCTCCTCTGCCTGGGCCGCCTCTGGCCCTTGCCCAAACCTGTTGCCCCCCTCCCCGGCGCCCCCGGCTTGGCTGAGGGGCTCAGCTGTGCCCTGCGGGGGGGGGAGCATTTGCAACAGGTTGAATAGTCTCTTGCAGAATATTGCAAGAATATATCTTGCCTCTTCTTATTCATGCAATCAGTATTTTGAAGAGTTTGTGGGGGTTGTTTTTGAGTGGTGTTTTTTTTGTTGGTTCCCCCCCCCCCCCTAGCTTCTCTGACGGGGACTAGGGGTTCCTCTAACCTTCCTTGACTTCTTTAATTACAACTATGATGGACGATGAGAAAATGGAGATCTGGGAGCACAGAAAGGGCTTGGATTTGTTCCCACTGTCTGGATCACTATAACTAGAGATTTGGAAGGAAGTGCTGGACAGGTAAGCAGTTTTCAACAAGTTGTAGAGGTACTGGAGAAGGTATGGGCTTCTGAGGGGAGGGGATCAGTACAGTTTCTATTTCCAAATCTTGTTCAATTCCACTTCCTTGAAATTTGATGGACTTTCTAGACAGAAGTCAGATTTGACATGATATTGTGAATCTCTTTGTCTGTTTTGGTTTTGGTCTTCCATTAAGAAACTCTAAGCAGTTATGATAATGATTAAAGAATATATACAGACATACATATTTATATATTCCTCTTAAACTAGTCATGCAACAGTACACAAACATACGCTTTTGGTTGTGAATATTTTATCATAAGCTTTTCACCTCAGTATGACGGTTTCTTCCAAGTGTTAAAAACCAGCTTTTATTGGAACATTTTTTCTTCAAAACGAAATCGAGAGAGGCTACTGAGAACTCCCTATGGCTGGTTTGTCTGTCAATGATACACAACTGATGCAGAACTGGGGGCCACATAATGTGCTCTCCACTGAAGCTACTGGATTTACATCTAGTTAATCTGGCAAAAAATAAGATCAGAATCTATATACAAAACCTCTTGGTAATAAATATTTTAGCCTTTTCAAAGATGCTTTTGAAGTTACATTGCTGTGTCTATTCAGTAAATAAAAGAGAAGTTTTTTATTCTGTGTTGTCATTCCTGTCTTTCACATGATAGTCATTTAGAAGAGAGGAAAGAGGACAAGTAGCACCATCTTGCCACACTGTATTCCTGATACTTTCTCTTTTTCTTATAGAATGGAATTTAAAGAGCAGCATATTTATTCTGACTTAAAAAGAAGCAAAATTACTGAGTGATCTTTCGATGTATTCAAACTCTTGAATTTTGGAACATTAGCAACATACATAAAAATCAGACCAATTTCTACAGAAGTTTTCAATTTGAGAAGTAAATTGTCTGATGCAGTGTAGTAAGATTCTAGTTTTGAGTTTTATTTAAAAAGTTCAAGTGAGAAAGCAATACAGTTTAATACAAAATGGCTCTGATTATTTATTTTCAGAGGATAGTCTGCCATTTAAGCACAGGTGATCCTAAACAAATAGAGGTCCCTGCCCCAGATCATCTTGATACATTTAAATCTCTTCCCAGTTACAGATGGATATGCATGAATAACAGCATGGGGACCCCAACACTATTTTTCAATTAAAGGCCAATATTCCATACTCATTTGATAGCCAGTTTTTCTTTTTCTTTTTGCCTTTGCCAACAATTTCCTTGTTCAGTCACCTAATCTTTGAAGTACCCAATTTCAAGTAGAGAGAGAAAAAATGCACCTTTTAGAGATAAAATTAATACAAAATTCTGTATTCAAGCAGTCAAATAGACTTTTTTGGAAGCTGGGCTTCATATTCACACCTAAGGACCTCTACTGAGAAGGTGTCATTTTCCCTTAAATACTAATACTAATACTAACTTCAGTCCATCTTTTGGGGAATTAATATGTAGACATGTGACTTCTACTTCACAATTACCAGAAACACATCTCCGTTCTTTTTAAAAGGAACCAAGCGGAAAAAATTTAAAAAAACTGATTGTTCTCTTGTCTATAATGAAAAGTTACTGACCACAGCAAAGCAAAGGCATAGTCAGCAAAGACAAGTAGTTTAGAGGATTTCAGAGCTTTGCTTTGTCAAGGATGACATTCTTGTCACAGAACAAGAATGTTTTGCATACTGATCACCCTCTTAAAGCCGACTGGCCAGAGGAAAATCATGGGTTTGATACACCAAAGAATGATACTGTTCCCTAAGCAATCATGATAGTTGCAGCTCTTGTGACAGCCCAAGTCCATGATCCCTGACTCTAATTTCAGTTTTCTTTTCTTATATTGATACTCCAAGCTAGATCACAATTTCTCAAACTTCTCCTTCTCTCTTCCCTCTTTCCCTTCCATTCCCTATTCATAAAAGCACCTAACCACCTAGAAACATATTAATCTTCAACTTATCAGATGTAGTACTAAAAGTCTGTGGACCATTTTGTGCAGTGTTCATTCACAGGGATTCAAAACATTTTTTTAGCCATCAAAAAAGAAAAAGGGCTACTAATTGATTTTTTTCTTTCCATGTATATAAATATGTTCATATTTGTATATGGATCACCCTCTGCTGTCAGTGCTCCATGAGTAACAGAATGACAAAAATGGTGTAGATGATAACTCTTAAGATCTCCTTTTACGAATATTGCTCTGAAATACTGCAATAAAATATGCTGCATAAAGCTGCACATTTGTTTTCAAATGACTATTGTATTCTAAAGTACACTGGAACAGGTAAAAGTAGACCAGGTTAAGGGTTTCATTCAGATCTTTTGAATGTCTCAACTTACATGATAGATGTGTCACAGCGGACACGAAAGCTTGGTCTGAATTCTTATTGTGTGCTGCATTGTGTACTTGGACAGTATTACTTTAGTCTTAAATCCCAAGACTCTTTTATTCCCCTTTTCCTGGGCTGTTTCAGGACCTGTCTTGGGCCAAGGTTGGTTATTTTTCCAAGAATGAGTTGCAAATAAGCACAACTGAGAGAAATCCTATTACTTCCTGCTAGAGAACTGCAGCCCAGGAATCCCAGTGTGACAAAGTACATAGAGGTAGAATAAAAAATTCAGAGCTCTCTGTTTGGGATAGCATTCTTTGGATTGATTTATATATTCATAATCCTCTTTGGAGCTGGATGAACTGTGGCATATGTCTAATAGAGGTAGATAGAATGTGAATGCTTTTTAAAATTATTAAAATGATACACTAAAATATTAGGAATTGCCACAAGAATAACTCATATTTGCAGGCATTATAATTTCACACACAAGACCTTACTTCCATGTGAGTGAAGGGAGTCACCCCTGATCCTGCTTAGGAAGCTCTGATACATGTTTAGGACATCATCCTTCTGAGTCATGACAGGCTGGAAATGGTTCAGAAGCAATATTATGTAAACCAATTGGAAAGTCCAAATTTTTCAAAAGCCACTGTATGAACATCCTTGGCCAATAAACAAACAAACAAACAAACAAACAAACATGTTCCTTTGAGTACTTTTACTTCATTGCTTTTAACATACCTTCTCTCAAAGTTGTATCAGTGTTAGTAATCATTTGACCCTGGTGAGATGTACCTCAAGATGAGAGTTAAGTATGGCAAGGATACTTTATTTTCTTTTGCAAATATACTGCTTAGATCTTTCTTCCTGAGCAGTTTTAAATACTCCAATAATTATGTTTACATATTTTTTCTTTGGAAAATGAATGAATGAACAAACAGACTTTTTAGAAATCTACACGCACATACACACACACACACACCCACCGCTTTTCTTCCTGGATTAAATAATTCTGCTTCCTTATTAGTAAGACGATACTTTTTAGGCTATCCTCTTACTAATGCTTATTAGTCTTCATTTATCGTCTTTCTGAACATTTAATCTTACATGAAAAAAAACTCTTATGAAATTAGTGGACATCATGGGAAACCTATAGTTTTTTAAAATACATCTCTTTTGCAGGATAATGTGCATCATACATCCTCTGATTTTAAGCAGCCAGATTCACATTATTATGGCCCTGAGTTCAATTTCATTTTTTTTTTGTTTTAGTTCCATGCCACAAATCTCCGTACATGGTACTGATTTAATTACTTCATTTCTTCCTAAATTCCTTCCAGTTTGTCTATTATCTTTTTTTACCCTCAGAAAGGAAAAGTCCAAGTATAGAGGCAAGAGGATACATGGACAATTGCTATAGGACCCCTTGCCTATGATTAAATCTTTAGATAGCTCATAGTTACCTGCAACAGGCTACAGTAAAATGTGTTATCCATAATTCTGTGTGTAGACTGAGAAATTTAAACAGATTAAAAGATACCTAATAGAGCCTAGACCTAAACAGCAAGTTTGGATTTGATTCATTACAATGGGTGGGAGGGGTTCATTATCACATATGCCAACAGCAGAATTGGGCAGGTTGTTTTGTGGGCAGTTTATCTACGGAAGGTCTGTATCTTCTGTTGCCTGCCTTTCTCACCAAGGAGGAACAACTTGTATTTTTTCTGGTCTGTGCTGATCTAATCTCACTATTCACCTAAAATTGGTGGTGGAATTTGAAGTCCACCCAGTTCCTGATGATTAATTGCAAAAAGGAACAATTTCAGCCTTGAGATTTGGGGATCTGTCCATGTTAAAATTAAGACACTGCCAAGCAGTGACTTAAAAATTAGCTGTAAAATACCAGTCTGTGAGCTGTGGTTTATCTGCTTTATTAATTCTACTATGTGTTCAGTGATGCAAGAAAAAGACCAGGCTGACTAAACTTCTGTGACTGCTTTGTATTGTGGATGCATGTAGCACAGAGAAAATTGCCAAGAAACATAGTTGTCGAAAAAAGGAGTGAGAAATTCAAGTGCAATTCACATTTGAAGAACCCTAGAGCATCTTTTTTGGCCTTCAGCTGTGGTACCGGAAAGGTATGGTCTCCCATGAGCCTTTCCCAGTATCCTGCACATTAGGTACCCCAGCTGTCTTGCAAAGGCATTAGGTTTACCCTAGTGGATTGATTTTAAAAGTGGGCACAGTCCACTTTCAAATTGTAGCTTAAGATGGAAGCCAAATCAATACATTTCATCCTAAGTTCTATATATACCATATTCACGTCTCTACATACTGATGAACTAAAATCATAACATGGCCAATATGTGTTTATTCCTTTTACTTTAGAAGGTCACCTTGAACTGTGTATTTTTATATGAGCTTTTACAATGTGCACAAATGTTTTCAGGTTCTTCCATTATATTTTTCAATTTGTCAACAAAAATACACAGACACACAAAACCAAAGTTAACCAAGTTATAAATACCCACACGGTGCTTAAGGACAAAATAATATGGGAAGAAGGATTAAGGGGAAGAGAGAACTGTTGTGGGCTTTTTTCCCTGCAAACAAGTGAAAAATAAATACTGTGATTTGAATAGCATTTCTGTTGGTGTTTGTTCTTGAAAACCAAAACATTCAAAACTTACTTGAAACAAGAAAATCTCAACAAGCAAATCACCTTTTCTTATCTGCCACATTTGATGTTTTTATCATCTTTAAACATGGTCTGTAAGAGCAACATAACTGGAAGTTTCTATGAAAACTCTGAGAGGTTTTGTCAATGAAATTAAATAATAACCATGATAATTTGAATTTTAGCTTATGAAATTTAAACCTAAATAATCTTATTTGAGGAAGTATTTTGTCTATTTTAGTCATAAAAATAAGTCCAGGAAATAAACCCAATAGTTTTTAAAGTTCCTCCTTGTTCCCTAGGGTGGGATAAACTGTATGAGTTCTACTCCTGACAGATGTTGTCTAACATGTTCTTTGAGATATCTAAGGAGAACTCCGTAATTTCCCCAGGGAATTTGTTTCAGCATTTTACACTTCCTCTTAAAAGCTTTCCCAATGCCTATTCCTGAATCATTCCTGCTTCAAGTTAACCTCACTGCTTCCTTTTTTATTCACCATAGGCATGGAAATCAGGATTTTTTCTGCTTTTGTAGCAACAGATACTTTGAGTCCATTTACATAGTCTCCATCCAGTCTTCCCTCCCTTAGGCTGAGCAGCTTCAGTCATTTCAGTCTTTTCTGGTTGGGAATAATTAATAGTTCCCTGGAAACTGTCCTTCTCCAAACTGATTCATGCCTAACTTATGAGTGAGACCCAAGCTGGAAAACCTGCTTCACCTGAGAGCTAAGAACATACCAGTAGTGAGAGACATTACTCTCTTGGAGGCATTGTTCTTATTTGTGTCATCTAGTATTCATGTAAATTAATGGACTGTTCATAGGTTAGAACTGGAGTTATGGGTGTTTATCAGCTTTAAAATCATTTAACCATGTTTTCTTTTTTATTCAAATAATAGTTATGAGGAATTCAAGAAAAGAGAACTGCTTTTATTGGAACCAAAGAGAGTTTTGTGAATAACTTCATTAATATCCGAGGTTTTGAGAGATCCTTTAGTTCAGAAATTCTGAATACAGAGTTCTAAGGTACAAGAGATCATAACATTTCTGAATATCAGTCTCCACCCTTTGCAAAGTTGCACTTTTTCATTCATTACATCAGTCATGGCCACCTTAATGAAATGTTTGGTTTGCTGTACTTTTGCATTCACTCTCTGGAGCTATAGCTATAAACCCATTATGCCTAAGAACCTTGTGTTGCCTTGCAAGATCCTGTAATAAAGGCTAAGGAGCTACATAAATGTTTATCTTTATATTCTTATTATTCGGAATACATGCACTCACTTCACATAGTTCTGAGGAAATCCTTTCAAATTTAAAATACTGGCTCTCCCTTTGTAGTCTTGTGAAACAGAACTGCAAATGTAATCCTGTCATATTCACAACAGTGGAAAAGTTTCCATTCTTCCTTTGCTGTCCTACATGTGCAGAAAAAGTTGTACAGCATCCATCTTATCTTTTTTAATAATTGTATTTTAAATTATGGTTATTTGTCAAATACTTTTAAACCTGTAGCTGCAGATCTATAAGTACCATGACCTGTCTCTACTGGAAAGGGCTGATGTAATTAGAAAAAGGCCTATATCAATCACTGAGATAATGGGTGTTCTCTCTCCCTCCCTCCCTTTCTCTCTCATCATCAATTACTCTGACTATTTTAGACAAAATATCAGATAAACCTACCTTCTTTTAGCTACAGTGCTGCCATTGCCATCAATGGAATTTTAAATCTTATGTTAGACAAAAGGTTCCTAGGGAGATTATTTTGCAACTGCCAATTAAGGAAAGTCTGATTTATGTAATCTCATAGAATTAGCAGTGGGTTTAATAAATGTGGTAAAAGTTGACATGGCCAGTACACAGTGATTCTTCTGGAATTAGCTATCTGAATTATGGGTGTTTCCCTTTTAAAGTGACTTACATTAAACATTATGCATCAAAATGCCAGTGTAAGATTAAAATAGCCATTACTATTACTGTTAATGTTATTTAACGTTTCTAAAAATGCTTCAAAAGATGTTGAAAACACCTAGACAGGTACTGAGTACCTCCTACTCTTGACAGGAGATACCTATTATCAGTAATTTCCAGAAATGACTCTTCAGCTAACATCTCTCATAAATTTGTCCTTAGAAGATGATTCATCAAAATATGGTAATATAATAAAAATACCTGCTAGAACCTAATCTTGCAGAGTGACAAATTTAAGTATAAATTCAAGCATGTTCTTAAGCATGCTTGAATTTAAGCATGTTTATCCACACTTGTGGAGAAGCCGTCTGACTTTTCAAATTGAAGCTGGTGTAGCCCTGCTGGCATTAGTGAGGGAAAACAGGACTATGCTGAGCAGTTTTGATGATGCACATCTTTGAGTTCTTTGAGAACTGGGCCTTGCTGCAAGATGCAAAAAGAAAACCTATTGCAGGAAATTATCAGCTCTCCTGAGTATCAAAATCAAAAAAAATTCACTCTGGCTTTCCCGCATCAAGCCTAATCACTTACAGATAGATGACTTTACCATTTTTAAAGGAACATAAACCAAATGTCACACAATTTCTGTAATGATTGTAGCGTAGTGCGAAAGTGCTTTGCCCCTAAGTTAACATGACTACAGCCTGGTGAAATACAAATCCTTGTCAGATTTATTTTTTTTTTTTAAATGTGAGTAGATTTGAATACATGAGTACCAGAGATCCCACCAGAGTAGGTTTAACTGTTGTATATTCTGTGGGGTAAACCTGCGTAGACTAGCCACAGTCTAAACCTGGAGTAGCCCAGAAAATGAAGAAAGAATTGCCCACTGGTGTTCTTCAGACAGAAATGGTGTCTCCCAGGTGAATGGGAAGAGGCTGCAACCTATCTCTTTCTCTCTGAATTCAAAACACTGTCAGTGGTCAGGCATTTGCAGGCAAAGAAAACAAAACACGATGATTTCTCACTCTCCTCACCTGTACTTATTTATTTCACAGGAATGTCCTTAGGATTTTTATTGATTCTGGGAATATTTTCATACAATGACATTAATACATAAACAAAGGCACAAGAAACACTTTTTTTCGAATAGATTTTCCTTTGGCAGAGACCAGGCACATAAATAAAAATTTCCCTACATTTCTCTGGCTTGAGTGTTGAGCTTTTCAGCAACAGCCAGATGATAGACACCTTTAGCCTGTTGCCCTGTGTCAATTCCAATGGTAAGCCAAGATGGTCTTGGTTGATTCTTCACACTCCAAGGAGTACAAGTGTCCTACAGCTGCATCATTTTTCAAGAGTGGTTTACTTACTGATGAAGCAGTGCTTGACTTTGCTATTGTTTTTATCTTTTGAAAACATTATGCATTGGTAGTAGTCTTTGCAGGTATGCAGAGAAATGCAAAAAATAAAAAAAAAAACCTTTCTGCAGAAGGCTTCTGGAATTCAACATTTCAACCTTTACCAGGCAAATGCTGCTTATCTCTTTCTGATAATGAGTACATTTGTTACCAAACTGCACAAAGGCCACCTTACAAAACATACTGAAGATGTGTCAGAAATTTGCCATTTGTGTCCTATTGACCTTATCCCACATTGATGTTTTAAACATTTTCTCCAAGTTTAGCTCTACTACTGGTGAATGGATTAATACAACACTATTTCTTATTTTGTTACTGCGAGATGCTAACTTTATTCATATGGCATACAATTACCTTCAATTAGATTTCAAAGCTGATAAAGAATTGAAAGTTTCCTTTTGTCTCTCTCAAAATCTGTGTATATATGTCTATATGTCTGCATGTGTTTCTGCAGTATCTGCTGCCATTTAATAGGTTATAAACCCTCCAGTTTACTGTAATGAACAGAAATAGTCCAAGAGGAAATGATCAGTGATCTCTATCTAGTACGTACTGATAGTTTTTATTGAAAAAGATATTAATGGCAGCTCCTCAGGATTACAGCACATCTGGAGTTGGATTCATTTAGCAACGAATCTGCATTTCCCAGCTAGTGTTCATCTGACAAACAAGGGCAGTGGAAAACTTTGATTTGAACATCCCCTGGCAGAATTAATTGGTTTTGAGACTGTTGAGAGGAGTTGGCTATAACCTTAAGTCTTGAAAGTAGAAGACATCTTCCTGGTGAAGTCATTCACTGCTTACCAGAGAAAGGGCATTTCTGATAAATTTCAGCTTGGCTTTTTTTTCGCTCTTAGCACAGAAAGTGGTTTTGCCTACATTTTTGTAATGGTTTATTAATGCACTTTGACTCTGGATGTTGGAGTGTTTTAATGTTGCTTGATCTGAGTGCTTTTTTTGACACTTTTGATTATAATAGCATCCCACTTGACCATGTCTAATGTTCCCTGGACTTAGCTGGCTCTACATTTTGAGTTCATTTCAATCCTATTTATTCAACGTGTCAGGGGTTGTCTTTTTAAAATTATTTATTTATTTATTTATTTATCTATCTATTATATTAGGCAAGTTCCTCTGGCCTCCTTTGCTCAGAGGTTATTTATGGAAAGGTTCTTTAAGCAATTCCATTCTAAACACTTTGCTTTCTGTGCAAGAGCTGCCACCGAAATTAGAGTTGAAGGGGAAGGCTGGAAGTTTCTAAAGAACCAAGAGAAATGTATGTGTCTTTTTACAGAATTCCCTCTTGACATCTCACTTAAAGTCCACTGACTTTAACCAGAGGGCTTTAGTTTGCATAGTAATATGATAAATTAGCATAATTCATATTCTACTTTCTGTATCATGACTACTTAGAATCATAGAATCTTCTAGTTTGGAAAAGACCTTTGAGATCATCAAGTTCAACCATAAACCCAGGACTGCCAAGCCCATCACTAAACCATGTCCCTAAGCACAGCATCTACGTGCTTTTTAAAAACCTCCAGGGATGGTGATTCCATGACCTCCCTGGGAAGGCTGTTCCAATGCTTACCATCCCTTTCAGTGAAAAATGTTTCCTAATAGCCAATCAAAACCTCCCCTGGTGCAACTTGAGGCCATTTCCTCTTGTCCTGTCATTTGTTACCTGGGAGAAGAGACTGACCTCATCTGCCTACAGCCCCCTGTCAGGTAGTTCTAGAGAGCAATAAGGTCCCGCTTGAGCCCCCTTTTCTCCAGGCTAAACAACCCCAGGTCCCTCAGCCGCTCCTCACAGGACTTGTGCTCCAGACCCTTCAGCAGTGTCATTGCCCTGCTCTGGACACACTCCAGCACCTCAGTGTCCCTCCTGAAGTGAGGGGCCCAAAAGTGAACACAGTATTGGAGGTGCAGCCTCATCAGTGCCCAGTACAGGGAGGCAATCACTTCCCTTGTCCTGTTGGTCACACTATTTCTGATACAAACCAGGATGATGTTGGTGATCTTGGCCACCTGGGCACAGTGCTGGCTCATGTTCAGCCAGCTCTCAACCAGCACACACAGGTCCTTTACTTCCAGGCAGCTTTCCGGCCGCTCTGCCCCAAGTCTGTAGTGTTGCATGGGGTTGCTGGGACCCATCCACAGTGTTTCGTTCATCCACTAGGCAGATCATTTTGTTGTAGAAGGAGATGAGGTTCCTCAAGCAGGACCTGCCTTTCATAAACCTGTACTGGCTGGACCTGACCCCCGTCGTCCTACACGTGCTCTGTGATGGCGCTCAGGATGATCTGCTCCATAACCTTCCAGGCACCAAGGTCAGGCTGACAGGCCTGTAGTTCCCTGATCCTCCTTCCTGCCCTTCTTGTAGATGGGCATCACATTAGCTAACCTCCAGTCTTCTGGGACATTCCCAGTTAGCCAGGACTGTTGATAAATGAAGGAGAGTGGCTTGGCAAGCTCCTCCACCAGCTTTCTCAGAGCCCTCGGGTGGATCCCATCTGGCCCCATAGACTTGTGTGTGTCTGAGTGGAGCACAGACTTGTGCACATCTGAGTAGAGCAGCAGGTCACCAACTGTTTCCTCCTGGGCTGCGGGGACTTGATTCTTTTCCTCTTTATCCTTGACTATATCTTTGTGAAATGCAATGACAGCACAGTAAGGGTGTAAAACATTTCCCAGTAATTTCTAAGGAAAAAATCTACCCTCACAAAAACTCCTAACCACCACAAAATAAAAGAGAACTGAAAAAAGGAGAATCTTGCCAGGGCTGAGGATTCTTATGAGTGACACAGCAGGAAACAAAGGTTTCATAGAGCAAGAAGGGCAGCATATCACACTTGATACACAGGTGAAAGAACATAGAGACAGAGGTTTTCCTAACAGATGGATCACAGCTATGTCTTCCTGTCAGCAGCAAGAGGCAGTGCTTATGCTTAAACTTAGACCCAAAAAACTAAGGGGGGGGAAACTAGACAGACTTCCATGCCTGGTAAATATATGGCTTATTACAGTCTAGAACCTTCAAAGTTACATTCCAGCCCTCTGACCATCTATACCATAAAATCATAGAATCATGGAATGGTTTGGATTGGAAGGGACCTTAAAGACCTTCTGGTTCCCACCTGTCTGTCATAGGCAGGGACACCTCCCACTAGGCCAGGTTGCTTAAAGCTCCATCCAGCCTTGACTTGACCCCCGGGATGGGGCATCCACACCTTCTCTGGGCAACCTGTTCCAGTGCCTCACCACCCTCACAGTGAAGAATCTCTTCCTAATAGCTAATCTAAATTTATCATCTCTCAGCTTAAAGCCATTTCCCCTTGATTTATCAATACACACCCTTGTAGAAAGCCCCTCTCTAATTTTCTTGTCGGCCCCCTTTAGGTACTAGAAGGCTGCTCTAAGGTCTCCCCAGAGCCTTCTCTTCTCCAGGCTGAACAACACCAACTCTCTCAGCCTGTTTTCATAGGAGAGGTGCTCCAGCCCTCTCATCATCTTCATGGCCTTCCTCTGGACTTGTTCCAACAGGTCCATGTCCTTATGTTGGCAGCCTCAGAGCTGAACACAGCGCTCCAGGTGGGGTCTCACCAGAGTGGAGTAGCAGGGCAGAACCGCCTCCCTCACCCTGCTGGCCAGGCTGCTTTTGATGCAGCCCAGGATACAGTTGGCTTTCTGGGCTGCAAGCGGACATTGCCAGGTCATGTTGAGCTTGTCCTCAACCAACACCCCCAAGTCCTTCTCCTCAGGGCTTCTCTCAATCCATTCTTCACTCAGCCTGTACTTGTGCTTGAGTTTGACCTGACATGTGCAGGACCTTGCACTTTGCCCTGTTGAACTTCATGAGGTTCACACGGGTCCACCTCTCAAGCCTGTCAAGGTCCCTCTGGATGGCATCCCTTCCCATCAGTGTTTCAACTGCACCACACAGCTTGGTGTGATCTTCAGACTTGCAGAGGGTGCACTAAATCCCACTGTCCATGTCTCTGACAAAGATGTTAAACAGTCCCAGTCCCAATACTGACCCCTGAGGAATACTACTCATCACTGGTCTCCACTTGGACTTCGAGCTGTTGACTGCAACCATCCAGCCAATATCTTATCCACTGAGTGGTCAATCCATGAGATCCATGTATTTCCATCTTAGAGACAAAGTTGTTGCGCAGGACAGTGTCATATGCTTTGCACAAGTCCAGGCTAATGGTGTCAGTTGCTCTTCCCTTATCCACCAGTGCCGTAACCCTATCATACTATTTTCTCTTTATAAGATCTGGGGAGGGAAAGGAAGGGAAAGGAGAAAGAAATTAATGGTTTTTAAAGGGGCAGGAGAGCAGGGTATACTTTGTTTAGGGTTAAAAAAAAAAAAAAAAAAAAAAAGAGAGAGAAAGTCTTTTGTTAGAAGGTCTATGAAATTAATCTGATTCCATATAGTGGGAAATGAAACTTGAAGTCTTTAAACACGAAAATAGTCTAAAAATGTCAAGTCACATTAAAAGCTATCTCATGAAACAACTTTGGGTTCAGAGAAATGGTTGAATAGATAGAAGAAAAGCACGAAAATTCAGAGCCAGGCTGTGAGAGAGTTGGAGTCAACCTTGCCTCGTGAACTGTATGGCAACAGCAAGACAAGATTAGATGGTAGTAAGTTGCACTCCTAAAAGGGATTAAGTCAATGTGATTTGATCAGTCCTTTAACGTTTCGAGGTCCTCCTGCCTTCTCTTAAAACATTACCTGCATCACAGGAATGAGAGATCCATTTTTTCTGATGAATTTGACATTGCTGTGTTCCAGCTTTAATCCTCCTTGCCATGCTAAAGAGTATGCTGGGGCAAACCTTTGGTTCCCTTGCACAGAAAAGGGAATGGCAACACTGCAGTTCCAAGCATGTCCATGTAAAGTTGTGAGGAGAGGTGACAGTGGAAAGCCAGAACAGATAAAATCTAGTCACAACACAGGCCAGCCAGTTGGTTGCACTTGCCAGCCCACATGGGTTCGTACACAAGCACTGTACAATGCCAGTGTTGCAGAGCTAAGGATCTGAGGGGCTTTGATGCATCTCTGAAGCAATGGGTTCTTCCCCCAGGCAAGTGAGTGCACAGGTGAAAAGGTTTCTAATGGTCCCCAACCTCTTTGGAAACCAGCCTTGTTTCCTCAGGCTGCCAGTGAAACTTGCATCCATCAGAGCAGTCACACATGAGGGTTTCCACAGTGTACTTTTGTTTGTCCCTTCAGGTTTTGCAGTTCAAAGATGAACCGAAATTAGGAGATAAACATGGAGTAAATTTTCCTTTTGGTTTGAAGACAGGATTGATAGTCTACTGAAGAATTAGACCTCTCCTTGAACACCCCTGATCATCACTGTCCTCTTCAAATTTTAGGTGGACCAGAAAACAACGTTCATGGCTTAAGATGCCTCTTCCTGAGTGAGAGGCTTTTGGCACCACAGCAGATTAATTTACTGCAGTATTTCCTAGCTTTGCTGTTTGCAATGGTAAGGTTAAATAGTGCAAAATACAGTAGCCTGTGTCCTTTGGAAACATTGTTCTGTTAGTGCCACTAATAGTTTGTGCTACTCCCTAAAGAATGCTGTGTCTTCTGGATTCATTCGCTGTCTAAAATGTCACCCTGTTTCATTCCGGCAAGGTTGACTTTGAAAGACTGACATACTTTTAAACAGTTAGCTCTGTGGGCAGAAAAGTTTTGCAAGACCTAGTTCCCTCCGATTTGGGTTTACTATTTTTCTGATAGCTTTTTCTGAAAATGGGAGCTCTTACTTTCTTCGTCTCAGATGGGTTCCATGCAGAGTGGAACAAAGCGGAGGTACAGCCAAGACTTTCCTCAGAGGAAGTGTGAATCTGAGTGTCCTTTCCACAGCAGTTTATTTTTGCAAGATATGTAGGAATATAGTATGTTGAGGGACTTTTACTCTGGCTGCATTTGGCACATGTTGGAGAAGGGGATCAGAAGTCATTAGGGACTGATAGGGAAACCGTATGAGTCTGGTTTCCTTAGGAAACCGGTCTAAAATTTCTGTGAATTGTATTGTCATTAAAGTTGTACATTAGACTATCCTAGCATGGAAATTAACTTGTTTAATTTCAGAACTTCTTGTAGTGCAATGTTTTTAGACAGAATACATGATCCTTCTCACAGCCCTATTTACTCACTGGTTTAGGATAATTATAAGTGTTTTGGGTCTGGCTGAGATGGAGTTAATTTTCCTCATAGCAGCCCTCATAGTGCTGTTCTTTGTCTTGGTAGCTAGAAAGGTGGTGATAACACACCAGGGTTTGGCTACTGCTAAGCAGAGCTCGCACAGCTTCGAGACTATTTCTCCAAAACTCCCCCCATTACCCACTAAGCTGGGGGTGGGCAAAATCTTGGGAGGGGGCATAGCCAGAACAGCTGACTCAAACTAACCAAAGTGATATTCCACACCATATGACATCTGCTGAGCAATAAAAGCTAAGAGAAAGGAGGAACAGTGGGTGGTGGACATTCATTACTACAACGTATGTCTTCAAAAGTAACCACTACATATACTGAAGTCCTGCTTCCTGAGAATGGCTGGACATCGCGTGCTGGTGGGAAGTAGAGAATAGATCTTTTGTTTTCCTTTGCTTCCATGCAGGGTTTTGCTTTTGCTTTATTAAACTGCTTTTATATTGACACAGGAGTTTCTTACCATCTTATTTTCTCCCCCCTCCTTGTTCTGCTGAGGAGGGGAATGATAAAGCAGTTTGGTGGGCACATGGCATCCAGCCAAGGTCAACCAACCACAGTAAGTGAGAGGTAAGGTAGATATAAAGTAGCCTTTACAGAGTCAAATCAGAATTGGCCTTCCCTCTACTCCCATTTTATTTTAGGTGTCACGGAATGGAAGGTCAATCTATGATTTGAATCAGAAGATAACCGTGGACATGTAATATATAAGAAGAAAAAGCACAAGGAAAATAACAGTAAGAAAAAGCCTCATAAATATTATGCCTGTTACATGCATAGTTAGATATCTTAACTATGATATACAGAAACAAAGCAAAGACACACAATCTGGACGTCTACTTATAGGGTTCAAGTTTTGACCAAATAAACAAACCTGTTAGAAGGTGTAGTTTCACTGAAGTCTTGTCTTGGAAACATATTTAGTTCTGACATATAAAACCACTTTTAATGGTTTTGTAATCTGGACAGGACATTTGTTAAGTGGAAGTACTACATGTCTTTCGCACCAGGTAAAATAGCCAAGTACCTGAATTACTACTGCCCTATATACTCCTCTGCTTCCCTTCCCTTCCCTTCCCTTCCCTTCCCTTCCCTTCCCTTCCCTTCCCTTCCCTTCCCTTCCCTTCCCTTCCCTTCCCTTCCCTTCCCTTCCCTTCCCTTCCCTTCCCTTCCCTTCCCTTCCCTTCCCTTCCCTTCCCTTCCCTTCCCTTCCCTTCCCTTCCCTTCCCTTCCCTTCCCCCTTCCCTTCCCCCTTCCCTTCCCCCTTCCCTTCCCGTCCCTTCCCTTCCCCGCCCTTCCCTTACCGTCCCTTCCCTTCCCGTCCCCCTTCCCTTCCCCCGTCCCTTCCCTGCCCTGCCCTTCCCTTCCCTTCCCTTCCTTGCCCTGCCCTGCCCTGCCCTGCCCTGCCCTGCCCTGCCCTTCAAGGAAAATAGGAATAGCTTGGCAGACTTTTTAAAGTATCTTGGAAGGGAATAAATATGAAGAACACAAATTACTTAATAAAATTAAATAAAAATAAAATCAGCAGTGAAAAGAGTGCAGCGGATAAACATTCTCCTTGCCCCTAGTATTACAAGATTTGCAAAGGCACTTAAATCTCCTCTTTTTTAAAAAAATAAACAGCAAACTAGTACTGAGAATTCTGCCCTTAAAAATATAGAATAACTAAAAAAAGAAAGGCATCTTTTATTAGCTCTTAAAATATTACAGGGAAAAGCATGTAATTCAGAAGTTACACAATTAAGAGACACCATATGGATCTTGAGAACCTCGTGTTGGGAGAACGCTTATTACCTAAATTTCTCAGTAATGTACCATCAAAAGCCAGGATGAGATTCTTTTTCTCTTCCTTGTGTAAAAACTATGAAACTTGGACATTGTATCCAGTATTTCCCTGTAAGTCCCATGTCCAATGTGGGCAGGGCAGAGGACACAACCAGACTGTGGTCCAAACCCAGCAGACCTGTCTCACAAGTGTAGATCACATGGGCAGGATTGCTTGTTTAAATTACACCTAAAAGCCTCCAGCAAAACAGGTTAAAGCAAGATATAATACCAAGGAATGGAAAATCAGAAAAGACAGAACATCATCCCCATTTTACAGTTGGAAGACAGAGAAATTAAATTGTTTGTGGTCAAATGAGGGCAGAGAGGACACCTTTGGCAGAGGCAGAAATAAAATCACAGATCACTTTCTTAAGCATTAGATTAGCCTTTCCTCCTGGCTTTTGCTTAAACTCATTTGACAGCAACCGACTCGATTATTCTTTGTGATTAATTTCCTGGATATGTAGTCTTTTTTTTTTTTCATTTATTTTCTTGTTTGTGTACTGTTTGCAGACCAAATCCAGTGTCTATAAATGCATTAATGTTAGTATTACATAAATAGTTTTGTTGAATAATGTTGAGGGAGAGGATGATAATTTAATATGAGATAATTAACACAAGGTAGGAGCTATCAACCCAGCACAAGATAGCGTTGCCTTCTTACTGGGGAAGTTCATTTTGAAATGTTAAAACTATATGAAAGGCAAAGTATACATACTTCCATTTTGTATGGATCTCTTTCTTTATGTATGTCTTTAGATATGCAGGTATGTATATAAACATCACTCTCTATTCATCAAATGTATGAGAACCCATCCCTTTATTGTCCCAGCTGCTCAAAACATGTGGCTAGCAGATTCTTATTTAAACAAGGTCATGTTGCAGAGCTGTACAGCATATCAACTGATGGCTGTGCAAAAGCATGGTGGTGGAACAAGTACTTTGAACTAGCACATATATTAACTTGCACTTGATAGGTTCAAGTTTCCCATAAAAACCTGCTGTAATACTTTGTTCTCTTTGAGGGTCTTTGAAAAATACAAAAGGGCACCTAACTCAGATGAATGTCTTGCACATTTCTTAACGTTCCTGCCAGCTAAGGATGTAACCATGGAATATTCGATCATCAAAGACAAAGCTGAATGGAAAAGAATATTCATATTCTTTATCATGCAAATAAGAAAAAAAAAAAGATTACAGGGCAAGAATTAATCTGATTGAAATTATACTAAATTAGACTTCTAATTAATTTCTTTGTACAGGCTGATAGCACTGATTTGTTTTAGTCAACTGAGAGGTTGTAAGGGGGTGTGTACACACCTTTGCAAGGTGTCACCGTGCTCTTCTAAAGTAATTTTTATCATTTCCAGTGCAAAACTTTTCCTTCCTGCCTTCTTCCCTTCCTGCATGCCCTCCAGCCTTTCTTTCCTTCCTGCCTTAATACCTTCCCTTCCCTCCCCGCTCCACCCCACCCCACCCCACCACACTCCATCCCTGCCCTTTCCCTTTCCCTTTCCCTTTCCCTTTCCCTTTCCCTTTCCCTTTCCCTTTCCCTTTCCCTTTCCCTTTCCCTTTCCCTTTCCCTTTCCCTTTCCCTTTCCCTTTCCCTTTCCCTTTCCCTTTCCCTTTCCCTTTCCCTCTCTTTTATTTCCTTTTTCTTTTCTTTTTTCCTTCTTCCCTGCCTTCCTTCCTCATTCCTTCCCTATTTCCTATCTTTCTTCCTCTTCCTTTCTTTTCCTTCTTTCCTTCTTTCTTTCTTTCTTTCTTTCTTTCTTTCTTTCTTTCCTTCTTTCTTCCTTCCTTCCTTCCTTTCTTTCTTTCTTTCTTTCTTTCTTTCTTTCTTTCTTTCTTTCTTTCTTTCTTTCTTTCTTTCTTTCTTTCTTTCTTTCTTTCTTTCTTTCTTTCTTTCTTTCTTTCTTTCTTTCCTTCCTTCTTTCCTTCTTTCTTTCTTTCTTTCTTTCTTTCTTTCTTTCTTTCTTTCTTTCTTTCTTTCTTTCTTTCTTTCTTTCTTTCTTTCTTTCTTTCTTTCTTTCTTTCTTTCTTTCTTTCTTTCTTTCTTTCTTTCTTTCTTTCTTTCTTTCTTTCTTTCTTTCTTTCTTTCTTTCTTTCTTTCTTTCTTTCCTTCTTTCTTTCTTTCTTTCTTTCCTTCCTTCCTTCTTTCTTTCTTTCCTTCTTTCCTTCTTTCCTTCTTTCCTTCTTTCCTTCTTTCCTTCTTTCCTTCTTTCCCCCTCCCCCGCTCAGCAGCAGGGAATATCATAATCTGCAGGGGTTGCTGGTGCCAGCTCTAATGTGAATGGTGTTTGTACCAGTTGAATGTGCCTGTCATTCCAGTTGGCAGAGTGCATCCAGCCCACTCAGTTCAGTTCTAAAGGGAAAGGAGGTCTCCACAGTGTGAACAAATAGTTACCCTGGCTAACTACCACCCAGAGTCTCAATTAACTAGCAGCAGCTTCAGGACATTAAATTTACTTGCCACCTATGACAAAAAAACAAAGCTGTCATGCACAAGACTGGACACTTCTTGCACATCACTATCAAGGAGCCTGGGTGCTGGTGCTGCTTAGTGGTTAAGTGGGTACAGATCCCAGTGTTTTGGTATTCCTTGACATTTTAAACAGGACCTTCACCTCTCTTTGTAGGTTCCTGGATGTTGTGCAGAATCATTTTCTGCCATCTTGTCAGAGGAGCTGTGTAGTCTACTGTGGACAATGGATCCTGCTCCACCTTTCCTCCTTCATTCTGCAGTTTTCAAACTGCTCCAGTCTAGTTTATGGTATTTAAAAAGGAAGTAGTGCATAATGTGTTACAAGGACTTTCTTTTTCCTTAATTTCTTGCCTGGCACCTGTTAGGGGTCAACAGCACTATCTAGTAGCACTGCTTCTCACCATACTTTATGTATCTCACTTTATGTAAAGCACTGTACTTCAATGTAAAACAATTTACTTCACACTGTTCTGCAAAAGATGTGGGAGAATTTCCAACTATGACGGGGGCGGGGGTGTGTGGGGTGTTGGGGGAGAGAGTCTGGGGAGGACAAAGAAGCCACTGTGAGACTTTGCTCATGAGCAGGTCAATATGAAACACCTAAAGCATAAAACTCACTGTTCAAGCTAGCAGAGAAGACACCTTCCAAGCTTACCAGGAAGACATAGTGAAGCACAGATCAAAATATGTCCAAAAACCAATGAGGTTCTTTAGATGTGAAGATAACACTGACATAGAGCCATTGTATCCACTGTGAAACAAAGAGTGATATCTGAAATACCACAATGGATAAGTTAGGATGCCTTTTTGAATAAATCAGAAGGAATTTTGAAAAATATTTGTAAAATCAAAAGGTTTCCAGGAAAGTTACAAGGATGTAGTTTTAAGAAGTAACAAAGATATATATATATATATATATATATATATTTTCAATAGTCAGAATTTTTACTTGGGGTGTCATATGGGCATAATCCAGATAAATCCATTAAAAAAAAAAAAAGAAAAAGAAAAAAAAGAAAAAGAAAAAAAAAGAAGGCTTTTGGGAGTGTATGATCACTGCCAAATATCTTGGTATTTGTACTATATTTTTCTATATGATGGAGGATTCATTCCAGCTATATGTATTTTATTGTTAATTGGTTTGGTTTTAACCCCCCAGAATATGAAGTGTGTTTCAACACCAGCAGCTGAGAAAAAGCTACTTCACAGCAGAAGGAAATAGAAAAAGAAGTCCTTAGGCATTATTTGTTTTGTTTTATTAAATTTCTTTAATTTAAGGGGGAAAAAAAATCTTCATTGCATATCATAAACTATTGGTGAAGCTACTGAGGACAAATTTAGCCATTTCATTGCTGATAGTAGACAGAATGCATAAATGATACTGTGTTTAATTTTAAAAGTGATTATATATGTGTACAGAGCTGGTTGTACTTATGCAAAGGAAAATATTTAAGGGGGGAATTATTGCTATGTCCCCATTTGATGCTTTTCCCAGAACAGCTAATAGCTCCAGAAACAAAATTCCATTTGCTAAATAATTATGAACTTTAGGGATGGTTACATTAAATAACCAAAAAGCAATTCAGACCTTTCTAATTCAGGAAACTGAAGCTGTCTTCGAAGAATAGCTGTCTCCTATGGGGAAAAGGTAGTAATGAAATTATATCATTAGCACAAAGATTAATATGATTTCAAGAAGATATTCTTGGCCATCAGCTCATATAAAGACATAGAACTGGAAAGTAATCATCTCACTCCAGAAATAACTCCTGGCTTTGTCAGAGACTATAACATATGAGCCGTGGAACTGAATGACAAAGTCTTAAAGAAGCTAAATGCAGAAACAAAAAAGCGACATATTTTGTAGTGGCTGGTGATTGCTCTACATGGCCAGAAGTGATACATGCAACAACAGTCTGATGTAGAAACAGCAGTATGAAGGGATTTCTAAAACATATTTCCTTCAGGTTACCTGGTAAGTTTGTTTCAGCTAAAAGCTCACAGTTTATTTCTGAGGAGTTCTGAACTATGGTAATATTTAGTCAAACATTGGGGCAGCTACCTACTACACACCAGCAAATGTGCAGGCAGAACAGTCTGTGCTGGTGCTGAGATAAGCGTTAGTGAAAAAGGAGCAAACATTGCTGTTTGTGTATAGCCCAGCTCCTCACATTATTATTGCAAAGTCCGAAGAGTATATATCCCTAAGTTTTGCCGTATAGGTTAAACATAGCTTTTTTATAATTATAAAAAAAGAAAAGAAAAAAAAAGAAATAGGAAGAGCATAGGGAAAAGCAGGAATTTAAAACTTTAACATATTTCAGAGCAGTCAAAGGGGAAGTGATTAAGAGACCCAATAATCACCTGATTTTAAGTAAAAGCTCAATGTGGGTGCTGCTTCCACCTTTGAAGTTAAAATAAATAGCTAGAGTTTTCAAAGACGAAAGTTCTTTCATGGGGAAATGCTGTCCAACTGGTAGCAGTAAGAGTTGAAAGAAAAAATGACAGCTGTTCTTCCTGAGAGAGCAGCACTAATGAAAACAGGTTTGTGGAATGTGTGTGATACTAACCATGCCATTACTGGAGTTTTAGTGGTTATGTCTAAAGACTGTTTTAATGGTTGTATTTAAGGAGCATCTGGGAAATGGTAGGCTTACATGAGAAAGCTTAGCTATTGCTTTACATCTTACATAGCTCCCAATGTCTTGTAGAAAATTGAACTCTGCAAACCCATGTGATCAGGAAAATTTCTTTGCTTTCTTGTTTCTTTGAACATCCCTGAAACATTTTAAAGTTCATTTTAGGGTTGGGTTTTTTCCCCTAAATTTTATTTTGTATAAACAGAAACATGCAAGTCACTGATATGCATTCCAAGCAAGTAAAATGTTATTTTGATATTTTATTATGGCACTGCTGCTCTGCATATTGCAAAACCATAACACTATGTAGAGTAACTTCACCTTTATATATGACATCATGGACTTAGTGTTATTTCAATCAGCAGAGAAGCTGGTAAATAAGATACTTAGCTGTCTACCTTCCTTATGGATTTATCAGCCTTATTTAAGGCAACTGAGCTGCAAAGCTGGGGGTTGTTTCTACAGACACTTGCTCTGTTCAAAATGAGACATACAAGCTAAAATTCTCAAAGCAGGCAGCTTGTGGGTTTGAAATGCATGGCACTCATGAACTTTATGAGAAAATGCACAACTACACCATAAATTTTTTTGGAAGGTGAAAGCAGAAACTTGTGCATATGATAAGATAGTGTTAGAAAAGCCCTTATATTAGATGTTTTTTCTGGGCCTGTGAAGTCAAATGCAGTACGATCTTTACCTCTAAGTCAGATTTATATTTACCTCTTACAAGCTCATTTTTTCCCTGCTGTTTTTCAAATATTCTTACTTGCCTTTACTGCATCCAAGAGGGGTGTGTGTGTATGAGTGAGACAAACTATTAGTCTTATCTACAAAGATAAGAAGATAAGAAGTCTTATCTACAAAGATACATCTGAAGAAAAAAAAAAGAAAGAAAAAAAAGTAAAGAAAGAAAAAACCCCAGAAATTTCGTTTGGTCTGGGTGATTTTCTGGTAGTTTCCTTGAACGTGTTGACACTGCTTCTTTTAGAATGGGCTCCGGCATTCCCTTTAACTGTTGTTTACAAGAAGTTTAAAAGACTCCTGATGGGAAGAAGAGGAACACACAGAAAGAAGAAAAAAAAAAGAAAAAAGAAAAAAAAAACCGACAAAAAAAACCCCTGTCCTTAATTTACAGTATTTTCATCTTGAGAAAGCTGTCATATATTTCACCTAATCATCTAACAAAGTGCCTTCATAACTGTTCTGTGTAACAGGGTTGAGCTGATGGTGCTGTGGGAGTCTTAAATCAGGTTTTCATTGCTTTAGTCAGTCTGAATTGGTGCCTAGACATTATTAAAGTCTAGTTCCTTGTGTTGTAAGCAAAGATTAGAGCTGTGTAAAACTCAGCCTTTACAGCATTTATACAAAGATTTTCTTTGCTTTCCTTACTTGTGGATTCTCTGCTTCCCCAGATATGCTTTCTGTCTGACATTTTAATTAGGCTGTAAGTGGTAGGATAATCACTATAGTAGCTGGGGAAAAGGATCCTTTCACCTCCTTAGAGGCCAAAGTGTCTTCATGACTATAAATACAGAAGCTAGGCATCAGAGAAGCTAGGCATCAAGGCTCATGCATTTCACCTAAGGAAGTGACAGGGCCACTGAGAACTTACAGATGACTGTATCAATTGCTTGGGGAATCCAAGAGATAAAAATATTATCACATTTCCCAGTCCTATTAGGTCTATTTGGAAATTTTCAGTAGAGATTGGGCGGTGTTTTTCAAGAAAATTGTGGGTTTCAGGAATTGGGGTTTTGTTGGTCAAAAGTGTGACTTTCCTTCAAAAAATCCAGCTTTTCATCAAAGCACAACCAGATCTTCTAGGCTGAAAGAAATTTGGGGGTATAATAATAATAATAAAAAAAACATGTCCTGGGAGGAGAAGAAGAGGCTGACAGATAATGAAATATTTTCTTCAGAAAATTAAGTTTAAGGGAAAAAAAATATCTTCTCTTTCTCACTCACCTCTTGCTCACCATCGGAGTATAGCTCCCAGCTCATTCTCTCTCCATATCCCTGGATCTCATTTATTTGCAGTGGTACCCTGCAGATGGCATCCATCTTTAGTACTCCTCTATCCAATGCAAAACCTAGTGGATTGGCCTGATTTGTGCCTACTCAGACTCACCTGGTTCTGGAAGAAGTAAACCCATGGCAGAAGAAAGAAGACACTGGTTTTATATCACAGATAAAATTTCAGACACTTACAAGCCCCGGCTTCAAAGGGTCATGCTACAAACTGCATTCTCCAGGTCCTGCCTAGAAATTCGTCTTTCACAAAGCCCTTTCTATTCCCATCACCTGGTGGATGGTATCTCATCCAATGGGAAAGAATAAATTTGGGAGGTCTGGGGAGACTGGATATATTAGTGCTATATGACACTTTTATTCTTAACTAGAGCTGAAGGAAAAAAGACAATGCAGTGTCCTTTGAAGTATTACTGTCAAGATACAGGAAAAGATATTTATAAAAAAAATTAAATTTGTTGGAGCAGGGACCATCTGTTTGGTGTATGTTTATGGAGCACCTACTATGATGAGTTAGTTACCTGTCTGATGCTTAGTATCTTGCATTCTTGTGATTTTAATAGCAGTTAATTGTAATAATTTGTACGTTATCTGAAAACTGAAATGCCTGGGGGATTTAGTTAGGGAAAACAGCTAAAGCAAATAAAAGCAACAACAACAGCAACATAGAAACAATTACAGGAGGAAAAATTGAAAACCTCAGTTTGTCAGAAACTCTACCCTGAGCAGCACAGTTATTTTTATTTTTATTTTTTTTTTTTAATGAAAAGACAGATGAAAGCCCAGAATAGAAATAAAATGAACTCAGTAAATTAGCGATATCTGGATGAAACTAGCTTTCCAGTTGCATTATGACAAAGCAAAGAAAATCAGCTGGCCTTAATTGATAAGAATAACACTTTGTATTTTATTTTTGGAAATAACATATTTTGCCAGCACAAATTTCCAGGATTTACCTATGTACATATGTTAGTAATACCTAGGTAGATAGATATTGTATTAACTGATTTTTAAGAAAATTCATTGTGTTGGGAAGAAAAGTTTTTTCACTATTAAACTCCTTTATCTTTACTGTGGTCACATCTCCACAGCCTTCAGTAATGTATGAAAAGACAAGGTCATATCCACTGCTCCCTGAAATCAATGAGGGCCATCTTCAATTACAATAAAAATTACCTTCACAGGCCACTTGACATTTAAAACTTTAGACTTTTTATAAAAACAAAGCTGAGGCAAAATCTTTCTCTTATATAAAACAGTTTCAGAGAAAGAAAAGGAGAAAAAAAGGAGGAAAAAAAAAAGGTATTTCTGTGTTGGATTTCCTCCCAAATCCTAATAAAAAAAAAATACCAAGAGGAAAAACTCAAAATACTTAAAATTTCCAGTGGAAACACAAACCATGTTATTTTATCATCTCTACTGCCATTGATTTAAATGTCTATCCATGTATCATTATTTACATTGAAATAAATGGATAGAAAGTGTGAAGCATCCAACTAAGACTACAAATACTGGGCCAAATTCTGTTTAGTCACATCAATCAGTTTATCTGAGAACAAGTTTCAGATCTTTTTATAGAGAAAAAAAAAGGCAGTTACTTGTATATATTTAAGTGCATCTAAAAGAAAAGTTTTTACTTTGCAGATTTTTTGTATTGCCTTGAGTAGATTACTTATTTTTCTTGTCATTTCTGATTAAAACAGCAATTTCAGAATGTTCCATGTCTAGAAGTCTTTGGGGCAAGCAGCTGAACTAGTAAGGTATCCAATTCAGTAGAAGTTCTGCTTCTGATTCAACTGTAATTGGAACAATCCTAAACCAATTCCCATTTGAGTCCAACTAAACTTCACAATAATAGTTTGGGTTTAGTTCCAGTGTAAGAAAAAATACTGTTTATTGGTCTGAACTCTTTCGGACTCCCTGGCTGTGAGGAGCACTGTATCAAAGATGGTCAGACACTGAGGGACTGTGGCAAAAGCGAGACCTCATGAATTCTGAAAACAATCAAATAGTGGTTTTCCCTGAGCAGTGTCAATGAAGAAGAAGCTATTAATTAAGAGAAATCCTTAGAGCAGGAATTTAAGCACACATAAGACTAGAACCAGGCTTATAAACCGGTGTTTTGTATCAGGATGGCAGGAGAAAACCTGTGTAGACTCTTTAAATTGAAGTAGAGCTGAAACTGCAATTGGCCAGCTCCCAAAAGCACTTGATAAACAAAATGAGAAATAAAACCCAAAACCAAACCCACCCACCTTTCCTGGCCACCAGAAGTATATCAGAGACAAAAGAACAGTCATTACTTTGTCCAGCAAAGGCAGCCTTTTTCTTATACATACACAGTCCACTAATATCATATAAAACATTCTTACGTACATTTAGACATTCTAAGGAATACTGTTGAATTTAAACTGATTTGGGCAGATGGAATCAAAAATTTGCTAAAATGCCATCATTTATTTGGTTAATATATTCTTTAAAAGGCTCCTGCCTACCCATGGGAAAGAGGTCAATTTAGAAATGGAAGCTAATAAACATAAGAGTGAAATCAGAGTTGGCTTAATGAACGTTTCAGAGATACTTTATTACAATGGATCTGGTTCTCATGATTTTCTCTCTAGGTGCTGTTATTCTTGAATAAGCAACCTTTAATTTCCTTCCCAGGCTTTTAAAGGAGGATGCCTGCTTCCCCCTGTTGTTTAAAGGATTGTAATTCCATTAGGGCCTAAATGCATTTAGTGATTACAGTCACTTAAAAAATCCTACATAAAACACTGACTGTACACTTGATGACTTGTAAAATGGTCATTTGAATCCAGAACATACCTTTTATAGTCCTTTGAATACCTGAGAACACAGTCCAAGTGCAACAGACACATAAAGCACCCAAAATTAACCTAATACCTTATTTTGTCATTACGCACGGTGACTTACTTCCACAGATGAATTGTTTTTTTTTTCCCCAGCCTACCAGGCACTTCTGACTCATATCAGAAACTCAGACCTAGACATGGTCACAGGTTTTGAGGGGAGTAATTTGGAACAGATTTTTCAACTCTGACTTTAAAAACACTGCTTAGTTTCTTTCCAGGTATCTGCCAAATAGGTGGCTGATGGTCCGACTTCAGGCTCTGTTCTGTTTCATTCCTGTTTTGGAGACAGAAAGAGTTAATTTATTAGCTGTTCAAATACTGTGCTAACAAGAACCAAATAAACACTTCAGTTTTAGCACTGTGCAAGACTAGCAGGTCAAATCATGACCGAGGAGGATGGTAACCCTTTTTCATGCCTATACATGGCTAGAGGGTTGAAAGAAATGCTTTCATTAGATGTCCCTCATGCTATGCAGTCCTGATGAGCTGGTGAAGTATGTCCCTGAAGATGCCATGAAGAACATAGCCAACATAACATCATGTAAAAGCCAGTCCTCCTTTCTCTCTTGTCCTGTCGCAAGAGAGATAGGCTCATGTGTAAAGAACATTTCTCCATGTGAAGCTAAAGCCATTCTCTTGGCCTGTGATTTACAAGGCCTTATAATTTTTTTTTTCTTCTTAAAAATGAAAGAATATTCTTGTAAAGTTATCAAAATGAAGAGTTCGTGCAATTTTCAAAGCACAAGCAATGTACTGTTTTCATGCAATCACTTTCATCTTGCAAGCTTTCCCTGAGGTGTAAGTGATGAAGACAACCATCCCAGTCCAGTTCTGAGATCATCCTGGAAAGGAGGGAGATCAAGACTCGCAAATAGATGTGGTTGCTCTAGGGCCTGAACTGCACTTTTCAGAAGCTGCAACTCATTCTGTGAGGCATCAAAGCTTGTTGTCACATACCTTTTAAGCACTAAAATTTCCTCTGTCTGAGGTATTATTCAAAATGTCTTTTTCAGGGCTCAAGTTAAAGAATATCACAATGTCTAGACAGGGAGTATGTGGCCCAGCAAAATGTTTCTGGCAGGCTACGCATTTGCTCTTGATTTTGACAGTGTAAAGAGATTGTTTTTTCTGGAGGAAAACTCATTGGTTGTACATGCTGAATGAAGGAGCTGTTTATATAGGTTGTTTTTAATTGTTTCTGATGTGTAGCATATTATACCTTTTATAAGTGGAAATGTCAGTGCCTGTAAAAAGAACAAAAGTCTGATAGGTCACTTTTCTCTGCAACCTCTTGCAGCTTATAAAGCTCTCAGACATAGAATCCCACAAATCAAATCTTGAAAACCACTGTGCTAGGTCCAGCTAATAAAAAGAATGAAACAAACCCCGGAGTGCATGTGTTCAGAGCACGGTGATTGACCCACTTATTCAAAAAGTAAGAGAACTGAGTTATAAACAACTCATAGGGTCTCGTTCTGACCACCACGCTAAAAAATGTCGAAGTCTCGGAATAACCTTCTTTCAGTGCAGGTAACAGTGTAAGACTGATAGAATAAAGGAAGCTTCAACCTGAAGGTCACAAAGGAAGAATTTAATGGTTTGGACATTAGTAGGGGACTAATTTGCTGTTCTGACGTTGAGTCAGAACTATACACAAAAAAATGGGATCTTCCTGAAGTAGAGGAACAAGTCAGATGCCTTTAAAAAACAAAAGTTACATAAACAATTGTCCTTCAAGTCCAACTGTCCTTCAAGAGAGAAAAAGTGAGTATAGGAGGAACACGCAACAATAAAAATGTGCTGTTTTCTTTGCACTGCTGGGACAGAAGCTAAGTTGCTGGCTGCGGTGATCTTGGAGTCATAGAAACTGTTAGTTAACTGCCTGTTAGTTGCGTGGGGGAATATATCTGTGTGGTTTCCTCCCTCAAAAGTATTGATGATGAGGGTGGATAGCATGTATACAGACTAGCTAAGTGACAACACGGTGCCTGTGTGGGTTACTGCAGTCACTGAGGCAATAAGAACGCCCAGAGGAAGGGGTTGCAGCCTTTCTCAGTGAAGTGAGTCAGCCCAGAATAAATGTGATTGCTAAGGGTTGTGGATAAATAAAATAGTTTCTGTGTTGCAGAGCTACCTTAAGTATATCTTTGCAGCTCTGCATTGTACCATATATCTGCCAATACCAACACAGTTTAAAAGAAAATAGGTTGTGCTCTGCCAGGCACCCCCAGAACAGGTAAATTTGATGTTACATGTTCTTTACTTGTTAGTCCTTTGAAAAGCTCCAGAAAAAGACTTTGCTGCACTCGTTCCATATTCGTACCAGTGTTGAGCTTGACTGCAGTGCATTCAAGTGTATCATAGGTTTTTTAAAAGCCAGAGCATAAGCTATAGCTCAAACATACAAGGCAACCAGGGAACTGCTTGGGCCGGCATGTTCAGGCAGCTATTCCAAATTCAGAGGTGCACACCTATCATTAACAGAAGGCATATCTAGCAGACATTAATACCCATGGGGTTGAAACCTCTCAATGCTTTGAGTGGTTCCCTCAATAATCCCCGGGGTGGGTTAACCTTGGCTGGCTGCCAAGTGCCCGCCAAGCTGCCCTCTCACTCCCCCTCCTCATCAGGACAGGGGGAAGAAAACAAGATCAAAAAACTTGTGGTTCAAGATAAGTACAGGGAGAACACTTACCAATCACTGTCATGGCCAAAACAGACTCTAGTTAGGGAATTAATTAAATTAATTTAATTTATTGCAAATTAATAAGAGTAGGATAACGAGAAAAAAAGAAAGAAAGAAAAAAATCACCATGTCACCATTCCCCCCTTCTTCCTAGGCTCAGCTTCTCTCCAGACTCTTCTACCTCTTTCCCACCAAAGCAGCGCAGGTGGATGGCAAATGGGCGGTGTGGTCAGTTCGTAACACTTTGTCTTCGCCACTCCTTCCTCCACACTCTCTCCCCCTGCTCCAATGTGGGGCCCTTCCCATGGGATACAGTCCTTCATGAACTTCTCCACTGTGGGTCCTTCCTAAATGCCGCAATTTAAGAGCTGCTCCAGTGTGGGTTCCTTCCACGGCATAGTCCTTCAGGAACAGACTGCTCCAGTGTGAGTCCTCCATGGACTGCGGTTCCTGCCAGAGACCCTGCTTATGCATGGGCTCCTCTCCACCAGCTGCAACTTCATTCCTGCTCTGGTGTAGGGCCCTCCATGGGCTGCAGTGTGGATATATGCTTCACTGTGGTCCTCCATGGGCTGCAGGGGGAAAACCTGCATCACCATGGTCTCTTCCACAGGCTGCAGGGGAATCTCTGCTCCAGAGCCTGGAGCACCTCCTCCCCTCCTTCTCTACTGACTTTGGTCTAACTGTGGGGCTGTTTCACTCACATTCTCTCACTCTTATTGCACAGCTGCTGCAGAGCGTTTTCCACCCTTTCTTAAATATGTTATCATAGAGGTGCTACCAGCATCACTGATGGGTCTGCAGCAGGTCTGTCTCAGAGCCAGCTGGAACTGGCTCTGATGTGGGGGCAGCTCCTGATACCTTCTCACAGAAGCCACACCTGTAGCCCTGCACTACCAAAACCTTACCAAATAAACCAAATAGTCTCTTGGCCTGCGATCTGAGCCCACGGGAGCCTGTTCTCTCCTGACTGGGTCAATTAGCGTAACTATGTGTGATTTGTTCTTTTCTTGTCTTTGCTTTTATGCTGAAAAAAAATTAACCGGATACCTTCACAAACAAGGTATCCTTTCATTCAAAGTCACTAAGGTGAGAAGGGACCTCTGCAGATTGCCCAGTTCAATCCCCTGTTCAAAGCAGTGTCACCTAGAGCATACGTATGGGCACAGTTTTGAGTATCTCCAAGGGTGAAGGCTCCACAGCCTCTCTGGACTGGTCAGTTCCAGTGTTCAACCATCCTTACAATGAAAGTGTGTTTTCTTAAATAGAATTTACTGTATTTCAGTTTGTGCCCATTGTCTGTTTTCCTTTCACTGAGAGGAGTCTGGCTATGAACCATTGTTTTCAAATCATGCTAATCCATGTTTTGGTAGAGGTTCCTCAGTGTTCCTACCCTGCAAGGCTATTTCTCTTCCTTTTTTGTTTCTCTCCCTTCCCTTGCTTTAATCAAGAAGTTGTCGCAGATGGAATCATTCACTTCACTAGTAAGAGAAAAACAACAGCGTATTTAATTGATATAAAACAGTCAGTTAACAAAGTTTAGTGGTAAATGTGACAGTGATTTAACAAGATTTGGTGGCAAGATAAACTTGAATGTTTACTGCACAGAGGACAGGGTCAAACAGAACTGTCAGGGAGACCCTCCTGTTAAGTCATGAGGTTCAGAAAGGACCCACTTGCCTTCTGAACTCCTTCCTTCAGAGTCTAGGTGCAGCTGAATCCACTGCTATTCCCAGGCTTGGTCAATGGCTTATGTCTAAAGGATTATACAAGTACAATCAATCCTTTATACTATTTAGCTAAGCTTTTGAAGTTTAACTTCTATTTTAATCACTTACTGAGAATCTATTGTGGCAAGGAATCTCTCAGCCTTGAGGACTAACCTTAAGAGGCGTCCCTACTCAAGGGGAGATCCTGGCAGGCAGTCTGCTGCTGTGCAGGCAAGGTCAACGGGCCCTGGACTGTCCACTATTTATGGAGTAAGATAGTCATATTTACAAGGCAGCAAGATGCCTGGGCCACTATTCCAGACAGCCCTTGGCTACCATATTACTGTCTGTCCTCCAAAGTCCAGAGTAGGCTGGATACAGCCATCACAACCCCCACCAGTGGTTTTGGCTTAAGGCAGGGGTGGTGGACACATCAACACGGATGTTGGATAAGTTCTGCCTCATTCCAGTTCTTTCAAGACACATTATCTCTCTACCTTTGGTAGTTGAACTGCAAGATCTTGAGTTTGATTCAGGAACTACTGGGTAAAATCTTATCACCTGTGTTATGTGGGTCAGACTGGATGATCACAATAGGGTTTTTTAGTGTCTGAATCTATGATTCTCTTTTTGTCTTATACCCTTTTCTTTCTCAGTCTCACATACCTCCCTCTCCTATTGACCCTGAAAAATCACAGATTTATTTGGCTGTAATCCTTGTCTGTAGCATTTCCCTGTGTTTTAAATTAGTACAGTGGGATCGGCTTTTCACATTCATTTCAGTAGGAGACTGGAGAGGCACAATACAACTGTACTATGAAAGAAGAATACAGGGAAGGGAAGTATAGCAAAAGTCATAGAATCTGTTATTTTAGTTTGACTACTAATTAGCAAAGCAATTTGCAAAAGCAGAACTCTAATATATGTCACTCTCTGGCTCTGTCTGCCTCCCGTTACTGATGAGGCACTTGATTCATTGTGCTTTTTTTCTCTCCCTTACTCTCACCTCCTGTTGTGTGAGCACCAGCTCATCAGAGCCAGTAGCCATTATTAAAATGTTTCCTTGGTGAGAGCAGAGACGAGATGCCAGAATCTGGAATTTAACCATCTACATACACTATTCTTCCAGGGCTTTTTGTGTTCTTCAGGCTCATGGTGTCAGAATACTGTTTAGGACTTTAGAAGTATTTGCTTTAGTAACATCTGGTTTGCTGCCCTTCATGGGAACTGTCAAGATTTCTTTTTGGTTGACTGGAGGATGCATGCCAAGAATACCTTTCTTCTGCAGTTTGAATGCATAGAAAAGGCGCCTTTCCCTACTGGCAAACTTAGGCAGCTCCAGGAATCAACCTATGTGAACAAGTTTAGAGCACAGATAATCTTGAGGCCTTGTCAGAACTCACTGATGTCAATGAAAAGATCATTATTGTTTCTGCTTGCTTTGACATATTAATAAATGCCTAGGTAATAAATGCTAAACCCATTGGGACAGGCACTGTTACCTGTGCTGCAGTCAGGTAGCACACAAGGACAACCCCTGTGGTTTAAAACACCTTGTGGGCCTGGTTAACAATTTGAAATATTCTTCAATAGAAAACTCACTTTTCAAAGATGAAATGCTAATTTTTCTCCCACCACCACCACCACCATTAAGGAACCATCCAATATATCAGGATCTGCTCTGTCCTTTCCTAGAAATAGGTCATGTTCCCCATCCAGGAGATGAGATCATACATCAGAACTACAGAACAGTTTCCATCACCAAAGTGTTTTGCTGATTCAAAAAAATGCAGAAATTGGAAATATCAGTATGAGAAAACAACTTCAGTGCTGTGGTTTTTCCTCCGATTAAAACAAGGAAAAACCCTGTTCTGAGAACTTTTCTTTTAGGGATTCAGATCTGCAATTCAGGCAGTGCTAAACTCTGAATTATCAGATTATCCACAGTGTATTTCTGTAAGGAAGCCACAAAATCCTCTTCTTTCTCTGTGATCAAAATATGTACCTGGAGAATATTTACATATCCTCTAAAGCTTTAGTTTCTCATAGAAATACATTTTTAACAAGTTTAGTAGATCATCACTTAAAATTTGTCATTTTCAACACTAATTTGCAATTGCTTTTTCAATGAAAGATGGTCTTGCCTTGGCTCTAACAGGATAGCTCATAAAATGAGTATGGTGTGATTCAGCTCAGCATACCACCAGAGATTAGAGTCCCTAGAAAGTAAACACTGCCATGCCTAAACATTTTTGGTGGTCTAGATCTAACATCCTTAAGCATTTCTATTAAACCCCCCACTATTATTATGGGGGGAAAAAAGAAAAAGGAGAAAAAAGAAGAGGATAGCTCTCACCAATAGTCACTCACCACTCAGACCTGCCAATTGGAAGAATATTTTCAGTCCCCTCTCCAATTGTTTTACAAAGAAGGTAGGCAAGATGAATTATGACTTACTGCAAACACCTTCAAAGCACAGAGTGACAGATATCCAAGGTTTGATTTTGTGACAAACAGCCATAAGATATGTTGAAGTAGCCCTTTGTCTACTACAAATAAGCAAAGCTATGGTTCAGGTTCATCTTCTGTATGGTTGTGGAGGTGACCAGGTTTTGAAGATGTTTCTTGGGTCTCGTGTCCGCTCCTTGGCCATGTTAGGTCAGTACGTCTTTTCCACTTCTGCTTCCCTCCTACTTGTTGCATGTCATTACATCTGTCTCAGTCTTGTTTGCATTATCAATAAATTAGGTTCAAGGCAAGTGAAACATATTTGTTGCTAGGCCAGCCTCAGGTCCTTTCTTGCTAACTGATTTTTCTAGGTGGGTCCTGAGACCTTCAATACTTAGCACTGAGCCTGTAAAACACGTTTGTAAATTATGGGGGGTGGGGGTATCTTTTACCTCCATTGACAACTTCCTCAATTGAAGCAAATTATGCCAGTATCTTCATCTCACTGTTCTCTTAAAAGTAGCGTGTGGGTAAACACCATAGCAGTGCTGTTCCTGACACCATGATAGGCCGTATCAGGGCCTTCTCCAGGACTGCCTTACTGCCAAGCATTCTTGATATAAGGCACTTTTTAGCTCCACAACAATGCATTTACTTTATGAGGTGTGTATGCAACCTCCACTTGAAGAATGCACAGTGTACTGAGAAGAAATGAATCCCCTAGCTAGTTTCTCAGATGTTATTAATGCCCCTGCTTGTTCCACAGTCACTTCCTATGCAGAAGACTAAGGATTCATGTGACCTTGGATATTTATTAAAAAACAATTTATGATGACTATTCCTCTGTAAAATTGCTTAGTTTCTTGGACTAGCCCTTAAGGTGCAGAGCTTCCCAAGCCAGGTCCACCAGATTTGTAGTCCCTAATGTCAGCAGAGTAAAATATAATCATAAACGGTATTTTTATATGATTGTGCAGAATACCGAGTACTTGGTTGAGAATAAAGAAAATTTAAATGTAGACAATGCTAGAACTTTGTAATAGTCCCACTGTCAAACATACACTCACAAGCACACTGATTTGCACATATATGCACAGAAAGCCTCATGCAAATAAGGCATCCATAGCATCCGTCCACCTTTATGTTTCCAAGAAATGGTTTTCATATGAGACAAACTTGCATTCAACATTGGAGGCCTTGGGACAAAGACAACCAAAAAAGGTAATAGGAAGTTAGATTCCAAGATTACCAATTGGCAAACTTCCTAGTCCCAAAGACAGTAATGTGTGTTAGCAGAGACATAGAGAAAAGTCATGAGTTAAAAATGTAAGTTAGTTTATAATGAACATGTAGCATTCATTTCTACCAGTACAGAAGTGCAGACAGTTAAAAAAATAACCTTTGAAATTTCAAATAAATTATTTTTTATTATGAAGTTGCTTTTATAAACAATATTCATCTTATTCATACATTATTTCATCTGAAAGGGAAACATTTAATTCCAGAGTCTTGAGTCTCCTACTGATTCTCATTAGATATCAGTAATTATCTTCAAGAGGTCCTCTTGCCTTCATTGGACCAGTCCTGGAACCTCCAATGGGAATACTGGAAAAAAACTACTTATGAGGGTAGGTTCACTCTTTTTGGTCGGTATGTTTATGTGAGCGTGGTCAGCTAGGCTAGCCTCTAGTCCAACTAAGGGTCCATATTCATAACAGCCCTAGTAAACTTCCAAGCAATGTGAATAGTAGAGGCAGGAAACACTTTCTGCATTGTGAAGAAGTAAATGCAAGATAAAATTGAGAGATTGCTCCATGGAAAGCAATATCTAAATTTTCATGCTGTTTGAGGGTAGATAGAGTAACTATAAACAATAGCGCAATTCAGCCAGAAAGCTTTGATGGAAATAATGCCCTGAGTGTTGATTCTAGCACTATGTTAGAAGCTGTCTGACTCGTAAAACACTTATGAAAGGTAATTAGTGTTTCGATTAATGGTCTATCATTGTTCTATAACACTTGCACACAAATTATCATTCTTTGCTCTCTTTCATAATTGCTCAATTATAGATCTTTAGAAGCTGTAACATTTGAAATGAAGTAGAATCTGTGTAAAATATGCTCAGTAACCACCTCATTTTCACTTCTCAATTATTGTTTTGGTGCTTTACTTTCAGTTTTATTTTATAAATTTAGCTGCTGCTTCAACTTCATGGACTTAAAAGGTCTGGAGAACTGGCCTAAGAAGCAGATATATCTTCAACAGTGCTAACTTCGTATTGCAGGTTCACTTCAAGCACGTTGAAAGTCAGTGCTGTGCGTCATCGGTAGCCATCCCGCCAGAATCAGTCACATACCAAGTTCTTTATAAGATCTGTGATACACCTGACTCCACTAAAAGGAGGGTGACGCTGGCTTAGAGGAAGTAGATAGTCTCACTGTTCTCTGTGAAGCTGAATACAGCATCAGTTGCCAAGGTTGTCAACTCCTTTTGCCTTCAACAGCCTTTATCTAGCTGACCTCCTCCTTTTCACCCAGAAGGCCTAATGTTTTTAGCGCCAACAAGTCTTGACATCTTGTCCTGGTCAGAGGCTACACATAAAGTGCTCATGAGCCACTATTCAGCCACCCATGCAACATCCCATCTTTCTCCTTACTGTCCATTCTATTACAAGTGTTTTACTAGTCTGAGAGAGACTTGTACAGATTTGAGATGAGCTGCCTTTATTTACAGTGAAAAATAAGCTGTCTATACTGTTGTTCTCAGTGGTTCAAGCATTGTTTCAGCAGCATTGCAAAGTGCATATTAACTCCCGCAAACCTACATATCAGAAGAATAACTGTGGAGCAGAATCTTGACATCCTTTTCAACCAATATTTCTGTGTCTTCAACAGAAATGCCATTTTCTGTATGAATCAAACAGGAAGGGGCAAATGAGAAAGTTTTGCAAGGGTTGAATAGCCATTGTAGACAAAAAAATAAAATATCTATTATTTCAAAGATACTTTAATTCATTACACTAGCGCTGATGACTCTGGTCCTGCTACGTACTGTTGGATAAACTTGTTTTTGTAGGGGTGACATCACGTCAGGTGTCATGGCAAATGTGGCAGGAGGCTTTGCTTTGTCAGCATGGACTTGTTATCTCAGCAAGTTCAGGCAAAGGTGCCACGCACTTGGCTGCTGAGGATTTCATAATGTTGCCAATGGGAACATCTTTTCAAAGTTCTACTTTGGAACTGACCTAGAGAGCAGCGTACATACAGATCACCCTCTCACATTCAGGGACTCCAGCAGCCACAGCGTGCGGGGTTACTTTGGGACACAGAGGTTTTATTAGGTAGCACTTCTGAGATGGGGTCATGGACTTAGAGCCTGAGAAACCACCATGGAAATCAACAATTAATTGTAAACTATGTTTGGTTGATGTGCTGCAGGCACCCTGTCAGATTTAAATGGCTTTCTGCAATAGATGCAAGAACTCCTGGATTAGGAGTTTTTGTCAGAGAGAATTCCTGTGGTTTTGGGTTTGCAGTGAGGCATATATTGGCTGTCAGTATATGAAAAGGCTAAGTTTGCTGTAGCAAGCAAGAATTCCCCCCATTTGCCTCAGTGCACAAGCATTTAGAAAGGTTGGATAGGACGTAAGGACTATTCATAAAACAGGACTGTCCATGTTGGCAAGATCATAAAAGAAATTCATTCTTTCTCCCCCGTAACCTTCCTAAGAGCCTTCCAAGATATTATAGATATCATTGTTTGCTGTAGAAGGTACTGAGTAGTAAGTAATGTTAGGACAATGTCACCGCTTAAACATGGCTGTGGAAGGACACCACCAACTGGCATGTAGCTGAAATAGTTCCATCAGCTACTTTGCCTCATGCTCTTTTGAAACAATTCTCAATAGATTGGTTCCTCAGTGCAGACAAAAGGGGGAGATTTTTTTACTTAATCATAGCTGCTTAAAATTTAGGCTTTCAGTGTAAACAAATGCCATGGGCTCCTTCTATAGTTAATGAAGCTACAGAAATATTTTGAACATCATAATCACATCCTGTAACAGGTCCCTACAGCAAGCAAGGTGCCTTTGGACCTACCTATTTCCGTCACTTAAGCACAAACTCAGCAGCACTAGTTTAAATCAGCTTTTAGGTGAAATAAATCCCATGTTTTGTGATGAAGCAGCACGTGTTACTCAAGCATGGCAAAGCCTGTGTTAACTGTCTTCTGTGATGCCTCCTGGCCATGTGCTCCCAACCAGTGATGGGACAGATCTTGCTCTTTTTTCTTGTGGTCTAATTTTCTCATCCAATTCTGTGGTATAATTCTTCCTTCAGTGATATAACCCCTCCATGAATAGGGAAATTTTGCTTTCACTGAGCAAAATAATTCACAGACCTGGTGATTAAAACAAAACAAAAAAGGCAAAAAAGCCAGCCAAAACAAAGAAAAAGAACCTCCCTCCAAGCAATGTTTTAAATTCATCATTTTCTTCCTTCTCTTCATTTTTAACTTCAGATAAAGGTTTTTTCTTGTAGTCTTTGAATTAATTTCTCACTCCTTCTACTGTGGTTTATATTATGCATTTTAGCAGTTTGTCTCTGCTAAAAATAAGTGTTATAATTGTGAATATAATTAGATTTGTTCCACACGATTGCATATAAATGTATTTCCAAGGTGTTTTTAGAACTCCTCTGTTCTTTATTGATGGATTAGTACCAGGGTCTGTTTAGAAACTGTGCTTTTCTCTGAGGTAATGCTCTTCATGAATCCCACTTCTACTTCCCCCTTATTTTTGCTACAGTTTCTATCTAGCGTTTTGCTAAAACTGGGAGCATTGGCAAGTGGCTACCTTGGCAACTGATAGCAAATTAACTTGTGATTAGCCTACAAAGCGTACTTATTCTGGGGCTTTCAACTTTAAATGAAAGCATGGATCATCTGAAATGTGTTTCTTGGAAATGGAAGAATGAATGCTCTTTCTTTTAAATCTCTGAGAGTTGGAGCTCTGGTCGCAGGCAGCTTTAAATAACATTTAAGGATGGAACAAATAGCAGCCTGCTAGTCTACTGTGATTCCCTTGCAGAACTGATCTAAGATCTTGGAGGTTTAAATGAGCTGGCAGCCTTTAAGTCAGTGGTGTGAATTTTGAAATTTTTATTTTCTTCATACAAAGGCTATACAAAAGCTTATCCTTGACTCTTTTTTTTCTTTTCTTTTTTTTTTTTCCCCTCCCTTGTTTCTCATAGTATAACTTGGTTCATTTTAAACCAGATTTTTTTTTTTTCTTTTGGAAAGGATGACAGCTACTGTTTTTTTATAACAAACATGATTCTAACTTCTAGAAATGAAAGCTGCACCTCTGGAAAAGCAAACCTTGTGTAGGTATAGAATGAGCTGTGGACTAAGCAATTAAAGCTATTATGAATGTTAATCCAAAGAGCCTGAAAAATTAAATACTCTGGTAGGTTTGGATTTATATCCGATCCCTAAAAGCGGTCCTGCCTAGCCAGCAAAACTGTAAAAATTCTATAGTATTACATATATTTGCCCTGCCACAGAAGAACGTTCAAGGGAAAGCACAGAAAAGCGGTCCAGACAGCACAATGAAAGCAAGAGATTTGAGACCCGTTTGGGTTTGACACAGCTTGTCTTTGTAGGACCCTTACTGAAGATTGTACCACAGAAGTTGGAAGAAGTACTAAGCCATCTTCTCTGTCCCATGACCTCCAGAGTCATGGATACCTGAACTCTTTCAGAGATTTTCAGAGTGGTATTTTAAGACAAACTGAGACCAGTATCTCAAGCCTTTTGTTCAAGATGGACCGTAGCAAAGCCACATTCATGCGAAGTTTCAAGGACTTAGAAGTCAAACTGTAAAGCCTGGTGTATAAAAAACTCATCTAAGAGTGAGGAAGACTGATCTCTCAGTCTTGTCCACTCAATATTTAGTAAGTTGATAAACTAATTATAAAACATACACATAATCAACAATCTGTGTGACATTTCATAGTTGGTTAACACGCTATTTCAACATCCTAACTTGAAGAAGCTGTTGTTTACTTCTTCATCATCCGTATCCTCAACTGTTTGGTTTTTTTTAATTTCTAGCTGTTAGTAGCCCAGCTCTGGTAAGCCTGGGAAGCATTTTCATCAGTAAGGCATTTTTTTTTGAGGCTTTTCTGATGAATTGAGACCTGAAAATCAGTGTGAAGTTACCCTGAAACCTAAATCTTCCGCCCTCTGGAAATTAAAAAGGTCTAGTTGTTTATTTAATTGCATTTAAATGGAAACCATCTACACAAGTTATGCATTTAGCAAAGAAATTGGACTTTTCAAGATTTCTTGTTTCAGAGCTGCCTGTTTTGGAGATCTTGAAGTATATGAAGTGCATCCTCGTTAGCTCAGCAAAGATGGAGGGCAAAGAGCTTTAGTGGCAGATACTAAGGGAGATTTTACCTGAAGTCTTAAGAGCTGTCTCAGGTAAACATCAAGATGACCTCTCCACCCTGACCCCCACCCCTTTTTTTCAGACAATTCTCCCTGAATGTTATTTTGGCCTGTTAGCATTTATTTGCTCTAGCCTGTAGTTGATGGAAACACAGCGAGATTACAGTATTGCATAAAGGGATGGTTTTGAAAGAAGAATTCAGGGGCAGGCACAAAGAATAGCTGTTTTGACTGTGTCTTCTTCACGAGTCAGACCATTCCAGTGCATGCCATGCAGTGCAACAATGTGGAGTAAATGCCTGTGTGCAGCTTCATGAGGAAGTACAGTCATCCTCTATTTGACATTCATACCACATTCATTCATGCAGTCTCTGAGTACTGCACAAGAACATAAAATTGCTTGTCTTCTGTTTTCTCTTCCTTAACCGTATTTTTCATTCAATGGGGCAAAATCATCTGACCACTATAAAGAAATGCAATGACAGTGTTGGTCACCAGTAATTAAATTTCTACACAATTGTTACTGAATACAAATGATCCTTTTTTTTTCAAAAGGAAATAAATTATTTTTTTCTGAAAAGTTCATATTTAATAAACTCCAAACCATTTATATAAGCATATCTGTTTCTTTAATAACATTGAATGACAGAAATAAAAATGTTTCATGTTCAATTCTTCTTATCTCACCACTCACAACATAGAACATTTTTTAATTATTATCAAAATGTTCTTCTTTCTTTTTCATGATTTTATGCTACATAAAATTTATGTTTATACATGCATGAAATAACATATTCAAAACAAAATTCTGCAGCAATGTAAAACTGCAATAACAAGATCAGAAGTGAAATTCTGATTTTTTTGTCTTATTTTGGGATCAAACTCAATTATAACATTTATAACAACTAGTAATTTTCCAAGTAATGGAATTTTTAAAGTAAGATTTTTAAGTTAAATAAAGATCTCAGTTATTTCATATCTCATGCCACCATGTCATATAGTACAGTCTAGTATGTTGTTCATCTGCTTTTCTATTGCATTCCATGAGTTTAATCTTCCAAATGAATGACTTCCAAAAGCCTCGTATGTGCAGTCCGTATGAGGGACTTTAACCACCCCAATATCTGTAGATCAGTGCAGTGGAGCACAACAAATAAAGGAAGTTTCCTGGAGTGTATTGATGAAAACTTCTCGATACAGGTGATTGAGAAGCTGATGAGGGGAGGCACTCCTGGACCCCATACTTGCAGACAGTGACTGTGAGATGGTTGAGTTCTGAGTTCAGGATCTGAAGGGGAGGAAACTGGTCAAAAAAACAGGACCACAAGCCTGGACTTCAGGAAAGCAGACTTTGGCCGCTGTAGAGATCTTCTTGAAAGAATATGATCTGAATCAGCTCTGAAGAGGAGCAGGCCCAGGAGAGCTGGTTTATTTTCAAGGATCACCTCCTCCGAGCTCATGATTAGGCCATCCTGAGAAGCAGAAAATCAAGCAAAGGTGACGGGAAGCCAGCATGGATGAAGAAGTTACTCCAGCAAAACTCAAACACAAAGTGGAGTTGCACAAGAGATGACAACAGGTTATTACCCAAGAGTAAAATAAAGGAACCATCCAAGTGCATTAGGGATGGAATTAGGAAAGCCAAAGCTCAGCTGGGGTTGAATCTGGTGAGGGGGAGTGATGGGAAACAAGAAGGGCCATACTCTTCCCAATGGCACCCAGTGACTGAAAAAGAGGCAATGAACACAAACTAAAATACAGGAAATTCCATTTAAATATAAGAAAAAGCTCTTACTGTGTTGGTGATCAAACACTAGCACAGGTTTCCCAGAGAAACTGTGGAGTCTTTATCTTTGGAGATATTAAAACCCCAAGTAGATGTGGCCCTGAGCAACCAGTACCAGCAGATCCTGCTTTGGGCATAGGAGTTAGACTAGATGATCTCCAGAGGTACCTTCCAACCTCAGCCATTCTGTGATTCTGTGAAATAAGGAAAAAAGTAAGGCATTTTTTCACAGCCATTCCAGAGCTCTTTTATTCATGTTCCTCTTTAAGATTGTTAGTTGTGTGGATCTTCTAGCATAGAACCTAGCTCTAGTTGTGAAATGCTCCCTACCTAGAAATCCTTTCACCTCCCTGGAGAACTTGAACCTAATCCATAACACCCATTCACAGGCACATCAGATTCTGGAGTTAACTTGATTGAAGAATTATCCATTATCTTTCAAGTTCTGTTGCAGCTCTGCTTTTCTTTCTGATTTTTCTATTTAACCTTAATGGAATTATCTTATCCATCCTACTCATATTATCTTTTTTCTTGTTCTATCTGTTGCATTACTTGTGAGAAGGAAGGAAAATAGTCTGGCAAATCAGTCAGCTGATGTTAAAGGAATGTTAAAATACCACAAGTTTCACAATATGGACCAATACCAGGTCAAATAGTATCTCTTGCAGTGGGTTTTCACCACATTGATAATAATGGTATTTTCCTCTCTGTATCAATGTGTGGTAATCAAATTCTAAGGCTCCCAAGTTGTAAAGGTACAGATTTACTGATATTTATCACTACATTATTGCAGAAATACAAGCAAAAATGTTAAGCAACATGCTAAAAAGTAGTAGTATTCATCTTGTATACTCTGCAAGTACCTCAGAAAAGTTCTTAAAAATATATATTTTATGGAATTGAAAGTGTTTTAGAACTACCTTAATATCACAGTTGTAAAGCTGTCACAAAACTATCCTTCTGAAATGTCAGGTACCAATTCGCTTATCCAAGATTTACTGTCATCTGAGGCATGTAATTTTTGAGTCAACCCTCTCATCTGAAGCTTTCTTCTCTTCAGACCTAGTAGCTCATGAATTTCTTGCCACTGGGATGTTTATCTGATTATCATATAGTGTTATTCTTTATGTTTCTGCAATTCATTGAAAGAGGGAAAAGGAAAAGGGAAAGAGGAAGGAAAAGGAAAAGGAAAAAGAAAAGGAAAAGGAAAAAGAAGGGAAAGGAAGGGAAAGGAATTAAAGTGAATGGAAGGGAAGGGGAAGGGGAGGGGAAAAGAGAAAGCAAGGCAAGGCAAGGTAAGGCCTTAAGTTCCTTGATAGTCTTTGTCCTTTATTGGATATGAGGAGGAACATTGCCACAATGGGTGAAGAACAGGCTAAGGTACTTAATGCTTGCTTTCCTTCTGAGGTACTTAATGGCCTCAGTCTTTCATAGCGAACTCAGCTACCCTCAGGGTACCCAGTCCCCTGAGCTGGAAAACAGGGACAAGGAGCAGAATGAAGTCCCCATAGTTCAGGAGGAAATGCTTAGTGACCTGCTGCTCCACTGGGACACGCACAAGCCTATGGGGCTGGATGGGATCCACCCAAGGTTACAGAGGCAGCTGGTGGAAGAGCTCCCCAAGCCACTCTCCATCATTTATCAAGGGTCCTGGCTAACTGGGAAGGTCCCAGCAGACTGGAGGTTGGCCAATGTGAGGCACATCTACAAGAAGGGCAGGAAGGAGGATCCAGGAAACTACAGATCTGTCAGTCTGACCTCAGTGCCAGGGAAGGTTATGGAGCAGGTCAGCCTGAGTGCCATCACACGGCACGTGCAGAGCAACTGGGGGATCAGGCCCAGCCAGCGTGGGCTGCTGACCTGAAAGGCAGGTCCTGCTTGATGAACCTGATCTCCTTCTATGACAAGATGCCCCACCTGGTGGAGGAGGAAAAGGCGGTGGATGTTGTCTACCTAGGCTTTAGTAAAGCATTTCACACCATCTCATGGCTCGGATGGGTGTGCTCTGTGCTGGGTCAAAAGCTGGCTGGATGGCCAAGCCCAAAGAGTGGTGGTGAATGGATTTACATCCAGCTGGTGGCTGGTCACAAGTGGTGTGCCCCAGAGCTCAGTCCTGGGGCCAGTTCTGGTTACTATCTTCATCAATGATATGGATAAGGGGATTGAGTGCACCCTCAGGACATTTGCAGATGACACCAAGTTGTGTGGGGGTGTTGATCTGTTTGGTGGCAGAAGGCTATGCAGAAGGATCTGAACAGGCTGGACTGATGGGCCAAGGCCAATTGTATGAGGTTCAACAAGGCTCAGTGCCGGGTCCTGCACTTGGGTCACACCAACCCCACACAGTGCTACAGGCTTGGGGCAGAGTGGCTGGAAAACTGCCTGGTGGAAAAGAACATGGTTTAACAGTTGGATTTGAAGATCTCAAAGATCTTTTCCAACCTAAACGATTCTATGATTCAGTGATTATATTATTCTACCCTTGCTTGTTGTTTCTCATCCAAAGCCGCTTCCTATCTGCATTCACAGGAAATTAAAAAGTGACTCTTTATTTCTGCATGATTTCAGTAAATCTTTCTGTTGATTTTTTTTCTTAATCTGCATCTCCTCTTTTATCATCCATTGTCATAATCATGTAGTAACTAATGAACACTTTCTAATTTCAATAACTGTATTACATCTTGTTTTCTTTCTCCTGACAGCTCTAAGAATAATCTCCAAACACAAAATCTACATAATTCTCCTTCAATGTTTTATCAGGAAGGTGTTTTATTTTACAGAGTCCAAATAAGCAAATAACTAGTCTGTAAGTACATTATAATTACAGATTACAGACTAATTAGAGAGTTATTTATGCCTGAAGATTACGTACTAATTATATGCAAAGTTATTATGGAAAAACTGGCAACTGCTATAGAAGCAATTACTATAAAATTATAAGTAGATGCCATTTGATTTTATGATTATTTGCACCATATGAAATAACAAGATGCCAAAAATCAGACCAGACTGGTTTGTTGCATCTGATAGCTTTGACTTTTTAATACCATTAAGTCTCCAAGCATGCCAAGAAACATTTTACAATTGCTTTGCAAAGCACAGGCATCTGAGCACCTTCCTGTAGTACATCGAGTGCCACAACAAACATCTGCTACATGGAGTTATTTCCACTCTAATCTTATCCCAGTGGAAAAAAATGTTTGTGCAGTCTCTTCTTTCAGGCTGGTTTATTTTTTTTTTTTTGTTTTCTTTCCTTTTTTCCCCCTCTTCTTTCCTCCCCCCACCCCCCCACCCCCCCGCACCTCAACCCCTTATTGTTTTAAAGGTGCACTCTGGTATGTATGCTCATCAAAGATGGCAAGTTGTGCTCTTTCAGATAGGAATGGAAGAAGTGATGCTTGTGACAGGACAGGATCCTGCTGGAGTTCATTTCACAGCCTGAGGACCAGCCAAGCAAAGGACTGTTTCCTGCACAAATGACAGAAAGTGTCCTTTTGCCTGAGGAGAGTCAGAGCCAGCTATGGTTTTCTATCTCAAGTTTTAGGTGTCTCTCAAAGGAGCCAGACATTCATCTGTTGAGAACATCTTGGATAATCAAAGGTAAAAAAAAGGCCTAATACATTGAATTGTATTAAAAAAACCTTTATGTTTTAATTAACAATATCTCCTCAATTTTTAAAGGCTGATTTCAATGGGATAGTGAATAAATTACTGTATCATTTCAGTGCTGAGCCAAAAACAAACAAAAAAGTTCATGCTGTCCAAAACTGAAGTGCATGCGTGCATCTATGAATATGTGTTTTTCTGCCAAATCTGTAATATTTGAACGAGGGAAAATATTTCATACAGCTGAATATGAAATAGTTCATAGATGAACATTTGTAGTAAAAATCAAGAGAAGAAAAAGTTGACTGTGATGTGCTCATGGTGGTCCGTGATGTTCTTAAGATACTTTTTTAATGAAGTGAGAAATCCAGTTCTCTACTCATTTGTTCTGGGAGGGAAGTCAACCTCATGATCTCAAGTGACAATGAAGCTGTTGCAAAAGTTTCTGACTCAAGTAGGATTTAAATATTTCATAGCAAATGGGACAGAGTCATTAGGAGAGATTGAGGGACACTTAGACACTTCAGAAGGTTTTATGAGGACACAAGAAAGCTTGTTTCAAACACTTCTGTAGGTTCAGACAGAGGACTTGGACAGTACTGTCCCCAGTAGACCCCAAATCCATAAGCCGGAGACATTTATGGAAGGTGCTGCTGAGTCTTTCCTGTCAGAGCTGTTCTGCTTTGTATGACTGTTTTACTGTTCATTCTGCAGTGGTCATGTTGGTGGTCAAATTGCCATCCTGAGGGACAAACTGCCTAGATCTCAGTCCCTTTTTCAATTAGTACTTCATGCAAAGGAACACAGATTCCAGAGGAAGCACTGGAGGTAATGGGAGAAGAGCTCCACCATTTACAGAGAACTAGGACTGGTCCCACACAGCTGGTCAGCTCTCATTTGGTCACTGGATAAAAGAAAAACAATGCCTGCTCCTTTTGTGAATTTTGTGAATTCAGCTGACAACTATGGTTTTGTTCTCTCCCTTCTACCCATGGCTGAAATTTTCCAGTGAATTAAGGTCAAATTATCAAAGAAGTTTTAAGATATCTGTAATGCTGTCGTTGGTGAAAAAATTATGCTCTGAAAAAAAGTTATTCAGGTCTGTATTTAAGAGACCTTAGATTATAACTGCTTTAAAACTTCCTCTTTCCCTGATTCAAAGGAGACAGTGGGAATAGTGCTACCTCACTGTAAAGGGCAGCTTTCTCTTTATTATTCTTTTTGTTACATTTGAGATGTTTAAAACATTTCAATATTTCAAACTGATCACTGCCCTTTGTATTACATAGCAATCATCTCATCTCTGGAGGTTGTCACGGAATCAAATGGATCAAGTTTTCCAAAAGTTCACTAATTTTCATTGTTCCTGCACCTTGATATTCAATATGAAGTTGTTAAAAAACCTTTAGTGTTTGGAGCAGAAAACAACTACAGCACCTGCTAGAGTCAGGGAGAATGGTGGTGAGTTAGACCATGTTATTGGGTGGTCTTAAAAATATTAACTATATGGGCCAGATTATTAGCCAGTGTAAATAATTTCAAAAGATTTGTTTCAATTTAGACCAGCTGAAAGTCTAATGCATGGGGTATTTTCACCTAACTGAAGTCCTTGAGCAACTTTGGCCCTTTTGAGTAAGTTCCTTTTCCTTATGCCTTTAAAGCTATAATGCTGTGGGGTTTTGGTTTTCTTTATAAAAAAAAAAAAAAATACACATTAATAGGGCAAAGCTATTTTATGAAACCACAGGGGTTTTTTCTTTACATTGTTATTACAGTAAAATTGCTTATAACATAGGGCCATGTTTATAGAGGTAGAGGTGCTTAATATTATTTCCACAAGCAGTTCATAAGGTTCAGAGAAAGCCTCATGGGAACTAGTTATTTTTATTGTGTTTGGTGCATGTAGTACCATTTCCTTTTCCAGTATTTTAGACTTCTCAGTGTAACCCAGAAGTGGTGTTCAGCATTATTTAAAAAAAAGAATAATCAGAGACTGTATTTACCTTGTTTAAGCTCTGTATGCAAGTCCCCCTGCATGCTAGTACAGAGGAAACCATGTGGACTGGAGTCCTGACACTTTGACAGGGGGGAATTATGATGCCCATTTTCTCCATCTCTAGTGATCATTAATGTTTTATGAAGGGAAAAGGAACATTTTGACATTTGGTAAGGACAGTTTCTAATTAAGGTTTGGATTGAACAAGGCACTTAAGTTCTAATGGGACTTAGACACATGCCTGACTGGAAATCTGCCCTCCCCTGTCCCAAATTTTCCATCTAAACACTAAACCACAGAGTCAGGCTCTTTCTTACTCTTCTCCCTCCACACGCTTTCCTCTCAGTGCCTATCTCATGAGGCAGGCTCAGCGGCTATTGCTATGCAGTGTATGTTGCCAGGTTATGTTATACACAATCTACACTACAGGCACCTAGCACAGTTAGAAATAGCATAAAAAATAAAAGGTACTCGGCTAAGCGGTAAGACCAAATTGCTCGCTGAAGGTGGGTTTTCTACTTATGGGGGAAATATATCAGCATGTAGGTTGCAGGCTCAGCCTTGCAGACAGTATAAACACACATACGGACCTTTTGCTGACAATGCTTAAATCAGAGAAGGTGTTTTGAGTTACAGAACTTACTGAGCTACCAACTGAAATGAAACATTTTAAATGATAGCACTGATTAGATTATTCCAATGCGGTTAGAATAAATAAATGTGGGAACTTATTAAAAAAACGAAACAAGTTGTCTGTAAATAAGCTGTCCTGTCTAGCTGTGTAGTTTTCCCTGGTGAGAATAATGCTGAGCATACATTTCTAGTGCTCAGCTCGGAAGATGAATAATGTTTTAGGATGTCTTTAGGTCTAAGTTGCAAGTGTGAAATATGGTATATTGCAATTGTATAGCATGAGAATCAAATTTCATTGTCGCTGGATGCTGGAAGATTGTACTGCCCTGTTTACTCTTCAGGTTGCTTTATGTTAGCATTTTTCTGTGTGCTATCGTGCAAGTAAAAAAAGGAAAGGTATTGAGGGCCTGTTAATGTGGTAAGGCTTACTTACCTCGGTCCAGGGAAATAGGGACAACAGACTTTGAGATGAAATATCAAGATAGACTAAGGCATAAAGTTGGACAAAGATACTGCTGCTTGCTGATGTGTTTTAGGGAGAAGAGTGACTTTCCAGTCCTTTGGAAGAGTTGTTGCTGATATAAACCTAGGGGATTTGTGCAGCAGGTATTACAGTAGATTTTTGTTGCAGGTGTGTAAGTTCTAGCAAGTTTAAGCTTTCAGACCCAGTTAATTTGGCTGTGTTTCCCGTTGGCTGGTTTGTTGTATCTCTTCTCTCAGAATAAAGATATTTCTGAATAGAAACTCAGAGGTATTTTGCTTTTCCCTACACAGATGCCAGCAGGTCTTCAGAGAGCTCTGATTTACTGTCTAGCAGCCTGTTGTCTAAAACCTAACCACTGTGGTGTTCAATTGTATTTTTTTTAATGTCTTCGAGCTGTTGCATACTCATTAATTAAAACATTTTTCCTTCATTCCCAGTTCTAATGCCAGTTATATTTAATGTTGTTTTATTATTTTGCCATTTCAGAAATATTAATGGGATATAGATCAATTTATGGTTTGGTATGGGTTTGGGTTTGTGTGAACAAATGGATCTCTTACAGTAGTTTTAAATATAGTACAATAAAGTGACCTCCATTGTAAAATTTTTAATTGTGCTAGTGAAAAAGAGAATATGAAGAGACTATTTCATAAAAAAATTTTTTGCAACTCTGTAACATTATAATTACATTAGTACATTTTACTATATCATATTTTTTCTATATCATTTATTATCACAAATATTATACATTAGATATGTATATAGATATAAAATTATATAAAATATATGCATTAGATATATTTTAATATATTATATATAGTTATATAACTTTATAGTTTACAGTCTCGGATTATGTTGTTTTCAGGCCATGTGAATGGCAAAAAGTGATTTATGATTTGATGCTCATAAGTGAAAAAGTCCTCATTTATTCTGTGAAAAGATACATTCTACAGTCTAATGTTCACAGGATGAATAGAAATGTGAGGGAGGTTACCAATTCATTTTTTATGTAATGGAAGCTCACAGAAGAAAGACAAAAAAAAAAAGTAATCTGAAGTTCGTATCACAATTAAAGGCCAGAACTAATGTAGACAGTCTTAACTACTGCAAGACATTGCACTGTCCCAGATTACTCTGAACAGCTAATGTGAGAAATGTATCATGTTTCCCAAAATGTGAGGATCTGTTCTTCAAAGGCGTCTAGTAATTTGGACAAGAAGGGGAAGAAGTCAGAAAAGAACTCACAGAATGTGCTGTATGTTCAGGAATTTCTAAACACGAGTTTTCTAAAAATCCTTCCCCTTAAAGAATTGCCTGCTGGATTCTCAAAACATAGAGGTAATGAAGAGTCTCTGAAGACAATATTTGCTTTCTGTTTTTTCAACTGAATCATGGCCTTTAAGCCCCTTTCAGTTACTTAAGAATATGACTCTCATTAAAGAGTGACATCTAATATTTGAAACATTTCATAGATTGATTTGGGTTGGAAGGGACCTTAAAGATCATCTAGTTCCAACCCCCTGCCATGGACAGGGACACCTGTCACTATATGAAGTTGCTCAAAGCCCCATCCAGCCTGGCATTGAACAATTCCTGGGAGGAATTTATGCTGAAATATTTTATTTTTATTTTATAATTCTGACTGCTCAAACACTACAGCAAGTTACCCTTTGGTAAGTTTCAAATTCTAGATGTCAGTCACAGTTATAATTTTTCGCGTTATAACATAGCATATTGCTTTTATTCTTTTAACTTCTAGCCAGACTTTTCAATGATTTACCGTGTTGAAAATTATTAGATCATAACACTATGATTCAAATCTTCTGGTAGAAAACAATGGCATCAGAAATTTTTTCACCATTTCCGGTCACTAGCTTTTTTTTTATTGTAGAAGTCATCACCTTCAGGTGAGTCTGTACCTTACAGAGTGAGTCACCCGCTGACCACTGCTAGCAAAATCATAGCTTTCCTGTCAGGTGAGTCCTAAAAATTTGGTTTCTGCTGTCTGCTGCCTCTGTAGGAATAATCTTATTGCCTGTATCACATTAATTCAATATTGTATTATATTCTGAGTGCTGTTATGTAATTTGCATGCACGCTACAATGGCAAGATGTAGCCCTATCTTTTTTAAATCTAGAAATGATAAACAAAACTGAAATTATTTTTCTTTCATGCAACATAAAATCTGAAGTATCTGGGCATCTCTGCTAGGAAGACAAGAAAGAAAAAAGTTTGTATTTCATACATGTAACCCTAATCTTATAAATTACTCTGGTTTGAAGATGTTTATGCCTGCCTGCAGCTCTTCAGCTATAATTAAAAGAGTTTCCATTTCAGGTCACCTAGCCTGCATTTTTACTCCTTACAGTGGCAAGGGGCTCATCATATGGAAAGATTTTGTTATGAGAAAAAGGATTCAGCACTTAATGTTTCTGCTTTTTACTGTTAGCACCTAAACAAAGGGGTTTTGTTCAGTTGTTTGGTTAGTTTTTGTGCTGGAGAGTAAATAATGGCTTTAACTACAGTAAAGTGATTTATACAATGAACGCGTGATATGGAGACTTCCTGAATTTTTTTAGGAAGAAAAAAAAAAAAGCAGAAGACCAGAACTGTCAAAGAGAGGCACGGGAAATAATGCTCAGCTGAATGAAGCCCCGTCTTTCCACCCCTACAGCTAATAAGAACTTGAAGGGAATGTTCTTCAGTCAGGTCTTTTACACCATAAAACAGCAGCAGTCTCAGGTAGGTGGGGGAATCCTGCACTGCTAATTGACCTGTGAAGGATTAAGCAAGCACATGTCGTGAGGTAGTGCAGAACAGTCTGTGTCTTAGTTTTGACCATCAGCTGAGCAAGAAAGCAGAATAAGGCAGAAAATATAGGAATGTCAAAAGAAAAAACCACAAAGGGCCTAAGTAGTGATAAGAATTTTAATTAAAACCCCTTTTCTTTCATTTCCTTGCTCAACAACTCCTTGATATTTTCTTTTTGCTGAACAATGCCTGTCAGCAGATGCACTTCACATATGTTTGGGAAGCTCTACCAACTGTAGCCTCAGTCTAGGTGAGAGTCATATGATTAAATTTGAAAATTCACGGTGTAGGTCATTCTGTGAGAAAGAAGTCACAGTAATTCCCTTCAGAGTGAGCAGTGCCCTGGGCAGCAGAAATAATGAAATTCAGGATCTTTCTGAAATGTATCTTTTTCATCTAGGAGATCTCATCCTAAGTTGCAATTGGTGTATTGATTAAAATTCTAGATCGCCCTCAAATATAATGGGAGGCAGGATGGCAAACTTACATAAAGACAGATGCAAGGGAAGGTGATGGGGAGAAATTTCTGTCCCCACAGTGGCATCTAGTGCCGCTTTTGTGTTTTAGAGATCTCTCATGTGACTACCAGCTGCTACTCCAGAATAATGTGGAACTGCTTTAAATGCATTGTCACATTGGTGAGGACCATGAAGAGGTCTTGGATTTCCTAAGTTAACTCAAAAGACACTACATTTCAATGCTTAGGAAAATTCCCTTAATTTTGGGAAGATGAATTTGACATCTTATGCCAAAGAAACATGTCCACACCTCCACAAACTTTATATCATGTAGGCATGTAAAATAATGTTTCTGAAAGACAGGGGAACGCTGACACTAACCCCCACATGACACTAACCCCCTCTTCCCAGTCCACTGTGCTATTTTATTTTATTTAATTAAAAAAAAAAAAACCAAAAAACCAAAAAACAAACAAACAAAAAAAGCAAACACAAAATCAAACAAACAAAAAACAGAAAAAAAAAAAGCACAAATCAACAAAACCTGTGGTAAAATAAAAGCAAAATACTTTCCTATGAGCACAGATACTCTAGCATCACTTTGTGGCATTAAAAAGAATCTTATCTGCCCTAAAGGAACAGATTTCAAGAAAAAGACGAAAATGCACCAAAGTAACCTCTTGTTTATAACCTTTCGAAAAACAAATGTACCATTTCTTTCTGCTTAATTGGACACATCAGAGAAGCCAAACTTTATGAGCTGAGCCAACTGTGGTAGTTTCTGGAGCTGGAAACTCAATTTCTTGACTGATGGAAGCCTGTAGTTAAACCCAGGGCAGGAAAACTGAAGAATTCAGTGCAGTATAGAAAAGGAGGGTGAAGAGACGGAGGCAGACAAGCTGCATGTAAAGTGAGCTCTAAACAGTACGGGGAAGGGGGAAAGAAAACAACCCCCCAAAACCCAAACAAACAAAGAGGATAAAGAAAAAGGGAAGAAATAGCCAGATGGCCGCAAATCTCTAAGTTTGTCAGCTGCAAGTTGAATCATCATAGTCACTTAAGAGCACTGGAGGCGAGTGTGTCAGTGTAATTCACTAATTGAGAACATTGTCTGAAGGACAGTCCTTGAAGGATCCATAAAAGGATTCTTCTCAAAGTTATTTCCTTGTCTGAATTCACAGTGAAAAATATGACAGCAAAATAAAATAGCGTTGTTGTTTATGAATATGGCAATAATTTCCAAGTCCAAACATCACTGAGCTGTAAGCAATTACTAGAATTCCTCCTTTACCATGGGAAACGAGGAGTAGAGAGGAGACAGACTTTTCCTGAAGTTACACAGGGAACTCTGGACACAAAGCAGGAAAAAGTGAGCACAAATGTTAGGACATGAAGCCAGGATTAATGCAGGCCTTTGGAGGGATTTAAATGGTCTTGACTTATTATTTTGGAGCAACCTGCTCAATGCAAGGTCAGGCTGGAGTGACTCATACAGCCCAGGCAGCCAGATTTCTGAAACACAAAATAATTCAAGAGAATTCCCACTCTGGCTGGCTAACCAGTCTGTGTTCTGAAGCTTGCCAAATCAGGAATTTCCTTAGCAAGACTAGAAATGTCAAGCTGCCTGATTAAGTAAATAGTTGCTTATGGAAAAAAGAAATAAACATGTTTTCACCACAAGAACAGTTTTCTTGAAACTCTACAATATTTATTACTTGACAAGCTGTCATCATGACATCTCTTTGCCCACTATGGCCTAGGTGTGCACACAGAGGATTTGGCCTCCTTGGTATATATCACAGTGACTTGAGTTCAGGCAGAGGACTTGCCTCTTTCCACGTCCCTGCTTTGAAGCTGGCCAAAGGTACAGATTTTTTGAGGAGAGAGGGGCAGGAGGGTTGAGATTTCTATGGCCTAAAAATAACAGCTTTTAAATTGACGCTGAGGTGGAAAGATGTGACAATAGAACACAAGTGAATACTCTGTAAGAAACTGGAAGCTGAAATGGAGAGATATGACCTGACATACAGAATCAGCACAACTGGCACATGATTTATTGATTATGGCCTGTCATATGAGAGGGCCTCAGCTAGCTGAAAAGCACTAAGCAAAGTAGTATTTTTCTCTCTACAGAATTTGGCATTTGGAAATTGCATACACTTTACCTTTACAGTGATTACTCTCTCCACAAAAAGGAGTATGTGGCTTTGCTTTTGAAGGCAGGCATGGCGTGAACTGTGTGATTTTTTTAGATGTCAGCTGAAAAAGCTGTGGATTATGCTATTGATTCACACAGATAACATGGAAGGCCAGAAAAATACTTGATGAGGAGCAGATGAGTGCAAAATCTGCAAGCATTGGTGAATATGGAATGAGATACAGCAAGAATACAAAAAAAACATCACCATGAACAGAACCATTCTTTCATCTCCTTCAAATGCACTACTTTTGTCTGCATGAACTTCTGAGTCACTCTTTTGTGACCATACCTTCTTTCATGATTTGGACAGCAAATGCAGAATCTGTACTCCTAACCCTGAAAAATGACTTCAGGGTAATATAGCTGTAGCAAAATAGCCCAAAAGAAAATATTCACATAGTGAGTGATCCAGCTGCAGCCCTTTTGAAGTCAATGGAAATTTGACTTCCAGAACCTTTGATCTAACATCAGTAAACTGCAGTAAGCTCAGCAGAGGCCACCAAAGTGCTTGGGGCTGGAATACTTTGCCTGTGAACAGGGCTGAGGACCACATGCTTGTTCAGCCTGAGATGAGGTGGCACTGGAGGGACCTAGCAGCAGCTCCCAGTACACTGAGATCACCAAGAGGATGAAACAAGGCTCTTCACAGTGGTGTATGTTGAAAGGTTGAGATACAGTGGTCATAAATTGAAAAAAATATATTCAGATTGGATATGAGGAGAAAACTTTTCCCCTTGAGGACAGTCAGACAGTAGAGCAGGTGGTCTAGGGAGGTTGTGTTATCTCCATTGTTGAAGGTTTTCAAGACCCAATGGAACAGAGCTCTGACCAGCTTGGTCTGGTGCTGTAATTGACCCTTTTTGAGAAAGAGTTTGGGCTAGAGACCTCCTGAGGTTCCTTCACATCTGAGTTACTCTATGAGCTTCATATCTAACCTAAGTGCTTCAAGAACTCGAGTTAACTCAAGCATGTATTAATGGTATGCATGTCTACCAGAACATCAAATACAGAAAAAAGATTTAAATATATATATATATATGTTTTTTGTTTTGTTTTGGTTTTTTTGTAAGTTAGCTGTACTAAATTTCAGTTTTGGAATGTTTTATTAAAATATAATTGGTTTCTGACAGGGAAGGTGATTATCCTAATGGATAACTCAGTTTTTCACAGAACAAGTCAAACTTGTAAATGTTGGTGCTTGGACATTTGTGTGTATGTGGGGTTTAAAGAAGACAGCTCTCTCTCATTTATGGTAATGAAGCTTTCACATATATAACTGGTATCCTAGAAACTATTGCAAACTGGCATTTATGCATCACATATATGGAAACTAAAACCTTCTTTACAGCTACCTTTTTTTTTTACTTGAGATGCAAAATAGTGATTTCAGCTTTTTTAATAGGATTTTTAAAACAATTCCAATCGAATAAGTATTTCTTGGAGTGTAATGGAATGTGCACACTAAAAATCCAGAAACACTGCAAACTCAGAATAACCTATAATATTTTAGTAAGTATTTCAGCATGAACTTGCAGGATATTATGGATCTCCTTGTAAGCTGCTAAAGGGCCAGACTACTGTTATTCAGCTTGTGTGCTTTGAATAAGAAAGGGTATCTCACTATCTCACAGTACAATGCACTGCAAATTTAGCCAAAGAGATCTGTCAGAATCCTGAGTATATCTCTACAGGATTCAGGGCATCCTCCTTTGCTTCCACACTAAACAAAATCTAGCCTAAATATCAAATATTCAAAGTAATAAGTTTAATTTACTTTCTTAGTGTCTCAAACAATATTTTAATGGGGTCTAAATAAGACTACAAATAAAATCAGCAGGGAAGTATTTCACAGAATGCTTATCCTTTAAAACAGTTGTATTATTTTCTTTTTAATTTCACTATCATATCTACTTACATGTCCTTAGAGGATTTTTTCCTTTATATCCATTTGAATTATGTAGACCTGATTTTAGTATCTACTATTAGTCTGGAGGCCCTCTGTTTGTATGAGTGATTTAATGGCCAGATCATCTAGAGCTGAACCCTATCTTGTATAGCTGACAAATCTTAAATTCCCGTTTTTGAAATTTAGTGCCTACTTTTCTAGCCAGACCTGCAGACGTCTACTGAAATGATTTCTTACTAATAGTTCTAAAGGATAACCCTTAGCTCCAGAAACCTATTTCAAGATGATGCAATTGTGCACCACTAAGTCTCGATAGAGAAAAGAAAAGTTAAAGAACAGCCATAAGAAAGTGATAACATTTCCTCAGCATTTTCTCAGGAAAGCAAAATGAAGAATAACAAGAGTCATAGACCCAGCACTGATTGATCATTTTTGCGGTATAATTTATCAAAGGATTAGAGAGATCCATTAATTACTGTGTCTTTAGCATTTTGAATCATTAACTGACAGGTCTTCTAGACAAGCAGGAAGAAAGTATACATGGGCTACAAAATTATACAGCACAGCAGAATACATCCTTGGTATGACAAAGCAGTCAGCATTATTATCTTCCATCTCCACCTCTTCCTTTATTGTTTCCCATTTGTTAATCTGTGTTTGTGGTTTAGAAGACATTCTCCTCCTTTCCTATCATCTGTCAGTTTAGGATTTAGAATATGGTCAAATGGAGTCCTGTAAATCAAGCAGTTTTTGTAACTGGAGTTTACAGTTTTCCATTCCGTATTTGTTTTGTATTCAGTTTCAGGACTGGCCAAGGATTATGCAGTTTCTAGGGTGTGATGCATTTGGCACAGCATGCTTTAGACTGGCAAGCTATTGCCTCTGCCTATTTCAGCTGCAATTTTTTGCCATGAACTACTGAGCTCTTAGTAGGGTCCTCAAACTAGTAGAAATGCTCTGCAGTGAGAATAATAAAAGCATTGATGCAGATTCTGAGCTAACTGAGAATCACAGGGTACAATCTGAAAGTAGTATTAAAAATGAATACCATAATCCCATGGTTAACAGCCAGCCAGCAGTCCCTGCTATCAGCCAACAACAGCAGAGTTACAGACCTGTGTAACAGAGGCCTAGTTACAGACATAGCATGAAGACAGCAGACAAATTCTAAACTTTCTTATACTTTGTTTCCTTGGAGGGCTTTAAGAATATAAATATTTGTTTTAAGAAACTGCAAAAGGGAAAAGTAATTGTAATTTTGCCAGTTTGGGTGCTTGTATGTAGCTCTGGACCAAGACAGACATATGGCTTCAGAACCTCAATTTGGAAAAAACAAACAAACAAACAAAAAAAACCCAAACAACCACCCCCACAATATCTCCAGAATCTTCACCTCAATCTAAACCAATGAACAATGAGAGAAAATTCACAGTAAAAAAAACTGGGGCTCTGGTCTGGATAAAACTGCCAACGTCCACTCATTGAACTGTCATAACCAGTGGGTCAGTGGCTGCATGGTTATTGGTATGGTGTTCTGAGAATAATTTACATGATCTCCCTGTGCATCTTCTCTGTGATTCCCGTCTCCCCGCAAAGTATTATTGGAATCCTTAATCCAAATTAAATCAGATTTGTTAGAGACAGAATGCAAAGACATCAGCTCCTGGAAATGTTATGGAAAAGGTGTTTGGAATGTGCCATTGGGAAGAGCTCAACCTTTGTTTGGCAGCCACAAGACAGACAGTTTGAATGTCCCAGAGGAAGAGTCAGATGTCTTTATAAATGCCAGTGAGTGCAACCAGAGTACACGATGCCATGGGAAACCAGAGTTCCATTTGTTCCAGTGCTCATTTGAAGGTTTGGGTACCATAAAGAAGAGACAAACAGGCTGAAGCAAATATGTTTATTCCTCCTGGTCAGCAGAAGGAAATGAGGTCTGTTGCCACACATCTGAGAGGACACAATCATGCATTTTAATAGTACTTTAATTACAGAAATTTTAGAGGAGCTCAGAGGCAATTCCATTAGGCACTGTACAAATATATAGTCCAAGATATTCTCTGCTTGAAAGTGCTTGAAAAACAAATTAAAAAGTGAGAAAGGGCAGCATTAAAGAGAGGGGGAGAGATGGAGATGGGCAAGGTTACGTTTAGTGCAGCGCTAAATGATGTCTGTTTTGTAGTGAAAAAAGAGTAACTTAAGATATAAGCATTACAACTAATTAACAGGAGAGGAACTGAATCACATAGAGACAGCAAAAAAATTGAAGAAGAAATCTGTATGGAAGTAGCAACTTGTCCCTAAATACCTAACTCTTTTTTTAAAAATAGATTTGCTAGCAAATGTATATGTTTTGGTTGGGGATGTACAGTTTCTTTTAGAGCTCAGAGTCTGGATGAGTATACAAGTTTATTAAACCTGCATGTTTGTTCAGATCAAGCTTTCAGAATTCATTACATTCCTGCCACAATCACTAAAATCACTATAAAATTTTATTAAAAGGGTTTAGAAAGGTATGTCTGCCTAATTGCAGAAGGCTGAAGAGTAAGGAAGACATGCTTATCTACACGACCCGACAACTGTATCATTCTACCTAGTGCTATCTTAAATATTACTATTACATGCTCTAGCGCTAAAAAGAGAACATTTATGAAAGTGTGGCTTTTATTTTATGTCCTTTATATGTCCTTTCACTCCAAAGCAATGAATATCCCACTAAAAAAACAAACAAACAACAACAAAAAAACCCCAAATCAAACCAAAAAAACTTCTACAAGGAAAAATTAAAGGAATAACACAGTAATTTTTATTTTATTAGTCTGAAACCATAAGCACCAGCTTATGTATAAGTATGTATAAATACCTTACACCAGTGTATGGTATACTAGTTGGACCAAGGGTATCAATTGCTTCTGCAGTTCAATGACTCATTTAAAGGTTTTCTCTCAGCAGCACAGCTATGCTTCCCTGCAACGTCATCTTGATCTTTTTCCTTTATTCTCTTTCTAGTCTTTAAGCGTGGTTGGTCTGCATAACCTAAGAAAATAACTTTAAAGATCAGCCTAAAAACATTTCCTTACTCTGTTTTGATTGTCACTGTATTTTGCCAGAAGCCTGACCCTGCTTAAATGTAATGTAACTCCTCCTGAAAAGAATGATACCCTCATATGTACAGCTGAGCTCTCCTCACTTGTTACCTGTAAAATACCTGGATGGGTGGAGCAGAATTGCTATAGTGACAAAGGTTTTTTTGATTCCTTAAGTGTAGACAGCACAGTTCTCTTGAAAAGACTGAATTTTCTGAGTCAAGCCCTCACCCTGATCTCTTTGGTGTCCTAGGTTGCACAGCCAAACAGAGAAGCATCCAATCATTTCTCAAAATGTAAAGACACTGAGTTTTTCCTTCCCTGCCAGTTGCCTCCTCCTGTTTCAGTAGATGCTGAAGTTACACTGTAAGCCACAGTAGCACAGTGTTTTTCTTAACACAAGCAAATTTTACCTGTATAATTCTGTATCAGTTAATGTATTTGACTTTAAATTGTACCAAGACTAATTCACAGATTCATTTCACTTCAGAGATCTCTCCTGAGACTCTAATCATAGCTGCATATGATGTAAGGTCAGTCTTTTGCAGAAGTCTTAGTCTCATGTAATTTTAAAAGACAATGAGCAAATCTTAAAAAGCTGTCAAGAGAACATTTAGTAATTTCTTCCAGATTCTCAGCTGGTGTACATTGAGATGGTGCCGTTGATATGGAGGACTAAATTTACATCTACTGAGAGTATGGGCCTTGTAATTTGCTCTTTGTTCCCTACTTGATGAAAGTTTTCCCAGGTGCACAATTCACAGGTTTATCTCTAGTTATAGAATGACCAAATAAAGGTCAGAAAATGCCGTGTCCACAGCACTGCTCTGAAACATTAACCACTTCCTGTTCATGCAGTCAACAGCTTATAAAGAAATATAGAAATATATGCATATATTTAATGAAAACTTACAGACGGATATTCTGAAAATATACCCTTTAACAGGTGAAAAATGTCTTTATGAAATTAATTTCCTAAAGCTCCAATGGAAAGTGATTAGATTATAACAAATGCACCTGGAAAAGTATGAATGATTCAAATGTTATAAGAATTGAATCTGTGAGAAACTGAAACCCTCATCAGTTAACAGACTTTATTTCACTGAATTGAACTGAGCTTCAGTTAATTTGCAGTCCATTCACCAAAACCTATCATAGCTTGGCTGTGATGGAAGCGCTTTTATCACAAGATATAATGCAGTGAAATTCTAGAATTAAAAGAAATAAGGTGAATGAGACTATTTGACAGACACACTGACATACATTCCAAGGAAAAAAAGGTTTCAACAACAGCTTTACTGAATTTCTACTAATAACTTGTCATAAAACACAGGGTCTCCATTTGGAGTTCAGGCTTTGCCGTGCTAGATACTATGCACAAATATTTCCAAAAGACGGTCAGTACCCTAGAAAGTTTACAAGCTTAATTTATGATAAAAACAACAGTTGGACAAAACAAACAAATCTAATGAGTGCAATCTTTTTCATTTATTAAAAAAAAAAAAAAAAAGATAACAGAGAAGCAACTTGATTATGGTTCATAAATACCTACAGAGGGAGGAAATTGTAGGTACTTAGGTAGTCCTTCATGTAGCAAAGTAAGGCATAACAAGGAGCAGTTGTTAGACGTGAAATCCAAACAAATGCAAATAAGAAATCAGCCAGAAAATCATGGTAAAGATGATTAGCCCAAGAAACAAAGTACTGAGAGGAATGGCAGGGTTTCCATCTTATCAAGCTTTCCAGCTAAATCTGAAAGGCAGTAATAAAACAAGGTTTTGTCATACAGCACTTAGGCCATTGCCACCCAGATTTTTGCAGACAAGTGTGAGTTTGTGGTATGCTCCAAGGCAGTTAGAAGCAGGGCACGTGTATTGCAAGTCATTTGCCCAATTTAAAGAAGAGCACCTCTCAAAATGTCACTACAACGACCTTGCACCTGTTTGCAAAAGACCATGTGGAGTCACTGGTACAAGTGTGATAAGGTGGGATTTTACTATGGGCATTAAACAGGAGGCCAGACCAGGTGGTAGCTGAAATAAAAATTCTACAAAGTAACAGTCAGATTAACAGTGGTAATGAGGGTTATCAACTACCCATTTGCGACCAATGTGAAACCTGAAAAGGCATGTTATTTTAGTCATTGTGAGCAACAATATTTTTTTTCTTTAAAGATGAACCTTCTGAAGGAAAGCTAAGTGCTTGTGAACTGGCTTACATCTCCATCTTTGATAAGTTTTAGTTTTGTCCCAAAATCACAAGACTGAGCATCTTGTATGATTTCAAGAGCAAACCTTAACACAGCCATATCCCTTTCCACCTGTTTTGACAGTGGTGTAGTATAATTGGCCTTGGTCTTGGTATATAGCATGAGATGTCCAAGATGACCATCAAAATACCAGTAGTAGCTTCTCAGTTCTACAAATTTTCTTCTGCCATTGTTAGAAACACTTGCGCAGTTGTGCTGCTCAGAGGTACAGTACATGGCAACATCACAGCATACCAGTTTCTGGAAAAATGCCATAAAGTTCTCTGACAACCTGAAAAACTCACACAGACAATTTTCTTTTGTTTTCAGTGCAAACCTTTCCTTTAAGGTTTACTTTTGTTCCTTGTTTTCTTCTTGTTTCTAGATTACCTTTGAGGTGGCGTACAGTGTCTCTTTCTGACTGCATTTAAAACACTTGCACAGGGGTTTGGAAAAGACTGTTTTGGAATGTACAGAGTGTGGGTTTTTTTACTAAAAAATGTCAAAAACAAAAGCAAAAAACAAACCCAAATCAAAAAGATAAACACATCTGTAATTTAACAGGCTGACATCACTGATGCCATATAGATAGGTAAAATACTGTACCTACTCCCCCTCTTTGGTCCTACCACTCACATATCTTCCCATTCATTCCATTCCACATATTTGGGATTCACACTTGAAAACTTATTCCGAAATGGTCATTGAAGATTATAACTTGTCTAAGAGATTTTTTTCTCCACTGTTTACTTAAAATGTCACAGGTTTTAGAAGTTGAATTTTATTGCCAAAACACAGGAAATCCACGTAGAATATCATTGTAGATCAGGCCAGATGTACCTCCCCAAATTTTTAATTTGGAAATTATAGACAAAATAGATATTTATATTTGGAAATGGTCATATTAAAAACAAACAAACAAACCAAACAAAAAAACCCACTACAATTTCCTGATCTGTATTAAAGAAGCATGGTTATTAACCCCAAAAAGTATAACGAAACCTGAAAACTGCTTTTCCCCTTTTTCTAAAAGAAAAGTTGGAAAAAAGATAGGCTAAATAGGATTTAGATTCTTTTCCAAGAATCCTGGTGCAGGCTGTAGGGTATCAACTGTGTCCAAAGATTTGTGGGTTACAGCTACACCATCCTCACGGTGCAATATTTGGCACGGTATGAAAAGGGTCAGGGTTTCTGAAAGAATCAGAAATGAGGATAAATTGTGGGGTTCAAATTTCAGGGCTCTCTCTAAATCCCACTACCTAGATTCCTTTCCCTTACTAGTGTGTTTTCATGAGAAACTTTGCTGCTAGAGGCAAAATCTTCACCTCACGCTGGAGCAAAGACACAGAAGAGAATTACAGCTCTTGGTGTGTCAGACCCGTGTCTATACTAGGAAATGAAATTGTGTCGGTTTCCGTTCCCAATGGGCAGTTTGCCAAAGGCCGACCTGATTTACTCACATGGGCACAGGCCATGCACGTGCAGGTCCTACGTATGTAGGCACCTCTCCATCCAAATTCCCTAAAGGGAAGGAAGTCTACAAGCCTCTAATGGAGAGAGGAGGAAGAAGGATGCTTTTTAAATGAAATTCTTTCCTTTTCCTACTCTTTCCTCCCACTCCCTACCATTTGTCCTCCAACAGAGTTGCAACTGTGTATTTAGATTCAGGGAAGGGGGAAAAATACAGTAAAAGAGAACTAACACATTAGAGCAGTAGATACAAAACACTGTTTCTAACACATAGTTTTCTGCGCAGAAAACAGTTTCATAAATTCCTTGACATGTTTCTCAAATGGCTCTGATGGCTAATGTTTAATTTGCGTCCATGATTTAATCTTAATCAATCAAAGAAAATAGTACTGAATGTAGACTTAGTGCAAAGACTGAAAGGCAGTTGTAGTAAAATGTAGCAATAAACATCCCAGCCTGATCCTGATCTCATCTGTCTGGGTGAAAGTCAGGAGCAACTTCACTCTAATGATCATAGTAATACTGGAGTAAAACTGGTGTAAATGAGAGTAGACTCCTGATGTATAAGCTGAAGCAATTTCAGACTCGGCACTAAATTCTGGTGAACATGCTACAGTGCATCTGTATATTAAATAACCTATTTAGAACAAAACCAAGCCACTAATGCCTACATTTTTCTTCAGACTAATAGGTGGCTGAAATACAGTATTTCTGAGATAAATTACAGGGAGCGTTAGCTTTTGAAACATGTTTTCTTCAGCTGCCTGTAATAACAGTAGAAAATGAAGGCAAAATTGCCTTAGATGCAAATGCTTTTATGCAAAAGAGGCATCAGACCCTGATATATATATAAGGAATTTAAGACAGATGTGCTGAGATCTATGAAGGTGTTTAGATACCTAACTCCTGTTACAGAACACCTAAAAACCAGACTGGGGAAGAAGAGGAAGGAGGCTACAGGAGAGTTTGAGTAGGATATCCATGCCCTGAGCTGTAGCTCTGTTTCATATGAGGACACAAAGGAGAACCCAAGGAGTAGGGGAAAAGAGGTTTAGTCTGTGCCTTTGGGACAAAAGCCGACAATAACCAAAACACCATGTGGAGAGGACTTGATTATCTTTCTAAGAAGACTATAGCAAAACCACAAACCAAGCTTTTGGTCTTTGAAGTTCTATTTTATCTGAAAACAAAGGAAAATAAGATTCATAAAAAATAAAGTAATTCAGATTTCCCTTGTCAGACATGAAAAAGCAAAAGGATCACACACAAAAAAATCTCCTTACCACATGTCTTTGGGAGATTGGGGGTTTTTTGAGTCTTGGTCTCAAGCTAAGACTTCCAAGGAGCTACTGTATTACAACAGACTCTACATAGTCTTCGATGAAAGCACCTTTCTGTTACCTCTGAATTGCAGCCATGATTATACACTGGGAAGGTACAACATTCCACCGTGTGAAAAAAATCCCACTTAACCTCAAATGCTTAAGACAGAACAATAAAAATGCAAACCCTCCTCTGCTGCGCTGCCATGGCCTATCAATCAGAAAGGAGAACAGATATGCCCTCCAAATAAAGCATTATAATCATATTGTTGAAATCAAATTCCTCCAAGTTTCATCTCTTATCAGCATCTTAGCTCAGATGTCAGTAGCTGAATTTAGGCAGAAGATGCCTTAAGACAGCTCATACAACTCCAGGTAGCACAGAAACTATTGTTTCAAGTAGTCTTTTGATATGGAGATCTTATATCCCTTCCAGTTAAGACCCCAGGTCTTCCAGTTCCTGAAGAATGCTGTAACTACTGAGCTGTTATGCAAAAGACAGCACAAATCTCAGATTCTGGGGTTTAGTAATTTAGGATTAACTTTTTTGAGAGAACTAGTACCACTAGAGGGTGATGATTCAGCTTAATTATGAAACAATCACTTATCTTCACTGAATATAAAAGAAGCATTTGTTGTCTGCATTCCTAACCTCAAAGAAACAATGCAGTAATGCACATTAAGTATGGCAGTAAGGCTCAATGGCCTTGACCAGCCTTGCCTGGACCCATCACCTGCACCATCTCTGGGAACAGGAATACTCTTTAAGCTTAGACCTGGTCATCCAGTCTTTGGATTTTCCTGTATTGTTGGTCCTCCTCTTTTCAGCCTTGCCTCTGGCCCTGCATCCTGCATGGGCATCAGACCTATGCAGTAGGCAGCTTGCCTCCTGGGTAGGCTCCTTGTACGTGCCTTGTAACTCATCTTCAGTACTGCCTTTGTCCCTGTGTCTTGGATGTATCCTTGGACCTAGGTTTTAGCCTTGTCTCCATTCCTGTTTCTGGCTCCATCTCCTTTAGTTCCTGAAGGGGCTCACTGGATGGATCGCAGACCTGGTTCATCACTTGGTATGTCTGCCACTGCTGGTGGACCTCGTTACCAGCACCTGGAGGGATGCACCCTATGGGTAAGGGCACTGCATGTGCTGGGCTCACCTTCGGCTCCTGGCTCCATGACCCTAAGGGAGCAGCTGGACCTTGTTGCTCGCTGACAGGTGGATGTCGGTGAAAGTTACATGCATTGTCATAGCCTGTGCTGAGTGTGGCAGGAATGTGTGAGCTGCGGTCTGAGCAAGCCTAGCAAAATGGGCTTTTAGGTGATTTAGGCATTTGAATTTCCAGATTGCCTTAGTTAGGTGCCTAGATGCTTAACTCCACCCAAAGGGCGGTGACTTAGTGTCAGCCAGCAGCAGGGTGTTAGGCATCTAAAGAAAACAGCCCCTAAAAATAGAGGAGCTGAAGCAATCCAGTCTCAGCAATCTTTAGAGCACACTCCAACACACACATTTTGTCTCTGTTCTGTTTAGAGTACCTTTACTTTATTTTGCATTGTGGTTTTAATGTTTATCTACCTTGTGGATCATAGCGCGACTTTCCACTCATTTTTCTGACAATCTCCTGTCAATTAGATTATAAACTTTTATGGAGAAATTCATGTTACAGGTGTATCCAGCATTTACGATACTAAAGACCCACTTTCAGCTGGAGGTCTGTAAGCACTGTGTTAAGTGGTTATAATCATGTCAGAAGCAGTGATCATGTCTGCATAAGTGTTAGGTTTGGTCTGACTAATGATTTTTGCAAGGACCTGGAGCAACTTTTCGGTTTTCTGTGCTTCATACTTCTACGCTAGTAAGGGGGAAATCATATTTACGAGTGCCACAGGACAACACAAGATAATAAAGCTTTCTGAGCATCATCTATCACATAAGCTATGTCTTTCAGAAAGAAAATATTCCTAGAAGTGTGATCCCTCAACTTGTAGTTTTAGCATTTTGATGGAGAAAAGGGGAGTTGCATTAGCTGCATTTGCACAGATATTCATATTCACATATGAATCCACACTTATTTGTGACTGGAATGTTCAGTTTGAAGGGCAAGAGAAATCTGGTACAAGTGACAGAATCTGATCTTATCTCTTTTTCTCACAGCTGCTGGAGGAATTTGTAATGCAAAAGACACAGGGTGAAGCAGGTTGGTATATTCGGGATTCAGCATTTCATTTAAAGCCTGCTCCCAGAACTGCTGTAATGATACTGGTGAATGTTGATTTCTATTAAATACACCGCAAATATGTACAGCATGTTCTGTCCCTGGGAAGATGGCACTATGAAGAGATATTGCAGCTGAACTGCCAGAGAATTCAAGTGTGATGGGGAGGGGGAGGAGGAAGGAAGGAAGGCACAAAGAACAAACTGTCCCCACAGCCACCCACTAGGACACACTCCTAGTGAGATATGAATCAGCAACAGCCAAGGAAGCCCTGATGCCTAAAGGGGATTATGTAAGCATCTGAGATAAGTGGTATCACTAGCACGTTTGGGTATTTCTCAGGCATTTAACTGTGTCATCTAACTTGAGAATACATACCCTGAGCTCTCCTCTAGTCTATGGAGAAAGCCAAGCAGCTGCTAAGGGTGATAACTTCAATAAGGAACCTAGAGCAGACAGGCTTGTAAATCAGGCGTCTCAGGCAAATGCTCTTTGGGTGTGCTGAATGCAAGCCTTAAGCTTAAATATGCTGTTTTAACATTTTGTGAAGAGCTCTTTGCTATCCAGCCTCATTGATCATCACGGTCTCCTTGGGAAGGTACAGTATCTACCCATTCCAGTATTATGTTGCAAAGGATAGATGTCAAAAGCATAATGATAAGGCATTACTACCATAATGAAAAGACATTACAAGAATAATAATAAAACAAACTGTAAACTATTCACTAAAAAGGTATGACTCTGCACTTTTACTGACCCTGACAAAATAGGGACTTCTGTAGAGCCTTGAGACACAAGAATCAGCAGTTTTTATTGCTGTCATCTACTCAGTGAAGTCAGTGGAGATCAAACTGTGTTCTCACACACTGCTATCTGTTAAGTCAGATATTCAGCTAGGTCTCCTTGACTTCTGAGTATGACCCTTTATATATCCTTTCTTCCTGCACTGGGAGGTGAAGAGTGATTTAACTATCCAGATCAAGTTCATGCAAAACTGATCAGAACAAATAAACCACAATTGTTGGCACATATTTCTGAGAAGGTAATCATAATTTCGGTATTCCACTGCTCATTTTGCAACCGTATTAGGACTAAAGAGATACTAGGTTGTGTATGATTTCAGTGTCAGTACTATAGGAGCACAGGGAGAACAACTTTCAGCAGTACTTTAGTTGCAAAGTCAGTTAGTTTTTGTGATATTTAGCATTCCCTTTGAGGGCCATCAGACAGCATTCCCTAGGCTCTACAGGTGTCATGTGTGATACTGTGATTCTAGTTTGCTTCTGGGAATGGCTATCCTATACTCTTGAATTTTTCTCTGACTGTGGGCAGTACAGACAGGAATAGGAAGGAAGAGGAACAGAAATTAAAAGTCTGATTAGTATTACTGGAAGTTCTGTGCTCAAATGTGGCACAGCCATGTGATTTCGCTATGCGATTTCAAGCTATGTGGAGCTCAACCACAAGTACAGCTTCAGTAATTTTGTAGAAAAGAGACAGTTACAGGGTTTATCGCCTCTGTGGTCAGTAGGTATGGGAGCAAGGTCATAACTGTTGCGTACTGAAGACTGCTGCCACTCACCATCTAAGGCAGCCAATTTCTGCAATATTTTTGGACTGACAGCAGGCTCTTTAAGGAGATGAGCAAGAACATCCTTACAGAGAAGGTGAAAAAACCAAAAGCCTTTATGCACTTGGGAGAATTTGCTTATTTATCACAGACAAACATGACTACAGTTGGTAAAACAGAGAAACTTCAGTGGAGAGAGGGAAGAGGAAGACAATACAGGTGGAAGTGTCAAAGGAAGAAGTCTATGAAAGTGTCACTTCACACGGGCAGTTCTATCTCATGTTACACAAGGTGTGATACAAGTTTTTGTACAGGGGTCATTCGTAAGCAATACATGTTGAAACATTGAATCAGCTCAATGACCTAAAACTGGCTGATACCTACACATCAAAATGATCTATCTCAAAGGCAGGGATTTCTCATTTATGATTCTCTATACTCATGCTCTTGCCAATGTGCAGAAAGGCTATATACAAATGAAGAGTGAGATTAAATCTTTAAACACAAAATGGAAGACAGAATTCATATTGTTTGATCCTTTACTCTCAGACATTGTTTAGTTATCATTTACTTTGATTCCAACACTTCAAAACTTTACATTTACAATAAAATTCTGTGCTTTGTTTAGTTCTGTCCAAAGACTTGACAAAGGTGAGATGAAATGAGAACATATTTTTTTTTAATAAGCCTTCCCTTTATCAGTATATATTAGCATTTTAGTAGTTGTGTTGCCGTGGCTTTAACAAGAAATTTTGTAAAAGCCAAAATTTTAAGTTACTAGTTTCAATCGTATTCATTATCTAATTTGAAAATAGTATTAAAGGGAATTAAAACCATTTGAAATGAAAGCCATTAGGCTAAAAGTACCAAGGTTTGTATGGACTCCTGGAAGTATTGGTTTTCTGAGCAGTACTCTAATTCCTTGCATATGACAGGTCAGGCTGTAGCCTTTTTCAGATTCCTGAAATCAGAGTGCTATCTGTTTACAAACAGCCTTTCCCACCCACCCCCACCCCCTTTCCTTGTTATCTGCATGTTCCTTGATCAACACCAAAGTTTGTTTGAAAGGGGAAGTTCAAAGCTACTCCAGATTCTACACCCATTCTATTTTAGTTTTTAAATATATTATCAAGTATTCACCTTGGTTTCAAAAATCCACAGTAAATGTCCCCCCTACACCATCCATCCTCCATTTCTTGCAGTTTGCTAAAATCTGGTGTGTAAAGCTTCCAAAAGTTGTGAAACAGCCTATTTTGAGAGAACTTATGAGCAGGAACACATTAATGGGTATCAGGTGCAGCTATGAATTTAATGAATGGTTTGTTGGAAATCACATTAAATAGCAACATCCGCCTGCAGATGAGCGCCGCCGCAATGTCCTTATTTCAAGCCCAGGCAGATGGAGGATTCGCAACGTGCTTACTGTTTTCTGGTTCATGCAGCATTGCTTGCTTGTAAATACATTCACAATCATGCTTGAAAAGATTTGGAGCTTGACTGTCCAGCCTTTTATTTTTGTAGCTTCCTCTTCAAAGTAATGAGTGTAGAAAGAATGTAACAAGGTTCATCATGAGAATTAAACTGATTTTGGATTTTGTCCTGCTCCAAAAAAATGCACAACTTTAACTTTTTTTTTCCTCTCTCCAACAGCTTTAGCCTGAAGAATAGGAGTGAAAGGGAAATTGTCAGGTTCCTTTTAAAATTCTCATTACTTTCTTATGTTAAAGTAAGTTTAGAAATTGGAAGCAAGGACAGGTAGCCTGGAAGGACTACAGATAAACTGTCCAAGCAGCCAGGGATCATATTAAGAAAACTAAAGCCCTGATAGAATTAAATCTGTCCAGGGATGTAAAGGGTAAAAAGAAAAGCTTCTATAGCTACAGTGGTGACAAAAGTAAGACTAGTGAAAATGTAGTCCTTCTGGAAAGAAACGGGAGACCTGATTATCAGGGACACGGAGAAGGCTCAGTTACTCAATGAACTTTGCCTTGGTCTTCATTGGCAAGTGTTCCAGCCACACCACACAAGTCACAGAAGGCAAAGACAAGGACTGGGAGAATGAAAAACTGCCTGCTGTAAGGGAAGATCAGGTTTGAGAACAAGGAAACTGAAGATGCACAACTCCACGGGACCTGATGAAATGCCTCCACGGGTCCTGAGGGGACTACAGATGCAGTGGCTAAGTCAGTAATCATCATATCTGAGAAGTCATGGCAGTCCAGTGAAGTTCCCATGGACTGGAAAAGGGGAAACATAATGTAAGGAAGACTCAGGAAACTACAGATTGGTCAGCTTCACCTCTGTGCCTGGCAAGTTCATGGAGCAGATCCTCCTGGAAACTATGCTAAGGCATGTGGAAAATAAGGAGGTGATTGGTGACAGCCAACATGGCTTCGATAAAGGCAAATCATGCCTGACAAATGTGGTGGCCTTCTGTGGCACAGTTACAGTGTTGATGGATGAGAAAAGAGTAACTGATGTCATCCACCTGTAAATGTGCAAAGCATTTGACACTGTCCCACTCAGGAACCTTGTCTCTAAACTTGAGAGGCGTGGATTTGATGGATGGACCACTCGGTGGATAAGGAATTGGCTGGATGGTTGCACTCAAAGAGTCATGGTCAATGGCTTGATGTCTAAGTGGACACTAAGTGATGAGTGGCATTCCTCAGGGGTCAGTATTGGGACTGGGACTGTTTAACATCTTTGTCAGAGACATGGACAGTGGGATTTAGTGCACCCTCTGCAAGTCTGAAGATCACACCAAGCTGTGTGGTGCAGTTGAAACACTGATGGGAAGGGATGCCATCCAGAGGGACCTTGACAGGCTTGAGAGGTGGACCCCTGTGAACCTCATGAAGTTCAACAGGGCAAAGTGCAAGGTCCTGCACATGTCAGGTCAAACTCAAGCACAAGTACAGGCTGAGTGAAGAATGGATTGAGAGAAGCCCTGAGGAGAAGGACTTGGGGGTGTTGTTTGAGGACAAGCTCAACATGACCTGGCAATGTCCGCTTGCAGCCCAGAAAGCCAACTGTGTCCTGGGCTGCATCAAAAGCAGCCTGGCCAGCAGGGCGAGGGAGGCGGTTCTGCCCTGCTACTCCACTCTGGTGAGACCCCACCTGGAGCGCTGTGTTCAGCTCTGAGGCTGCCAACATAAGGACATGGACCTGTTGGAACAAGTCCAGAGGAAGGCCATGAAGATGATGAGAGGGCTGGAGCACCTCTCCTATGAAAACAGGCTGAGAGAGTTGGTGTTGTTCAGCCTGGAGAAGAGAAGGCTCTGGGGAGACCTTAGAGCAGCCTTCTAGTACCTAAAGGGGGCCGACAAGAAAATTAGAGAGGGGCTTTCTACAAGGGTGTGTATTGATAAATCAAGGGGAAATGGCTTTAAACTGAGAGATGATAAATTTAGATTAGCTATTAGGAAGAGATTCTTCACTGTGAGGGTGGTGAGGCACTGGAACAGGTTGCCCAGAGAAGGTGTGGATGCCCCATCCCTGGAAGTGTTCAAGGCCAGGTTGGATGGGGCTTTGAGCAGCCTGGAAATTGTCCCTGCCCATGTCAGGGGGCTGGAAATAGATGATATTTAAGGTCTCTTCTAACCCAAACCATTCTATGAATCTTCATATTTAGGGACCAAAAAGGGGAAATGCCACATCAGGTATCAAAACCAGTGACTTGTTAACTTATAGCAAGTCACATCATATGGCTTTTTCAGAGCATTGTGCAAATTAATTTTTAATATTGCTATTCAAAAATATCTCAATTTATTTTCATTTTCAGCCATTTGCAATCCAAATACCTCCTATATATTTCTATATGGCTGTCTACTGGGGAAAAAAGAGGCGAAAACACTTTCCCAGGAAATTATTTGTGTGGTAGATGAGTGGATAGACTGGACTAGCAGTTAATGCTTTACTCCTTTAGACCTTCCCAGGGATACAAATGGAGTTAATCCCTCATATACTGGTTGAACTGTAGGCTTTTTTTTCCCTATGATTTAAATAAAAAGAATAACACAGGAAAAGTAAGAGCATATTGAATACTGATTTTTTTCTTAAACATGAGGAAGTCCATTTTGGGAATGGGTACAAACAAGGACTGTTTATTAATGGTATCCTGATCCTAAATGGCTTCTGGAATTTTCTGATCAGTAATTGGACCAAGTTTCACAACCTACATGCAACTGTCCTCTCTCTTGCTCTAGATAGCAAATAATTTGCACCAAGTTTTTGAAGGACCATGTTATTACTGAGTTGGTGAGATGAAATTTCACAGTGACATACAAAAGCAGTAAAAAGGTGTGAAAATGTTCATTGATAAGATTATACTGGTTAAAATACAGAATATGAAATATCTTCCTATAAAATTCTGTTCCGGGTAGTAAAAATAGTCTTATTCCCAATCTCACTCCTACCATGTTAACATACTTTCACTGACTTCAGAACTACACCCAGTAGACAAATAGCATAAATATACAACGCTATTGAAGTCAACAGGTCTTTGATGACTCACATCAGTTGGAGCTGCAGTTCAGATTGTTGTTTGCAGAAATTTCCAAACTTGGAAACTCTTTCTCACATTTCTAGCAAAGTCAAAATAGGTCTTTGTGAAATAACTGCAGCAAACAGTAAATGATGTATGAAATGAAATATCTCATCCATCCCATACATGTCCAGAGGAAGCTTTGCTGCTTTCATCACGCAGTTTCAAACAAGCCCCTGATGCAGAACCATCATTTGCGGAGTAGTGTGAGGAAGGGGGTGATGCTGTCATTCTTATCTGTCGTCAGGTATGGCACTTCCATACAGAGAGATTCAGATTTTATCCCTTCCTTATTTTATGTAATACATACCATCCTATATTCTCTCAAGCAACTTCCATTGAGTTCAATGGGAGCTGAGCCTGCATTACCAGGGATCTATTCGTGTGTATATAAATATTTTACAGTAAGTTATATTTTTATATATGAGAGATCTGATCTCTTAGCACATGTCTGCACTACACAGTGATGTGTTAAAGACCCCAAACTTTCCATCAATAAACTGCCATATGTAGTGTGGTGACATACAAACATATTGTCTCAGGTCACAAAATCAGTTCCGATTTACCAGCTTGGTGACATGTCTGAGCTAATATTGCTTGGAAGATATTGCTTATGCAGCACCAGCTCTGCACCATGTAGCAGTCACATCTTTCAGAAAGTCTACGTTTCACCTGAATACCTCCATTTTGAAGTTAGTTAACTGATTCATGCAACTTATCTAGGTTTTTTCACTAGGTGGATCTAAGTACTAGTTAATCTTACTGAATATAAACATCTCTCTGAATAGCTTTTATGAGCTTTATAAGAGTAGAAGGAGCCCAGTGGATTCGTTTAAATCATCTCAGTCCAGTGAAGTTAGATGTGGTGAATACCACCTGTATATAACAAGTAAATCAGCAGTCATCGTAAGATTTCAGCTGTGTACAACCACAACTATTACAAAGGTGAAAAATGTTATTTTGATACTGTACCAGGAGAACAATGAGTTCTAGTAAGTTTTGAAACAAAAGAAAGCCACAGAAAGTCTAGGGAAGCTTCTGAAGAAGACTATTTGTTTCTGAAACTTCTCTAATTTTTAGTGGCATGAAATCTTCATGTTGTAATGTGGTAAGCAAATGAGTTTTGCAGGTTGCTTAATAATTTCAAAACCCTGAGTCTGCAAATGTTTGACTTTTTTTGTTGGCATCTTTGCTATGACAACCATGTCTGACCCACACAGGATAGAAGTTTAACCAGGATTGTGCAACCGTTCTCTTCCTACCTCATTATGTTTTTCTCATCATAATATTATGGATGGGCATGGATTAGACTCCATGGTGACTGTGTGGGGACTGGTTTCCAGTAGCACTCAAGCGGTCGGCAAAGCATCTTGTATTCAGAGTATGAGTGTTTAAGCATCTCTAAAATTCATGCTGTTTTGATACATCACAACTCTAAAATCTTAGCCTTCTCTGTTATTCATTTGACTGTGAAGGTCTGCTTGGCAGAGATGTTGTAGGAAATTTAGCCATCAGGCTTGGGTTGCTTCTGAGTTCCAGTGTGCTCTTCCTGAAGCTTTGTCAGAAACAGTTTGCTTCTCTCTGAAAGCAGGGTGATTTGATCACTCTTGGCAGTCACAGTTTCCCCCGTATATTTTGTTTTGTTCCCAGAATGCCAAGAAAATGTTCTTTCTTTTAGAAAATAGTCTTCCCTCTGCTGAATTCACATTAAAATATCCTCACAGGGCTTTTCTGTCACCTTCTGTAGGTTAAAACAGCAAGATGTCCCCCCTTCCTCTTCCTAACTTTGAGGAACATCACACTGGGTTTCCTTTTAAAGCTTTTGGGCTACAGTCTGTTATCTACATGCAGTCAGCATCATGCCATATAGCAGCATATAGGAGACTAAAAACTGCCTTTGCTTTTTAGTAGAAGAGAATCAACACACAAAGTTATTAGATATCCTCATTCTCTACCACTCTGTAGGATATGTGAATATGGCAGCTGCTGCTGTGAATTCTGTGCGGTGTAGACACATTAAGAAACTAGCTTGTAAGGTAGGAGCAACCATTTAGCCTGTCCATTCCCAAAGATCCCACAATTTTCTGTGCTGTTTGGTCCAGTCTGCTTGGGTCACAAGGCAGCTGTCTCCAAAGCAGTTCATACATATTATTACTAGATGATAGGTACTGTAGCACAGCTAAGATTCATGGCACTGGGTAAGAAACAGAAGTTTTCCATATCTCATGTTACTTACCTACTTCAAGAATATGTATCTATCTACTTACAAAAGGGATGGAGGGGTTGACAAGCTGATGTTTGATATAAGCATCATGCCACCTGGCTACTGGCTAAAGCAAGAGCTCCACAGAGGAGGTAGCATAAAGTTGAAGAGTTCAGTTGAACATAAAGAAAAGCACAGTGACAGAGCATGAGCAGGGGAAGCATGTAGTTACCCATCCCCAGAGCAGGCCATTGCAAAAGGGAAACTTCTTCCCTCTTCCTGCATGTGGGAGTTTGCAGGGGCTTTGACACACAGCAAAGTTATCATGTGTTGATTATTTACCAGCTGAACCATAGTGACCGCTTGTGGTGGGCAGGATATGCTTTGACTTCACTTAAGCCTCTTTTACTCAGTGCTACAAGATGTGAAATTACCTTTACTGCCTTTGTGTTGGAGTGAAGAACCTTCTTACAGTATTTAGAATCTTAAGAATCTCTCATTTACTTTAGTGACTAAAACCAGACCACGAGATAAGGCCACTCACTATGAGCAAAGAACAGATAACCCCTGTCCTCCCATTCCTTTGTGATAATAGTTTCCTGACTCAGCAGCCAGAGCATCACTTTCCCAAATTTGTGTGCACTGGAAGGCACACACCCATGGACACTGCTGTCAGCTCAATGATGTCCTTGGAGCTCTTACTCTTGGTCAGCATTTAATACTATCTCAAACACTTACCCAAGAAGATAGGAAAATAAGGGCATGATTGCAATATACTACAATAATGCATGATGTTTTCCATGCCATCCAGACACAGAAAGAAGAGAAAGAGCACCGCTAAGGTATGCTTTCTTACAACTGATGACAAATGAGGGGCGGGAGGGGGAGTGAGGAAAGGCAGAGAAAGATTTTGTTCTGAATTGCCATTTTCAGAGAAATTGGCTCTACAGTCAAAGCATTGATCCAATTTGCCAACGTTTAGATGCTGCAGAGGACTTCAGAGCAATCGAAAGTTTAAAACAAAAAAAAAAAAAAAGGGAAGAAAAGTTAGATTGAGCATTAAGGAAAACAGAAAAAAAGAAAACACTTTGAAAAAGAGCTGCAGTGAATTCCTAAGAGAAATCGTGGAAACTCCAAAGCATTGATTGTACAGTTTTCTTCCTGGTCAGAACAGAAAATATATTTTGGAGAACAATTCTTCATTGTCAGAAGAATTAAGTATGTTACCTACTGTATCTTTCCTATCTCAGGTTTCTATGAATACATGAGATAAGCCAATGGAGGCAAGATGTTAGCTTCCAGCGCTCTGCAGCAGCAGGGGAACGTTAATGCAGTTCTGTCACTAAAGACCGAATATTTTATTTTATTTTTTTTCCCTCCAATTGATGGAAGAATTCTAGGTAACAGCAGTCTCTGTGTGTGTGTGTGTGGGGGGGGGGGGGGGGGGGGGGGGGCTGGGGAAAGAGGAATGTGTAGAGAAATGTAGCTATACTACTTTTGTTAACTGGTGTTCCCAATTCCAGCTTGAACCCTCAGGTTTCTTGGACTATAGCTGGGAAATATGTCTGCTTTTCCCAAGCAGCAGAGCAGGTTCACGTTTCTTTGGAACTTCACTGTGAACTTTAATCTTCATGTTCATGTACGTCTCTTCAAATAACTTCAAGGCTTTCCCCTTCTGCTACTTAATGACTACATTCCTATTAAATCTGGCATTTCACTGTTGCTTCAAAGAGATTGTATATAGATTCTTTTATACGTAGCTTGAACCTTTGATATTTGCATCCAAGTGTGTTCAGGGTATATCACTGTGTATTTACATAAATATCTTGTATAACAAACACCTTATACAAAAGAAATAAAGGCTCAGAACAGAGTCTTTTATTCTCTGAAGAGGTGTTTTGCTTTTAACACTATCTTTTTCTTGCTTACTTAGAAGGTTTGCAGTCATACCTCATTTCAGCAGAAATGATAATTCAGAGGAACTGGTCACTCTTGACAGTAAAAGGATATTTTATGTGGTTCTCCATAGATCTCTACTATTTTATCTCTACTCTGTCCCAAAGAGAAATAAACAAAATCATACAGGTCCAGTCACATGAATTTCAGTTCATCAGTAATGACGGAAAGAAAGTAATATCTCATCAATGGGAAACGGGATTAAAAAGTCAGAAAAAATTACAATGCATTATCCAGGCAGCCTCACTGAAAGGATAAACGAAAGATTAATAGTTTGTATGTTTTTCATTGTGGTACATTGACACCTTTGTCCAAAGGGAGGGAAAATATCCTTCTGCTAAAATTAAATAGCGATTCCTCAGTCAGACAGCTGCACTAGATTCTTAAGGGGGTTAGTAGTCAGGCAGAGATCAAGACCTATATTTTCCTAGAGTCTGCTATGCAATCACTTCTGTTGTGCAAAAGAAGTTGAAGTAATTACATGTCTAAACTCTTTTATGCACATGATCGCAGGTTTTATTTTTCAAAATATTAGTTCCCTGGAGTTATTGGTATGGCTTTACTAGGACAAAAACTGTTTCATTTGAGATTTTGAACTAGATAATCATAGAATTCATTTTGTACTGCCAGTTTGTAAGTTTTATTTTACTTTAATACATCTGGTTATGGATGTGGAGTATGCAGTTGAGTAACATACCTTTAAAATGGCTTAGGATCAGATTAATTCAGGGCACTTCAGGTTTTTTGTTTTGTTTTAGTTTTACGAGGGAAAATATTGATATTGTAAAAGCAGAGCGTGAACAGGCTGTATCGTACTTGTCTAAAGAGCAGGGCATGCCCCCATGCATGTAGGAGTAATTGTGCCCTCTCCCCTTTGCCAGCAGTGACATATCAAACCTCTCCTGTGCACCCCCAGGGCTGCAGCACAGCTGAACGTTGCTCTAGACACAGGAGCGCCCTGGGGAGACACTCTTTTGGGTCAGAGCTGATGGTACCCTTTGCAGCCGAGTTGTCTAGAGACATTATAACAGGCTCCTTGTCATCATAAGGTACCAGGCACAAGCCTGTTTTCGAGAACACCTGGATCCCTGTCTTTGATGCTGCAAGAGTGTCACTGTGTGCTTGCAGTTATCAATTCCTCTTTCTGTATTACCCAGTAAATACAGCAGCAGTTTCTCCATTGAAGGTGGGAGGGAAGAATAGACAGAATTGGACAACAGCCACTTTGTGATGCTAGATTCAGTCCACAAGCTTCTGCTTGAAAATTCCTGCTCGTTCTCACGGGCTAGATTTAGGGAAGGATCTGGGAGTCACTGCAAAATCTGGGGCCTCTACCTCTGCACCAGTGTTGTTGTGACTCTGACAGACTTGAGCAATCACCCCCACATCTTGTCTTAAACAAGCAGCTGCCAAGTTTGACCATATGGGAGACAAGGACCCTGGACCATCTATGTTCCACCACATCCCAGAAACAAGGCAGTCTTCCTTTATAAAAATCATCTAAGCCCAGTAGACTATCAATATATTTGTACCTAAGCATGGAATGTTGTAAAGTTTTCAAGTATACAGTTGTAATTGTCTGCCCATCACATCTGTCCTTAACTAATATTTATTTTGGGTACAGAACAGAGCAATGTAGAAAGTCACTACATAAAAGAAACCTCTCTGTGCCCCTAACTTCTTTGGATGTATCTGCAGATCTGAGATTTTTGTATTTCTCTACGTAGTGTTTCATTCCTCTATAATGATATTCCTTTTGTGGAGTGCCAATGTATAATTAGGGGTATGTGTTGTATGTCACTGTGTTACCCTTACTACAAAACATGAAGGTTCAGATCCGTTCCTGTAAATCAGTATAGCTTCGTTAAAATCAATAGAGCTGCAGTGATCTGATCCTCTTGTGTATCTCAATTTAATCATTTTCTTGCTTTCATGTAAACCAAATTACTATTTCTGAACTCAGATAACTTGTTTTTCTTAAATTTACCACCACAATATAAGTTTTTTATAGAAATAAATAATTACAGAGAATAGCTACAGTTAAGAATAGAAAGATTAAATATAGAATTTTATATTTGGTGGAAAAAAAACCCCAAGAAACTGATACAACATCCTGCTCTAATTTAAGTATGTTAATCATGGGAACAGATTTATTCAAATTATACTTTTTATGTGTAAGTGCCATATATAACAGATTTTTAAATATTTCTGCAAGCATGGAAGTAAGATAATTGAAGACCCCTTATTTTTCAGTTAGTGTTAGCCAATTCCCATTTCCTAATGCCATATAAGAAACTATGTTAAAAATAAAAAGCTAAGTGAAAAAGTTAAGTTACTGCTTTTAATCTGCAAGATGATTTTAACACTATGAACCCAAGGGGAACAATGGGGGCTTAGTATCACGGGCTGTTTTCTGATTTGGGAGATTTCCAAAGAAACTCTGAAAGTTTTAGTCATTTGTACTCCCTTGGGCACAGTCTCTGTTGGAAGGCACTCAGCTGTGTGTGTATGGGCTGGATGATGTGGTCAGGAAGTTGGGTAGCAATAGTATCAGGACAGGTAATTTTAGAGTCATACCCCACTGCCACAGAGTTTGCCTGAAGTAGTCCTTCCATGGATGTCAGCAGACTGAGAGGCTCTCAGGTCTCAACTCCGTTGCTTAAACAAAGGCAGCTAATGTCATGTAGAATCTTAAAAACATAAAATCATCAAATCATTAAGGTTGGAAAAGACCTTTGAGATCAGGTCCAACCATTAACCCAGGACTGCCAAGCCCATCACTAAACCATGTTCCTAAGCATCACATCTATCTGTTTGTTAAACACTTCCAGGTATGGTGTTTCCACCACCTCCCCAGGCAGCCTGTTCCAGTGCTTGACCACGCTTTCAGTGAAGAAGTTTTTCCTAATATCCAATCTAAACTTCCCCTGGTGCAACTTGAGGTCATCTCCTCTTGCCTTGTCACTTGTTACCTGGGAGAAGACACAAACCTCATCTGCCTACAGCCCCCTGTCAGGTAGTTGTAGACAGCAATATCGTCCCGCCTGAGTCTCCTCAGACTAAACAAAACCAGTTCCTTCAGCCACTCCCCATAAGACTTCTTCTTTAGTCCCTTCGCCAGCTTTGTTGCCTTTCTCTGGACATGCTCCAGTACTGCAGTGTTCCTTGTGAAGTGAGTGGCCCAAAACTGAACACAGCATTTGAGGTGCAGTTTCACCAGTTCCTAGTACAGGGGGACCATCACTGCCCCTGTCCTGCTGGCCACACTGTCTCTGATACAGGCCAGGATGCCATTGGCCTTTCTGGCCACCTGGGCACACTGCTGGCTCATGGTCAGCCAGATGTCAACCAGCACCCCCAGGCCCTTTCCCCTCAGGCAGCTTTCCAGCTGCTCTGCCCCAACCTGTAGCACTGTGTGGGGTTGGTGTGATCCAGGTGCAGGACCCGGCACTGAGCCTTGTTGAACCTCATACAGTTGGCCTTGGCCCATCAGTCCAGACTGTCCAGGTCCCTCTGCAGAGCCTTCCTGCCCTCAAACAGATCAACACTCCCACACGATTTGGTGTCATCTGCAAATGTCCCGAGGATGCACTTGATCCCCTTGTCCATATCATTGATAAAGACATTAACCAGGACTGGCCCCAGTACTGAGCCCTGGGGCACACCACTTGGACTGGCCACCAGCTGGATGTAACTCCATTCACACCACTCTGGGCTCAGTTGTCCAGCCAGGTTTTTAACCCAGCATAGAGTACACTTGTCCAAGCCATGAGCAGCCAGCTTCTCCTGAAGAATGCTGTGGGAGAGTGTCGAAGGCTTTACTAAAGCCTAGGTAGACAACACCCCCAGCCTTTCCCTCATCCACCAGGTGGGTCACCATGACGTAGAAGGAGATCAGGTTCATCAAGAAGGACCTGCCTTTCAGCAGCCCACGCTGGCTGGGCCTGATCCCCCGGCTGCTCTGCACGTGCCGTGTGATGGCGCTCAGGCTGACCTGCTCCATAACCTTCCCTGGCACCGACGTCAGGCTGACAGACCTGTAGTTCCCCAGATCCTCCTTCCTGCCCTTCTTGTAGATGAGTGTCCCACTGGCTAACCTCCAGTCTGCTGGGACCTTCCCACTTAGGCTGCAGAATTGACAGATGATGCAAAGTGGCTTGGGGAGCTCTTCTGCCATCTCCCCCTAACCTCACATGGATCCCATCCAGCCCCATAGACTTGTGCATGTCCCAGTGGAGCAGCAGGTCACTAAGCATTTCCTCCTGAACTATGGGGACTTCATTCTGCTCCTTGTCCCTGTTTTCCAGCTCAGGGGCTGAGAATCCAGAGAGTAGCTGGTCTTAGTATTAAAAACCGAGGCAAAGCAAGCATTGTGTACCTCAGCCTTTTCCTCAGCCTTTGTGGTAATGTTTTCCTCTCCCTGCTCACATCCAATAAAGGAAGGAGATTATCCTTGGGCCTTCTTTTTTTTCTAATTCTTTGGTATGTTTTATGGCAGTGGCCAGCCTGAGTTCTATCTGGGCTTTTTTATGCTCTGATCTCCACCCTGCATAATCTCACGACATCCTTATAGTCCCCCAAAGTTGCCTGCCCCTTCTTCCAGTGGTGGTAAACTCTCCTTCTTCCCTGACTTCCAGCCAAAGCTCTCTGGTCAGCCAGGCCAGTCTTCTTTCCTGACAGCTCCTCTTTTGGCACATGGGGACAGGCTGCTCCTGTGCTCCCTTCTTGAGGAATGTCCAGCCTTCCTGGACCCCTTGGCCTTTCAAGATTACCTCCCAAGGGATTCTCTCAACCAGGCTCTTGAAGAGGCCAAAGTTGGTCCTCTGGAAGTCCACGGTAGAAGTTCTGATGACCCTCCTCACTTCTCTGCAAATTGAAAACTCTATCATGTCATGACTCCTATGGCCAAGATGGCTTCTGACCACCACATCACCCACCGGTCCTTCCCTGTTGTAAGCAGCAGGTCCAGCGGAGCATCTTCCCTGGCTGGCTCACTGACCAGCTGTGTCAGGAAGGTACCTTTCCTGTCCACTTTATGTTGCATTTCCAGTACACATCTGGTAAGTTCAAGTCCCCTGTAAGAACAAGGGCTAGTGACCGTGAGACTTCTCCCAACTTCTTGCAGATTGTTTCATCTGCCTCTTCATCCTGGTTGGGTGGTCTAGAACAGACTCCAACCAAGATAAAGTGCCTTGTTGACCCTCCCCCTGGTTCTTGCCCATAAATGCTCAACCCTAATAACACCATCATTCAGCTCTAGGCGGTCAAAACACTGCCTGACATACAGATCTACCCCACAACCTCTCCGTTGTATATCCCTCCTGAAGAGTTTGTAGTCATCCATTGCAGCACTCGAGTCCTGTGAGTTATCCCAGTGTGTTTCTGTGATGGCAACCATGTCATAGCCTCCTTGCTGCACGATGGCTTCCAGCTCCTGTTTCTTGCCCGTGCTTCAGGCATCAGCATAGATGCACTTCAGCTGTGCTATCAATCTCACTTCCAATCCTGGCATGCCACCCCCAGGCTCATCTCTAATGAGCTTGGTTTTATTCCCTTCCCCCTTCAAATGTAGTTCAAAGAAAAGCGATTGGGTATCTGGCACATCTAAATACTACGAGTCAATATGAACCCATGACTTTCAGGAGTGACAGCTGAGTCTGGGCTTGTGGGATCCCCTCAGGCACAGCAAATGGCACTAAGTGCCTCTGTATGGGCGATGGAATCAAGCCCCCAGGGCTGAATTAATTTTCCCTAACTAGACTTACACAATGTATGTTTCTACATCTGAGTTAGTCTCCCAGTTGGACCTTTACAGACAGGAATAGGTACGGTGCATTTGACTTACTTCAGATGTTTACATGACAATGAGATGTCTTGTCCCCGGTTCCCTTGGCTGGCTCTGAAAAGACTTCAGAAAACTCAAGTTACTGTCATCTTTAGTGCAGATACCTTGGCTTGATGCAGTGCTCTAATTACGAACATTAAGGGTCATCTCTATCCTGCCTATAGCTGAGTTGCCTAGTAGCTCACATCAGAGCCCATTTCATAACGCTTCCTCCGTTTACCCCGCAGAATGCCTTTATGTGCTATGGATCTACCTGGTTGCATGATTAGTGTCCCATAAACCTTACAAATCTAATTAAACCAGAAGTTTATGGGAAATTTAGACCCTTGACTCCATAATTTTGAGCACTACCCAGTCTGCCTACCCACTTTTTCTCTGATAATTAGCCACAGTCCACCACAGGAGGAAGGTCCTTGTCATTCCATTATTTCACAGCTTCCTGCCTCTGGCTGAGAAGAAGAAAGGGACCTTGGTACCATAAGACATTAATTTAAGGCACCAAGTTAGCAACTGGAAGCTTTCCACTAACTTTATGAACTTTGGACTGGAATCATAAAGCAAAGTCTCAACAAACACCTTCACTGAGAAAGTGATTTGCTGAAATAAATCATACAAAGCTGATCAATGGTTTCACACTGTTCACATGACCCTGTACCCTTCGTGTTTCTCAGTGTGATGCAATCTCTTCACACTACCCCACGGGTACAGGGAACTCGACTGTGTTTTGATTTCTATTTGAGTTGTGAACCTACACTTCTCTGAAGATTAGGTCTGCTGTGGGTTGGCCTTGGCCAGCAGCCATGCACCTACACAGCCACTTGCTCACTCCCCTCTCTCTCCCACCTCCCCACAGGATGGGGGAGAGATTAAAAACAAATGTGAGAAATCTTGTGGGTCGAGATAAAGACAGTTTAATAAGTGAAGGAAAGCTAGGGAAAAAAAAAGAAGAAAAAAAAAAGAAAGAAAGAAAGAAAGAAAAGGTAAAAAAAAACCCAAACTGATGCAAAAGCAATCACTCACCAACTTCCCACTATCAGACCCATGCCCAGCCATCCTCTGAGCAGCAGGCACCTTGAAAAGCAAGTGCCCACCTCCCACCCCCTTCTTCCTGTACCCCAATTTTTATTACCGAGCATGGTGTTACATAGTATGGTATAGAACTTTGGCAAGTTCAGGTCCACTGTCCAAGCTGATCCCCTTCCCAGTGTCTCGCCCACCCCTAGCCTACCCACTGCGGGGGCAGAGTGGGAAAAAGAGGCGGCCTTGCCTTTGTGCAAGCACTATTCAGCAACAGCCAAAACGCTTGTGTGTCGTCAACACAGTTTTAGCTGCAAATGCAAAATATAGCCCCACAAGGGCTGTTATAAAGAAAATTAGCTCTATACCAGCCAAACCCAGTACAAGGTCTAATGTCCTTGCCTTCTTGGGGGAAGGCAAAAGCAGGAGTACTGGAGAACAGCATGGTTTATCTACATGCTACCACCTGTTGAGGATTGTACACAGTAAAGGGCTGAAGGGATGAAAAGAGTGAAGCAGTTCCAGAATCGCTGTGAACATCTCATATGTCTGTATCTCCCAAAGCAACTCAGCTGTTGTTATTAAGGGCTAATTGTTGATTTCCTGCATGGATAGTCTAAAATGGAAAAGAAGTCAGATATTCTTTGTCACTTCAGATCAGGTTCCCAAGGGCAGAATGAAAGTTGCATTGGATTATTTTCATATTGCCCATTTTTTTGAGGAATAGAAAAATAAATATATAGGTTTTCTTATTAAAATGCAAAAATGTTTCATTGTGCAGTCTAAACCTTTTACCAGGCAACCAGAATTTTTCTGCTTGTTTTGTATGTGTTAGATCCCTACCCACTTTGCTTGCACATCCTTTCCCTCCTGCTCTAAATAGACAGAGATCATCACTGCATTTTGCTGAACATTTGCCAAAGAGAAGGTGTTGGTTTTTATGGGAGGTGTTGGAAAAATGTCAAAATATAGGTTGTACAGGAGAACATTCAATTTTTAAAATGGTTTAGGATTTTTTCCCCCTGAAAAGTGACACATATTGACACACAAAATATCTTTCTGAGGCTGTTAGTGTTGACCAGATACCCGATTAAAACCAAGTTGGTACTTGGTCCACCAGCAGTTGAAGTGTTTTGTTTGGAAGCTATGGCTTTGCATTTTGGTTTTTTTGGTTTTGTTTTTTTTTTTTTTTCAGTTGAGGAAGCTATTGTTATCACACTGTGCAAGCAGTGGCAGTGCCAACTGTCCCAAATGTTTTGCTTGCAGCCTCACTGACACTTATTGTCTCATTTCATTTAAACTACATACTGTAGGAACATTTTAGTACTTCAAGCCAAAGACAATGCTTGAGAACATTTTTATCGCTTATAAATAGAGACTCAGAAAAGGATAGGGACACCTGGTTGCATTTCTCATTTATTATATGGTTAAGTTAATTATATTACTTAATAAAAAATATTGTGCATGAAAACATTGGATGCAGACAGGAGATTTTTTTTTTAATAACCAGTTTTTCAAAATACATTGGTTGCATACTGATAATCTGGCTTCTTCTTTGGGACTGAGGAAATAACTGGAACTGGACATTACTTTTTACAAGATTTATCTTCATCTTTGCTTGCATGATGACAGTAAATCAGAGGCTGCAACTGGAATCTGCTGTGAACGAGTCTGGTCAGTGTTTCTCATTATTATACAGGCTGAGCCAAAATGCTGGATTCAAACATTTTTATATCTCGGTGTACTTGAAATCCCCATTGCTATGTGTGTTTCAACACGTCTTCATCTTAAGCGACTTTCGTGAGCTCAGTGGAGAAAAAAACCAACAATTGTGTTTGTGGACAAGTTAACTGTTCTTCTCAGCTGATTAAAAGCAATTTTCTGTAAAGTCAGATGCTTGGTGACAGCTTTAAGACATCCATAGTTCCTACTTGCCTGTCCCCAGACGGTATATATCATCAGCAAAGAACTCCATGCTGACTTTGAGTGGGTCCCCATGCCCACATAGCACTGTGCAACGCTGGGAGGAGGTGTTAACTTGTTCCCTTAAAATGCTATGGGTATATAAACGGGACACGGTGACTGAACAGCAAATCCTTCCTCTCAGGGCACTGTCAATGTGACTACTGTACTAACATGACAAAGTTTCACTGCCTTTTGCTGAAACAAAGTTCCTACCAGGATCCTCTGAGTCCTTAGAATATGTCCCTTTTTCAAGCATCTCTCTATGCTTGGGAAAAAGTTTCTATTTTGTCTATTTTTTTTCTCCAAGTCACCCATGCATTTGTCACAAGACACATAGGCCGAAGCACAGTTACAGAGCAGAATGCCAACGCGTTGGACTGAAATATGAAAAGTGCTCTTTCCCACCCTAATGGAGAAACAGCAGATAAGAAATAAACATATAAATAATAATTAAAAGAAAACTATCCAACTTAGGAATAAGAAAATAAAGGACTCATAGATGACGGTTTAGCCCTTAGAAAATGGTGAAGTTTCACTAGGGATACACTTGGCCCAGGAGGAGTAACAAATTGAAATCCTCAATGTAAAAGAATTAATATTAACTACATCTGAAGTACTGATGAAGTATAAGTGAGAAAATAAGAACCAAAATCAATATATAAATACATATTTTCATCTTAAGAAATAAGACTACGTTTGGCAAAGACCATTCATTACACTGTATTCCTGCATTCCATTCAGTTTTTGTATGTGTTTGTCTGCTCCTTTTCTAGATCTTTTATTGTTTGCACTAAGGACACAAATGAAGGACCGCTTACCTGTGTCAGGTTTTCTTTTGGACTTCCCAAGGTGAATTCAAACTAGTGTTTTTCTGTAGTGTGTCTGGTTTTCACTTCTGGTTTATTTTATGTGTGGGACATATCTTGGTAAACAGAGCTCAGTGGTCACTTGAGCTGTCATACTTCAATTTATTAGAATATGATCAAAAGTTTGACATCGTTTGGACAAGAAAGGTCATTCCCATGCCTTGAATCTATTAATGAAGTACTGCAGAGCTCAACACAGATATAATTATGCTGCTCTGCAAGAGGTTTGTGAAATTTCATTAGTGAAGTCTTACCAGTTTTCAAGTCACTAAAAAAAAAAACCAAAAACCCAACAACAACAAAAAAGGTCATCATAACTTAGTTAAGATTTAAAAAAATGTATACAGGCTTTTAGAAGGAATGACAACTACAAGTTAGAAAGCACATCAGACATTCTAGAAGGAACTTACCAGGGGCCTGGAAATAGAGAGACTGAAATGAGATGTGTACATGTTTTTAGAGGGCAGAGGATGTGCCATGAAAAACAAACTGACCTCATAGTTTAAGTTATTTGAACATGTGAATGGCAAAGGTTTTGTCATATGTCTTTGCACTAGCCATCAGTATAACCCATGTGTGCCTCCACATCATGCTGTGCTGCTTCTCCCCCCAGGACTGTGCTCCTGGATGGTGTTTAAAATAAAAGAAATGGTACGCCAGGAATCCTGAGAGGAGCTTGAATTCAGGGGTGAGATTGCTCCTTCTTGGCTAACAGAGATAAAATGCATGCAAGAGAGGATTCCTGGGATGTTTCTATGCCAGTGACAGTCAAAAATAGTTGTGCCCAGCTTTTCCTAGAAGAATTGTCTTCTCCTATAACGTGACATTTAGTCTTTATGTGAACTTTTGCTATTGTGTCAGACCGCAGAAGATTGGATGAGTATTTTGTCCCCAAGGCAGAAATCACACCCAATGCTTCCCTAATGTAATGTAATGTAATTAATTAATGTATTGCTTTTTATCAGAAGAATCTCTGGCTGGTTTGCATAATTACCGCTGGGTTCATATTTATCAGAAACCTCTCTAGAACAGCCACAAGCAAGTTTTGCTTTCCTAAACCCGCTGTATCTCATTATGACAGTGGAGAGATCATGCCCCAGTGGTGCAGTTCATGATCTTGAGGGATATATGCCAGGCGAAGAGTATAGGCATGACCCTGAACCATAGAAAATGAACTTTTAGTTGTTTAAAGAACTAGTAAATGGGAGCCCCTGGGGAACTGCTCTCAATGACAAAGAAGCAGAAGAGAGCTGGCAGCTATTTAAAGACATTTTCCTTAAAGCACAAACCCTCTTGATTCCCATATTCAAGAAACAGGGCAGGGAAGGCAGAAGACTGGTGTGGCCAAGTAGGTACCTCCTGGTCAAACTGAAACACAAGAGGGAAATGCAGAGGCAATGGAAGCAGGGACATGCATTCTGGGAAGAATATAGGGATACTGCCTGGAAGTGTAAGGGTAGGATCAGGATAGATAAGGCACAACTGGAGCTGAATTTGGTAAGAAATGTGGACAATAATAAGAAGGGTTTCTACATTAGTCAGAAAAGGAAGACAAAATAAATTGTACTCCGGGGATAAATGAGATGGGGGAACTGGTCACCACTGACACGGAGAAGGCTGAGGTACTCAACAAATCTCTTGTCTCATTTTTCACTGGAAATTTCTCTTCCCACCTTTCAAGTGGGTGAACTGCAAGACAGGGGCTGGGGCAATGAAGTCCCACCCATCACTGGAGAAGATCAAGTTCAAGACCACCTAAGAAACCTGGATATACATAAATCCATGAGACTCAATGAGATGCATCCCAAGGTCCTGAGGGAATTGGCAGATGTAGTTGCCAAGCCACTCTCCATCATATTTTAAAATTTATGACAGTCTGATGAAGTTGCCCAGTGACTGGAACAATGGAAGTATCATGCCCATTTTTCAAAAGGGTGGAAAGGAGGACCCTGGGAACTACCAACCCTTCAGACTTTGTGCCTGGTAAGATGATGAAACACATTCTCCTGGAAACTACATCAAGGGATATGGATGACAGGGAGATATTTATATACGACCAACATGGCTTCTACAAGGGTCAGTCTTGCCTGACCAACCTAGTCACCTTCTATGATGGAGTGATTGCATCAGTGGACAAGGGAAGAGCTACAGATGTCATCTATATGGACTTCTGTAAGGCATTTGTCACAGTCCCCCACAACATCCTGCTCTCTAAATTGGGAAGATATGGATTTGATGGCTGGACTGTTATGCAGATAAGGAATTGGTTGAGTGGTCACATCCAAAAAGTTGCAGTCAGCAGCTCAATGTCTGTACGGAGATCAGTGACAAGTGGTGTCCCTCAGGGGTCTCTGTTGGGACCAATGCTGTTTAATATCTTCATCAGTGACATAGACAGTAGGACTGAGTGCACCCTCAGAGAGTTTGCAGATGACACCAAGCTGAGTGGTGCAGTTGATCTACTTGGGAAGGGATATTATTCAGAGGGACCTTGACAGGCTTGAGGAGTGGGCCCATGTGAATCTCATGAAGTTCAAAAAGACCAAGTGCAAGGTCTTGTACGTGGGCTGGTGCAATCATCAGTATCAGTTCAGGCTGGGTGATGAATTGATTAAGAACAGCCCTGCAGAGCAGGACTTGAGGATATTGATAGATAAAAAGTTGGAGATGAGCTGGCACTGAGCCCAGAAAGCCAACAGTATTCTGGTCTATGTAAAAAGAAGCATGGGCAGCTGGTTTAGGGAGGTTATTCCCTCCCTCTACTCTACTCTGATGAAACCCCACCTGGACTACTGTATCCAGTCTTGGGGTCCCCAGCAAAAAGACATGGACCTATTAGAACAGGTTCAGAGGGCCACAAAAATGATCAGAGGTCTGGAACATCTTCTTTATGAAGAAAGACTGAGAAAGTTGGGGTTGTTCAGCCTGGAGAAGAGAAGGCCACATGGAAAACTTATTACAGCCTTTCAATAGCTAAACGGGGCTTATAAGAAATTCTGAGAGAGACTTTTTTCCAAGGTTTGTAGTGGTAGGGCAAGAGGTAACAGTTTAAACTGAAAAAGAGTAGATTTAGATTAAATATAAGGAAGAAATGTTTTTATGATGAGAGTGATGAGACACTGGAACAGCTTACCTGGAGAAGTTGTGGATGCTTCACCACTGAAAGTGTTCAAGGCCAGGCTGGATGGGGCTTTGAGCAACCTCATACAGTGAAAGATGTCCTTGTCCATGGCAGGGGACTTGGACTAGATGATCTTTAAAGACCCCTTCCAACCCAAACCATTCTATGATCCCGTGACCATGCAGTTAACTACTCTTTGTGCCTGCTTGCCTTTGAGTGCTCATTCACAGATCTAGAGTTCTATACAAAACCTCTCTTAGGGCACAATCTCTGTGTTTTAATACCAACACAGAGCACTGTCTCACGAGGGCTGTCTCTGAAGGGGGTTGGCAAGTGACTCATTAACCTGTCATATGTCATAATCATATGTAGGAGCTACATATGGCCAACTTGATTTTGAATCGCTGAGCTTACAAAGAATACAATACCACAGTTCTGAGTCAAGTTAACTTCAGGGCATCTCTTCAATACAAATTGATCCTCAGCTGATAACAACTGTTCTTGCTTTCTGACTGTTCTTACAAGGAAGGTTGATCTTATTTATAAAGCAGTAACAGCATTTATGAGTGCTCGATTACATTTCTTCTACCTCTGCAGACTTTCTTTGTGACTTTGAACAAACCTTTTAGAAAAATATGCTTAAAGATATTGAACATCTATAGCTGTAAATTGATGCCTAGTGATTTAAATGGGACATGGTCATCTTTGAAAATGTCACAGAATACAAGATACCTCATTTTCAAATCTTCCTTTTCGTCTTTTTGTTCCTCGGTTGATTATCAGTAGATGGGAGATAAGAGAACTCTCCTGTCTCATGGCAGAAAAATCCATCAGGGTTGTGGTATATTTTCTATATCCATATAAGAAATATAAGATTAGAAAGTTTTAATGCAGATGTTAGATGGACAGAGGTATGCATCATTCTTAGTATCATCTGAAAAATCACAGATTACAGTAGTACTTATTTTATCATAGTAAGACAACTTTGAAATATCCAATTTGTGTATTTATCAAATAATATATTTGTATAAAAAGAACCCTCCCGCTACTCTAAAAATACTATTTTTTGGCAAGAGTTCTCAGAAGCAGATGTATTCATATAGGTATACATATATATTAAATGGCACACTATGAAATCGTAAGTACATAACAGAAAATTACAGCTAAAATTACATCAGGAAGTGGGAGTGGCATCTAATAACACAGATCGAAGAACAAACCAACAAAATACAGATACAATGATCTTGTCCTAAAATAAAGTTTTTTGCCTGATCAGATGTTTCTGTCTGTAGCTCTTTCCCTTGGCTTGCAGCATGCTGAAGCAAAAGATTAGTATTTTCTTCTACCAAAGACTGCAAATCCTTTTGATAGTGAAATCCTTATAAAAGAAAGGACCACCAATATGGTTTTGCCTAATTGGTTCTAATGCTGCTTGTGCAACTGCAGTGTGCCTTTGTAATCATTATTTTTCATGAACAGAAATAAGCAACACGTGGAAAGTTTAGTGAAAAAGGCTGTTTTGTAGGATAATAACGTATCACAGCATCCGAACTTGAAAGTAATGCCCTTTAACACATCAAGATTCATCTGTCTAAGTCTGTCATAATTATAACTATCTCCATCCTTTTCATTTGCACTAAGTGCCCAGCAGAAAGCATCTCTTCTGTACACTGAGTTCTTTATGCAATTGTTTTTGCTCTGTGATCAGTTGTTTTGCTATTTAAGTGGCAGCTTAATACATATTTCTTGACTAGTCTTTGTGTATGTTCGTGCATGTGTGTTGTGTCATTTACTGTAAGCAAAGTGAACCTCTCCTACAGAGAGTCATTCTGCAGACAGCCTCTTTTCCTATCTCAATACAATTCTGCACCAAAACAAGACTTATGTTGCTCATTGATCATAGAATCATAGGATCATTCAGGCTGGAAAAGATCTTTGAGATCATCAAGTCCAACTATTAACATAGCACTCCCAAGTCCATCACTAAACCATGTTCCTAAGAACAGCATCCGCATAGTTTTTAAACACTTCCACAGATGGTAATTCCACCACCTCCCAGGGAAGCCTGTTCTAGTGTTTGACAACCCTTTTACTGAGATTTTTTTTCCTAATATCCAATTAAAACCTCCGCTCGTGCAACTTGAGGCCATCTCTTCTTGTCCTGTCTCTTATTATCCAGGAAAAGAGACCAGCCTTCACCTGCCTACAGCCTCCTTTCAGGTAGCTGTAGAAAGCAGTAAGATCCCATCTGAGTCTCCTCCAGGCTAAACACCAGTTCCCTTACTTGCTCCTCATAGGACTTCTCTAGGCCCTTCACCCACTTCATTGACCTTCTCTGGACATGCTCCAGCACCTCTACATCCCTCATAAAGTGAGGGGCCCAAAACTGAACATGGTATTCAAGGTGCAGCCTCACCAGTGCCGAGTACATGGAGACAATCACTGCCCCTGTCCTGCTGGCCACACTGTCTCTGATACAGGCCAGGATGCCATTGGCCTTCTTGGCCACCTGGGCACACTGCTGGCTCATGTTCAGCCAGCACCCCCCAGGTCCTTTCCCACCGGGCAGCTTCCCAGCCACTCTGCCCCAAGCCTGCAGTCCTGTGTGGGGTTGGTGTGACCCAAGTGCAGGACCCGGCACTGAGCCCTGTTGAACCTCATACAACTGGCCTTGGCCCATCAGTCCAGCCTGTCCAGATCCCTCTGCAGAGCCTTCCTGCCCTCAAACAGATCAACAGTCCCACATGATTTGGTGTCATCTGCAAATGTCCTGAGGGTGCACTCAGTCCCCTTGTCCAGATTGTTGATAAAGATAGTAACCAGGACTGGCCCCAGTACTGAGCCCTGGAGAATATTAGTTGTGACCGTGATGGAGAATACAAGAACAAGGAGGCAGGAAATTCAGGGGAAAGTTCAATTATTAGCTTTTGCCTGTTTCAGAATATCAAATAAGTTGACCAAATTTGCTGATCTGATTGAAAGCTAACCCAGAACAAAACCCAACAAAAAACTAGTTTTGTTTTGGAACAGTTAGTGATTTAGTGATCCTACAGGAGCATTATCACTGGAGCTACATAAAAGACAGGACCGGTGTGCTCGTGCAAGGTAGAGAGGAGAGTAGGAATCGCCCTTTTGGAGTTAGTTCCTATTACAGATTGATTCAGCTGGCCATAAAACCACAGAATTAGAGCAGACTTCACTTAATAAGCACAATTCTGCGCTTTCTCTATAGTAAGCAGCAACAGGTATTTAAACATGCATTTCTCTACATACAAGCATTTTGATCAGATTTGTCTTTAGATCTTTTTGGTATTCTAGTTATTGTTACGATGTTTCATAAGCTATTCTCCATGGCTTTATTCTTGAATGAGGGCCACTGGACATTAAAGGAAAAGTTTCCCAAGGTGACATCCTATTTGATGGGCAGGCTGGCCTGATAGTGGAACACATGGTTTGACCTGGACAGACACTGCTGCACTGTGATTTTACAAAAATTCCTTTCCCTTTCTTACATTTTAGCTTTGGCAGCTGTAAAGCAGAAATAACTATATAGGCCTCCTCCGAAAGAGCATTCAGATTTGTAAGAACAACCCCATGCTCTTAGAGAAATGTTATTACCAACAGTAATTAAGCCTTGCTGGACTTAATGGAAGCAAGAAGATCTAGGGATAAGCTGAAGCTGAATCTCTTTTCTGTACATCATTTTGTTGTACTCATTGATGAAATCTGGAAGAAAGCATCATTAGGAAAATAAAGTGCTTAATCCTATGCCCACCTGTAGAGCTATAAGAGGTTCTACTCCAATATTGACATTGCCTGCATGGTAAGGCTTGTCACATGTCAGCAAGGACTTCTGACAAGCTGATTACAAAAAAACTGTTTTTAAAATGGGTGAGAAATCTGTTTGGGATAGTTAGAATGTGGTCAACAACAGTCTGCCCTGTATTGTGTTCCTTAAGAGATATGTCATCCTCAAAATTTCTTCTTGTAACTTCCCAGCTCCTATCACTCCCCACCACTGGACAAGCTGCAGATTCAACTGAACACACGGGAAAGCTGAATAACAAACAATAAAGTTAACAGTACATAAAGCAATTTGAGGCAGTAATAAAGCTGCTGGGATTTGATGTAAATGGCACCAAGTTTGCAGAAAATGTTATGAAAGTCTGCTTACATCAGTTGTGTTGGGTATCCATTAAATGCACAAGATCTTTCTCAGACAGCTATGTCAATTCATGTCAGAACAAAGAACAATAAAGCAGTGGATTCTGTAAAAGTTGAAGCTTATGAAATAAAATTCCAGTGAATTTGGTCTATTGAGTGTTGCATTGTATATTTTTAAAGATTAAATGCAGACTTTCTGATGAATCGTGACATGTTTATTTCTTCCTTCCCCAGCACAACTAAAATAACCAATAAACACAAAAAACTCTCCTGCAAAGATTGTGATATTATTTTTCTTCCAGGTTTTGAAAGCCCGACTTTTTGATGCACAATTCATTATTTATTTTATAGATGGTAGTAAAAATAAATAAGTAACTAGACATGTGTCTCCTCACCCCCAATATCAACAGAGCTGTAAGCACTGGTTTACTTGAAAAATTGTTTATGGCTTTTATGGGACGCTTTTGGGTAAACTTTACAATGGTTGTTGAAAGGATCCTGGAAAAATGTTATACTGCCACAATTTTTTGATGTTCCTACATTGCAGTGACTGGAATTTCAGGTGAATACTTATTTGGCTTTGTCAACAGAGCTTTTTATCTAGAATACAATCATTCTGGGAGTTAAAAACATTTATATAATGGCTAATTCCCTTTGCTCACTACAATGACTGCATTTATGTGATGATATATAGAAGCTCTACTAACAGCCCTATGAGAAAAAAATCAAACATTTTGCCTCCAGTTTGCACACATAAAGCCGCATTTGCTGGAGTACTTTAAGAGCGTCTGTATCATATGTTTGTAGTGTTCTTTGTAAATTACACTAAGAAAAGTAGTAAAGACTAATGGTAAGCAGACTAGATTGCTATGGAGAGTAGAATGAGTTGATCCAATATTATTTTATATAATCGGATAAGGGACTTGATGACTCACAAAGAAATGAGGAAGGGGTGGATTGGGTTGGCAAGGAAAATATTGTGTGATGTGGAAAAAAGAGACCTTGAAAACAATAACAGGGTTTAAGTGGCTTCACCCCAAGAATATGCATTCCAATAATGAAGTGCCTACAGGACATCAATGTGGGAGAAGCTCTCATACCTTTTCAGGGAAATCTCCATGGCTGGGGGCCTATCTGAAGTGCTTGTATACTAATTCACACAAGGAGGGAGATGGTTGACGGTTGACGCCATGGCAAGGCCACTCTTGATTATCTTTAAAGGCCATTATGATCAGGGGACATTCTTGAGGACTGGAAGAAAACAAGTATCACTCCTGTCTTGAAGAACAGCAAGAAGGAAGATCTAAAGAAATATGGAATGGTCGGCTTTATCTCAATTTCTCGAAATGTGATGGAGCAAATTCTGCTGGAAGCCATTTCCAAATATATGAAAGGGAAGAAGGTGATTGGGAGCAGTCAAGATGGATTTATGAAGATAAAATCAAGGCTGACCAACATGATAGATTTCTACAAGATATCTGTCTTGGTGGGCAAAGTGAGAGCAGTAGATGCTGTTTATCTTGAATTCAGCAAGGCTTTTGACACATTCACTCATACACTCATACTAACACCCTTAGATAAACTATGAAATAAGGACAAGATAAATGGACAGTGAGGTGACTGAAAGACAGATGAACTGCTGGTCACAAAGGGTTGTGATTAGCTGCACAAAGCTGAACTGGAGGCCAATTACTAGTGAGGTACTCGAGGGATCTGTACTGGAGCAAGTACTGTCTAAGATGTTCATCACAGTGCACCCTCACCATGTCTGCAGATGATAAAAAACTGGAATGGGTGGCTGATGCATCAGGTTGTGCTGGCATCCAGAGACACCTGAACAAGCTGGAGAAATGGGCTGACAGAAACCTTACAAAGGTCAACGTAGGTAAGTACAAAATCCTGCCCCTGGGAAGGAATAACCCCGTGCACCAGTACAGCTTGAAAGCAGCTTTGCAGAAAAGGACCTAGGGGTCCTGGTGGACACCAAGTTGCATGTAATTCAGCAGTGTGCCCCTGCAGCAGTGAAGGCCAGTTACCTTGTGGAAGGTAGAGCATTGCTAGTAAGTCATAGAATCACAGAATGATTTGGGTTGGAAGGGGCTTTTAAAGATCATCTAGTCCAACACACATGCCATGGACAGGGATTTCTTTCACTAGATGAGGTTGCTCAATGTCCCATCCAACCTGACCTTGAACACTTCCAATGATGAGGGCACCCACAGATTCACCGAGCAACCGTTCCACTGTCTCACCAACCTCATCGTAAAAAAATTCTTCCTTATATCTAATTTAAATCTACTCTCTTTCAATTTAAAACTGCCCTGAATCCCACTGGCTGTGTTGTGGATGAAAATATAATATCATTTTTGTCCCAGTACAGACCCTTGAAGGACACAACTCATTACTGGTTTCCACTTGGACATTGAGCCATTGATGGTAACTCTTTGGATGTAACCATCCAGCCAATTCATTATCCATCTAACAGTCCATACATCAAATCCTTCTCTCCACTTCAGTGGCAAGAATGTTGTATGGTACCATACCAAATGCCTTACAGGAGTCCAGGCAGATGACATCTGTAGTTCTTCCCTTGTCCACTGATGCAGTCACTCCATTGTAAAAGGCCACTAGATTAGTCAGGCACAATGTGCCCTTGGTGAAAATCAAGGGAGATGACATTGTACCTCTGCTTTAGTGAGACAGATCTAGTGTGCTGTGTACAGCACTGGTGGCTGGAAGAGACGATCTCTAAAAGCACCTTCCAACTTCAACTGTTCTGTAGATCCATGATTCTTTCATGTGAACTTTTACTGAAAATCAGCTTATATAAACATAATTTTCTGTGGAAAACTATTCAAAGGAGTAATGAAAACTGCATAATGATCAATTTCAACATAACAAGAACATGATTAGAAGACTGCTGATATGCTAGAGTTCTTTTGTAGAAACTCTAGTGGTTATGCAAAGATGATGTTACAGGAACTTATGAAAAATGCAACACAAAGTGATCTTGGAAACATCAGTAAGGCAAAAGAATAATATAAAAATTCACCAAGAAGCAAGAAGGCAAAGGAAATAACACTGCATTTACCTTGCGAATATGCAAGTTAATAAACTTAAAGAAAATAGTATGTTAAAAAAAAAAAAAGAGAGAGAGAGAGAAAACAGTTAAATAAAAATGTTTACAAACCTGGAGTTGATAATAGATAAAAGGTTAAACAATTATCATTGATGTGGGAAGCACTGTTGCAACAAAATAGCAGAGAATAATGTGATTTTCTGCTGCTCACTCTGAGACCTTGCATCACAGAAGAAACACACCTGGTGAGATAGCATCTGGTATGCTCATAGATACATGGATTTTGAGGTCATTTTTATCTTTTAGTCTGATCTCACTCAGCAAGAAACTTTTGAATCCTGACATCCAATATGTTGTGGTTCAGGTTTCCTCTTGAAAACTTTCTGAAATTTCAAATATCAATATTGTCCTGAACTTTTTGGGACATGAGAAAGAGCCAGCAGTTCGGATGCTGATCATATATTGTGGTTTTATTCTTAGCTCTCAGAAAACAAAGGCCTTAGCGTCTGGAAGAAGAGGTGGTGCCAAACAGATGTATTCCTGAAAAGAAGATGGGCTGAGGCAGAAAGAAAGACAGAGTTCAGGAAGAAGAAGGTGAAGGTCCTGATTGGAGGAAACATCCTGGAAGTGGGAGGAGGTCTGGGAGATAGAGGAGATGCATGGGGATGAATCCCTGAGAAAACACAGGGACCTAGGCCAGTAGCATCTGCAACCAGGGACTTCGAGCAGTGGCGCAACTTGGACCAACAAAACTTTGTGCCTGAGCATCACGGACCCCCAGTGACCTCCTTGCAGGGGAGGGGAGTTAAGACCTAGTGCTGAGGGCAGAGTGAGTGAGTGAGATAATCAAGTAGGGAAAAACTCCTACTGTGCTGCTTCTTAAATAAACCCCAGTATACAGACACCCTACAGGTTGTCATTTACTCTTTCTTGTCCATTACATAATACAGACAAAGAAAGGAGAAACTGGGCCTTCATGTATGCTGCAGCGTTTGCAGGCCAGATATTAAAAAAAAAAAAAAAAAAAATGTAGCTCTTTGCTCAAGGCAAGGAAATCAGCCTAACTTTGGAAGCTGCTTTTAACTGCTGGGTGTCAGTTTCACCTTGCATATCCTAAATTCCTGCAGAGCTCTTGGAATTTAGTTTTGCATGCCTTAAATCCACAAAATTCTCCTATTGCAATCACACAAGAGTTGTGTTTTTTTCCTCTGTACATAGGTGTAGAACTAGAAAAAAAGGTTAATTCCCTGAACTGGGATACACCTTAATCATCTGTAGACACAGACAGTGCAAATACCTACATTTGAGTTAATTGGCTGGGCTCCCAGAGAAGAAAACCAGAAACTGTAGACTTGCAGTTAATTTGATTTATGTTAGAGGTTTCCTTTAGTAATGAATCACAAACTATTTATTTATAGCAATTAAAATAAAGGGAACCTGGAAAAGCAGATTATATGAAATATTTGCCTTGGGAATATATCAATATTAGCTTTATATTGTAGTGGGACAGCATTCATAAGCAAATGATACAATATGGATCACTTTGGTGCACAGTGCAAGGACTGACTTCAGTGCGCATCAGGGGCTCAAACAAGTCCGGTTAGCTGAAGACAACCTGGAGGTAAAACCTTGTATCAATGTACATGACTATGAAACGTTTATCAGCGTACTCAGACCTCTCCCAGCACTAGCCCGTCCGACCTCACTGACCTTCATTAATTATTGCAGTGCTTGATTACTCTAATTGCTTGGAAATTGCGCTTTATAATTTCTGGGTTGTTTTTTTTTCAACTCAGTGATGTACAAACCTAAACTGATCTCACTGTTCACTGAATCCTGTTATGAATTTTTCTCTGCACTCAACTCATTATAAGATGCAGTGCCAAACCCTATTTCTTTAATAAGCTGGATAGACTGAGCTCCTAAAGCTTTTCAACATAAAATATGATCCACAGAGCATTTTTGCTGTCCTCCTGCCATCTTTCTTCCACAAGTATTTTTCTGCATCCTTTAAAAGTCTGAACTGTTGGGGATCTTGACAGCACTGTGTACAGAGACAGGCAATTTCCTTATTTTTGTTTGACAGTCCTGCTTTTTATACTTCTGAAGATGATTTTAGTTCTTTCTGTTTCAGCACTTCACTACTAACACATAGAGATGATATTCTATTGTTGAACAAGAGTTCGTTTTTTTTTCCCTGACTTACGACTTTCCGCTGTAATGTCCCTTACAAGTAAGTTCAGCATGAATGTCCTGCTCTTGCACATGTCACTGAGCAGCTGATTATCGTAAAAGAATTTTAAGATATTTTAGAATATCCTGTTGAAGAAGTGTGTCTTCTTTATCTCACCTTTTTTCTTTCTTACCTTAATCTGTAAATATTCAACATAATTACTGAGATCTTTACTGTAAGCATTGCAAATTGGTCAGTTCATGGATGACTCTCCTTTAACAGATGTTACAATGAGTGATATTAATCCATTTGATGTTTCATTTGTTCCATAGAAAGTAAAATATTTTGTAGTACTTTCTCAAACGTCCTGCAGAAATTCAAGTGTGCTACATCGATATGTTTATCTTGATCATATAGGTGAATAATAGCAGCACAGAACTGGAAGAAACATTCCATGTCATTGAATATAGTTTTATTTTATCACAAACAATGATGTTATGTAATATAATTTATAGACTGCTCTATAGAAAAACAATTATGTTTGTCTGACTACTGCAATTAGCCTGGTGTATCATAACTTCATTACTGTTATCATTAAAAGCCTTCTAAATTCTAGCCTGAGCTTATTAATTATGCTTTCTTGTCCCACAATTGGCTTTACCTCAAATAGTTCTTCTCTGTCATTTTGATATTTAGCCCTAGATACAGCGCTATTCAGTTCCAGACATATTTCTAAACAAAGTATTCTTTTTATTTTTCTTTGGTTTCCCCCCGCCCCCCCAGGTAAACCAAACCCAGTTCTTTGACTCTTGTGATAGCAAAACAGTCTCATTGTTCTTGGGTTTTCATAGAAATTCTTTTCCATCAGTTATACTGTCAACAGGAAAATGACAGGTTTATTTGATGAGCCACATGTATAGCCATTAATCATGGGGTTTGCTCCTTTGTGTATTAGATAACCATTTTATCATTACACTGTTTTCTCTGGGACTGAAGTCAAGCTAAGCAGTCTTCAGTTTTTGCAAGATCTGTCTGTCTTAAAAATATAAACAACATTGGTGGTCTTTTCAGTCAAGAAGCCTCATGACTCCGTTTTATTTAATGTTTGTTTGTTTGTTTATTTATTTATTTAATACTGTTTCTTGTTCAAGAAGCTCCTCAAAATAGATCTTAATGGAAATAAGTTTCTGTATTTGGAAATATTGAATTTTGGCAAACGCTGCTTATAACCGCCTTTACTAGAAACGCTATGCTTTCTCTTTCATTCACTCCCCATGCAAAGGAAAAATATATACTCAACATTTTTCCATGTTGTGCATCCTTACATCTTACATTTCCGCTCAATGTAGCAGTGGATGCATATATTACTTAGGGGCTCACCTTCATTGTTATATGCCTACTTGCTGGGCCATGACCCATAACTTGTACTGGGCCATTTAAACTTCAGTGATTATTTTGCTTTCTTTATCAGCTGCCTGCATTACATTTTCTATTTGAATTCATTGTGATCGAGTGGTTCTTTTTCCATATCATATTGCATATTAAACTAGAATAGTCATTTTCACCTCTTCTTTTAATCCAGACTTTTTTCATGTAATGAAAGAGTCCCTGTGTTTATGAAATCATGGCTTCTTGTGCATCCAATAAAATGACCTTGAAGAGTTTACGATGTCCATTAACACTTTCTGCTTTAAATTTATCACTTCATATAAAACATCATTAAGAATTGGGAGTAAATTTATCACAATATAAAACATCATTAGTGTTAGGATGTTAATATGAATATAATATCTTGAATTCAGAGAAAGACTTGCCAGTGCCTGTGGTGATTACAATCGGTGAGCAAATCCTAAGAGTTCTGTAAGCATAGTGATGTCCAAAAGCCCAGAAGATTTTTGTAGGTGCAGGCAGCTTTTCTTCCTTACCAACGTGGCCATAGCTGATATAGGTGACTAATCCCACTGGTCTCCCCCAGCAACTGGACCTTGTCTGGTTCCTCTTGTTATTTCAGAGTCAGTTCTCTAATTTGTCAATGTTACTGGTTCTTATCGTGGCTTTTTACAAGTGGCCTCATGGATTTGTTGCCAGGTCCTGTAACTATTTACTTTCAACTTCCTGCTTTCTTGCACATGCAATTTTATCTGTATTTCAAAACCTTTTATGACAAGATATTCCTTTTTGAAAAGGGTCATATCACTGCAAGAGAAGACAGCCTTTCTAATGGTACAGGAGGATGTCGCTGCAGAACACAGAAAGTGCACAGTCGGGGTTCAGTGAAGTCTCGGAGATTGTCAACACTCTGAGAGGGAACAGAAAAGAAACAGGTTTGGTAAGATAGAGGAACAGCCAGGTTTGTACTTCTCAGGAAAAAACATGAGGTGCTAAAATATTTCTGAGTGAATCAAAATATGAGCTGAGTGTACATAACCATGCCCAGAAGGTATACTATTTCCTTACCAAGCTGTTACTGTTAGAAGAAAAAAACTTATTAAATGAAATGGCTTAAGATAATGAAGGGGGGGGAGGGAACCCAACCAACAAACCCTATTCTTTACAGTGACAAAGTTGCATAGTATCACTAGTGTTGGAAGGGACCTCTGGAGGTCACCTGGTTCAAGCCCCCTGCTCAAGCAAGGCCATCTACAGCCAGTTGCCCAGGACTGTGTCCAGACAATTTTTTAAATATCTCCAAGGATGGAGATGCCACAACCTCCCTGGACAACCTATGCCAGTGCTCAGTCACCCTCACAGTAAAAAAATGTTTCCTCCTGTTCGGAAAGAATCTCCTGTGTTTCAGTTTGTGCTCACTGCCTCTTGTCCTGTCAATAGGCAAAACTAAAAAGAGCCTGGCTCCATCCTCTTTGCACCCTCCCTTCAGGTATTTATATGCATTAATAAGATCCTCCCTGAGCCTTCTCCTCTCCAGGCTGAACAACCCCAACTCTCTCAGTCTTTCCTCATAAGAGAGATGTCCAGTCACTTCAGCCTTTTTGTACCTTCACTAGATTCTCTCCAGTACCTCCATGCCTCTTGTACTGTGGAGTCCACAACTAGACTCAGCGCCCCTGATGGGTCTTACGGTACCTTGACTTGCTGGCAGTACTCTTCCTAATGCAGCCCAGGAGACTGTTGAGCACTTTTATTGCAAGGGCACACTGCTGATCACATAAAACTTGTTGTCCAGTAGGACCTCCAGGACCTTTTCTGCAAAGCTGCTTTCCAGCTGGTCAGCCCTCAGCAGGTATTGCTGCATAGGGTTATTCCTCTCGAGGAGCAGGACTTGGCTTTTTCCTTTTTTAAAATTTATGATGTTCCCATCATCCCAGTTCTCCATCCTGTCAAGGTACCTCCAAATGGCAGCACTATGTGTGGAATGTGGAAATTCATGGATCTGAATCAGGAGGGCTGGGATTTCAGACCATAGCCTGTGAGATCAGATGATTGCCATGCATATTTCACCTCTGACATTTTCCTTCATCCAGTGATTTCATATTCAGACACTGAAACTAAAACATTCTCATGAAAGGCTTCCATTTGACAAGCTGTGTTTGCTGATATTTAACAGCTCATTTTATGTCTTCCAGACATTCTACATTCTTTTCTTTTCAGGTAATGAGTACATCTCTACTTACTGCCTAGGTGCAGAATGAAAGACATCTGTGCTCCTAGTTATAGTAGAGAAATTTCTAGTTTCAAGGTCACAGGTCAAGAAAAGCATTAGCTCCTCAAAGGAGGCATTGAGGCAGTGTGGGGAGAACTTGAAGGAATATCATTGTAATTACTCCATCTGGCGACAAACACTCTGTCATTTGCTGTCCTAATAAGGAACACGGTGATTACATATGTCTAAGTACTCAGGCTAGTTGTGATTTTTTAATTAAAAGAAAAGCAAGTTGTTTTGCTTTTTTTTTATCATAGGAAAAAGATGTATTGTCAACCCTTGTGTACAGACACAATTCAATGCAACTTCTGACTAAGCATCTGAAACAGAAAAAAAACCAAACCAGCATGCCCTTGTTTAGGCCTTTCTTCAGAAATACAGAAACACCTGTAATCAACTGCATTTGCTAATGGATGGTATTTTATGCAGCAATATTTTGGGCTTGGTTTTGCTGGTTTTGAAAGTACCCATACACTGTCATATTGGTAGGTGCTTTAAATATACAGGTTGTATAGCACAGACCTTACAGATTCAGGTCCTGGGAAGAAGGAAAAGTATCAGATGTTGAGGAGTGTTTGAGGGCTCTGTTAGTCTGCATATTTGCAAAATCTTTCTTTCACTGCAAGAACTAAGTCCTTTTCTATTTTTCTTATTTTCTATTTTTCTTCCTTAAAAAGCTGCTACAATCCATTTTTTGAGACATAAGGATACTATGCTAGAATGGACTTTTGGAGTGAACCCCATACTTCTTTACAGAAATGACTGAAGCAAAAAAAGGAACTGCAGTGCACAAAGTCTGACAATTGTGCACACAGTTGAATATTAGTATTTGTTGACAGCTATATCAAAGCATCATGTCTGCTAAAAATGGTCTAGTGTGGTGCCAAATCCCATTAATATCATAGAACATCCTCTCTTGATTTCAACCAGATACTGCAATGTGAAGTAAAAATGCATCCTCAGAAATATACTTATTTATTACCTTACATAATACTTTGTTATTAACCAACTGCAAGAGTATAACTATTTCAACTCCAGCAATTCCTTTTGCCCCAGTGATAATATGCCAAACCTACCACAGGTAGTGGTACTCAGAAGTTCTTATAATCTCAAAAGTGTCTGATGATCTACATGAAAAAAAGTTTGTGGATCACCTCTACTTCTATTGCACTCATAGTAATGATTTTTTTCCAAGCTTGGAGTCTAAGCATAGAGTAATTAGGACTCAGTTTTCCCTTATCTGTAAGAGAATCTTTCACCATACTCTCATGGAAACATGTAAGCAACAAAATACTGTCTCCAACCTGAGACAGTTCTTAAGAAGCACTACATTAATTCATTAAACAGCAAAAATAATCCACATATTTAAAAAGAGAGAGTGAGAAGAGAAGAGAGAAGGTTGTCAATACTAAAATATGTCCATTTATCCTGTGGCAGTACTTTGAAATGTTTTTCACATTGGTTGCTGCACCCAGTTAATCCTGTTAGCTGTAAATGATGAGTCAAGTTGACAGCTTGGTCCCTATTTATGCTTGTATTTTCTTTATGCTCAAAGTTTAAATAAATGTAATTTGATGAGGATGAATAAACGCCTCAGGCTTTTTACTGTTACGGCTCAGGAAGAGGCTATTTTAAAAGGAAATAAAAGAATGCAAACCAGAATTACCTGAGAGCAAAATAGCAGAGCAGTTCTAAAATCCTGCATACACTACCTACCAAGTAAAAAGTGAAATGGAAAACAACCTTTATAATAAATGAATCCACTGTCTAATAACTACAGCTTGGTCAGCATCACAAACCACCTGGGCAGGAAAATATGGATATTGCTTTAATATGGTATAATGTTTGTTAGAGAAGGTGAAGCAACAATTGAAAATATCCTTAACAGATAGCCTGAGTATGAAATATCAGCAAATTTACCTTCCACCACGGGATGTTCTAAACAGCTACTTTGACCATTAGTGTAATATATCTTGTCAGTTTATGCTCAAGACGATTAAAACATTGATGAAAGCTTTCCTCATCTCCTCTCTCCTCTCCTAGTGACTGGACAATAGGCAATGGATACAATGAAACACAAAAAAAACTCCATTTAAACAGAAGAATAAACAGTTATACACATACACACACACTTACACACTTACACACACATATCGTGAGAGTGACTGAGCACAAGGTTACCCAGAGGAGTTCTTGAGTCTCCATCCTTGGAGATGTTAAAAACCCAACTGCACAGGGCCCTGAACAGCCTGCTTTAGTTGACTCTGCTTTGAGCAGGAGGTTGAACCAGGTGATCTCCAGAGGTGCCTTCCCACTTCAGACAGTCAGTGATCGTTTGAAGAAGCTTCAGTAACTCCTTTATAACACCGAGTGAACGTGCACACAGATAAAAATATGTACCTCAATTGACAGCCCCGTTTTGCTAAATTCTTGGAATAATCAGTCAAGAGACAATACAGAAGCCCAGCAAGTCTTTAGAAGACAAATTTATATAACTACTATTGAAGTTAATCTCAAGAATTAAAGCTGGAATCAGGAAACCCAGAGCTGCTGTGCAAATAATTTTATTTGGAAGGCTGGTAAGACAAGGCATATTGCCAGATTAAATCAAGAAACTTAATGTCAAAAAACAATGAAATGTGATAACCGGTGATCGTAGCACACCGGTGATCCATCTCTTCTTGTGCATTTTATAACTACTAGAGAAAAAGGAAAAAAAAAGAATTGGCTTTGCGCACAGCTCCTCCCAGCCATGAAAGGCCACTCAGGTGAAAGCACAACCATAGGCCATCCAGCAGTGGGTAGGAGTTTGGTCTTACAGGGTATCGCGACCAGAATATGAACTGTGAACGTAGACCTAAGGACACAGTACAGCTCCTTTAAGTCTCATTTGCTATTTACATTATTGGCCAAAGTGCCAACTGAGTGACAGGTCCCAAGTGACCTATGTTTGGAAACAACATGATGATTTCAAAAGTTGCATTTCAGCAAGAGCCAAACTTCTGCCCTGCCTATGCCTACATCTCCCAGAAGTCGGTAAGGGGACTTGGAGCTTGCACAGAGCCACTGGGCTGGGCTTTGGACCTCTTCCCCAGCACTGATCCTAAACAGGACCTCTGAGTATGTCTGTGTATAAACAACGTGACTGGAGGAAAGTCAGGGCAGGCCCTTGCCTTAACTGACAGTATGGACAGAACTGCCTTGGGCTGACTCCTTGAAAGTGGGATTTGGGAATGCAGTGGAGAGGAGAGAGAGAAGAGGGCTAGGGGGCACTGAAAATAACTAGATAATCTTTGATGCTGTCAGAAAGGTTACAGGTGTCTCCATGACTCCTGGAGGATTCAGTTCTTTACAGATGTATAGTATCTGATATATCGCTCAAGACTATTATAGAGACACCAGTGACAATCAGGGAGGTTTCTGTTAGCACAGGGTGACATAATTCTTGTCAGACTGACATTCATTCTCACCTGCTTCCCCCTTCTCTCAGCTCAGAACCAGTTCTTCAGCAGAATCAGAAAACATAGAGGAAAAAGAAATAAGGAAAGGAATATAAAGCTTTCACAGATACCCTGTGCAGATGTTAGCATCTTAAGGGTATTCATAGAAGTTCACATACTCTCAAAACTTCCTGCTGAAAGATAGATGACGCCTAGTCTAATAAGCACTGGCCTCTAAACAGGCATTCATTGACTTCATGTTCTAGTTACTCAAAGACAGAAAGAAGGGAAGAAATACAAAATACACCTCAACAATAACCAATTTCCCCCAGAGATTAATGCAACAATTTTACTGACTTCTCAGGCTAGAGAACAGGAGTTTAAAAGAATTTAAAGGACAGGTAATGAAAGCTGTTGTGTTTTACAACATGGTAACATAACAGAAATAAGTAGCTGAAGAGAAAGGGCAAACGTATCTTCCCGTTTCCTGCATTTGTAGAATCACGGCACCACAAACATGCTTAGGGCTTTAAGCCATCTGAAGTGACATCATTCCTATCATGGAGAGATAACATCCAAGTATCACTGTAATTAATACCACTTACTATCCTTGCTTTGGGTGGCGTGAAACTTAATCCACTAGTACTTGTAAATTGCCTCAAGATTCTCAGATAAAAGGCAGCAGGAGAATGTAAAACATTATCCTTGTAAGTGACAGTAGAGTGTACTCCAGAAGGAAGAATAACAATAAGATCATTGGGTTAAACTCTCCAAACTCAGAGGAATTTTCACTTGTTCCTAACAGCATCTCTTTCCCAAGAGCATGTCTGAGCAGCAGCAGCTCTAACCCTGACAGTAAGCACTACTGACTGCAGATGAACACCACTGCATCACAAGGTCTCCTCCTTTTGATCCTGAGCCGGAGGGACATCGTTGTACTGAACTTACTTGCTGAGAAATTACCCTGTTACTTATATGTCTCTCCATTTCTGTGGCAGCGTCCACTGACATTTTAGAACAGATGGTGGTTAACGCTGCTCTCTTCTCCTGGAGGCAGTAGTCAGCTCTTGGATATTGCAAAGGGGATGTCTCCTGCTACATATGGCTTTGGCCTTAAAAATACCAAGGAATTCACTGAAAATTCATCACTGTCTCTCTGCATAGTTCAACTGCCAATATTTTTAGGACAGGCCTGCTGACCCTTTACTGCTTTTAGCCCTAGAGCATATGCCACATTGGAAATAATCACCTGGAAAAATCCCCTCCAGACAACTGGCCATGGCTGGAATCAACTGATTTGTACGTTCCAGTCTTAAACTGACTGTCAGGTGCATAGAGTATGACTACACCCTGGATTAAACACTGTGTAATTTAAGCCTAGGTTCTGGCCCAAAGAATGCACCTTTTAGCATAAGACTTGGAGCCTTGATTCAGCTGGGGAAAACATAAACAGAAAAAAACCAGTGCTGACAAAAGTTACTCCTTGTATCTATAGATTACTGTGGAATGCAAAAATAAAAAAGATGCTGTATATGGCTGTGAGGTTATAGAATATAAAGTCATGGCATTTCTTTAGTACAGTGATTGATGCTGATCACAGAGCATTTTCCTCCACAGCCCACCAAATAACCAGGTGTTCATAGGGTTATCTTGTACAGCTTATAAAAGTCTTGTTATGGTCATAAAGAAGCATAAAGAAGTTCATCAAGAGGAAAAAAAAAAAAAAAAAAGGCAGAAAACACTATTAGTACACAAGCATGGTTATTCCATAGTGTCTTTTTGGAATATTTAATCTAGCAAACCCAGTAAGTAAAAAGCTATGGTACCTACCCATAAAGACAAAATTTGGATGTTCAAGATGAGTGTCACTCCAGTGCATCTTGTATTTGAAATAAGAGACCTTGCCTTGTTAGGGCGAGCAGAGAAATGTCCTTCTGTTTGGCACTCTCACACAAGAGTCAGCTGCTTGTGTACCTTCAGAAATTTACCATGTCTCATCTGAGAAGTGTAGTAAATTGTTTTGATAGTTTGAAGTTCCCATGTTATTCCCAGAGCCTTATCCCTGCACATCTTTTTGTTTGTGCTTGCCCAGAGAACAGGGATTGTCTGAGAGTACACACATCAGTGACCTAAGTAGAAATCATCTGTCAGTGGAGGGTGATAATCATCCACCAATAAAATCAGCATCCCACCCTTTTCTTCCCCCCTCCTTCCTTCTATTTTTCCTCTCAAGTGAGCAGCTCAGTTGCTCCCAGAACGTGGTAACAGAAGGAATGAAAGACACAGGAATCACATCTGCATTTACGGGGGGGCGATTTTCACCTGGCTAAGAGGCAGCATAAAGCGCTTGCAGCTTGTATAACGGGCATTCAATTTCATTTGTAAATGTACAAATAGTTGCCATTTTACTGCAGAATTGTCAGGAAAAAGACCTACACCAATCCTGGCTGTTTCTCCTGTCATTGCTAGAAGTGGAATTACGGCTTTCCTTTGCCACAGGAGTTGTCAGGAGGCAGGTAGAATTGTCTAACATCTTCAGACAGGGAATGTAATGCTATCTGCTGCACACATCCAACTCACTTTATCTATATAAATTATATGTTAAAATTGTTCTGTCAAACGTTGTCACTTGGTCAAGTGGTCATTTCAGTAATGCAGATTTTTATTAAACAAAGGTAGTCAGAGTGCATAATTAGAATAGGATAGGATAGGATAGGATAGAATAGAATAGAATAGAATAGGATAGAATAGAATAGAATAGAATAGAATAGAATAGAATAGAATAGAATAGAATAGAATAGAATAGAATAGAATAGAATAGAATAGAATAGAATAGAATAGAATAGAATAGAATAGAATAGAATAGAATAGAATAGAATAGAATAGAATAGAATAGAATAGAATAGAATAGAAAGAATAGAATAGTTCAGTTGGAAGGGACCTACATTTTCAGTGGCCAACGTCTGTCCACCTCCTCTCTAAGCTTCATCAGGTCTGTTTTCATGACCACTGTCAGGTACTGGCAGTGGCCCACCTTTTTCTTCAGGATTAGGTTTTGACTTTGTGGTATTTCCTTCCCTCCCGTGAGCATGTGTGGAGGAATGGCAAAGCACAAAGTGTCACCACAGGTCACAAGTTCAGTTTCAGAAAAACTATTACAAGATCACTGCTTGATATTTTAACACTGTTTAATCTGAAGTCTACTGGCATGTTTATGCTTGCCACGTAGCAATTGGAAAATGAGGAGAGTACACAGAGATGGCAGGATCCCAAATAATTGTGTTTTCTTCCTAGATACAAGCACTTTCATGAGTCTGTTCTGCTTATAATGCTGCTGTAATCTGCAGCAGGAGGTAGCGACACACATTAGATGGTTTCCAGAGCTTTAATTGATAAATCTTTTATTCTTCATATCAGAAAGCAATGAAAGGGGGCTGCTCTGCAGAGGAAGGGGAGCCATAAACCAGAAGGGACAGCCAGGCAGGCAGGGCAGCGTTCTTGCAGACAAGGGGTACAGTCCCACAGTACCCAAACCAGAAGAGCCAGAGCAAGCCTGGTGACAGTAACCAGGGGCAGCACAGACCAAAGACCACCACGTTAGTCCTAATGATGTCAGGTCAGAGTTCAAGCCAGCAAGTCAGGATCTGCAAATTGCAAGGCAAGGCATGGACATACCTGCAATGTAGCTCAAACAAAGACCAAGAGCTGTAACTAAAATGCAGTTTCCAGGCAGGGCAGAGGGTGCAAGCATGGGCAAAGACCCTGGGTAAGGCTTCCCATAGGGCTTTCTCACAGCTTAGTTGCTTACAGCAGTTTTCTCTAGGGTTACACAGCTGCATCCTATGAAGGTTGACCCTGAACATAAGCAGCTAAATCCCTGGGCTGGAAGGGAGGAGAAAGAGTTTGTGGAGGAGGAATATAGAAGTTTGCATGGTGGCCTGAACAATCAGAGCCTGCTAGTTCACTCAGGGCTCTGACATTCAGTGTTCCACCTCTGACCTCAGAAAACCAATGTTAACACTATCCTCATTTTATTAGACCATGAATCTTCCCTACAGCATTAAAAAACAGGCTACCAGGCAAGTAACGTTAAGCTGTATCTTGACATAGCCATTAGGGGTTGAGGCAGCTGCTGCACTGAATGCCCGAGACATCTGCAGGAGCTGGCAGATGTGACAGAGGGCTTGCAGAAAACCTGCAGCGAGAGGCCAAGCATCATGCAAGAAGACATTTAAAATGATGCTAGAGACCTACACTTAGGGAGTTGAATCAAGCAGTTTATCAGGATCATCATGACTATTTTACCTGTGTTTAATTAGATGATAACTTTTGCTGCAGATTGGCATGCATAAGGCTCCCTGTGAAGTGGAAAGTCATGCCTTTTGAAAATGTGCTGTGTTAAGCAAGCTGTTAGGGATAATTGTAAATGGTAATGTCTCTGACACTTATATGACCCATTAGCTTGCCTGGCAGAATAAAACCCTAATGTCAAATCGTGCATGTGCTATTAAGAGAGCATTTTTTCCACATTCCCTAGACTCAATGCCCCAGATTGAAAAAGAATAATAAATTTGTATGCTACAACTGGGCGTGCGCAGAGGGGTTGTGTGTTTTGAGATAAAGAACTATCTATGCATCAGTGGTATTGTTCCCCTTAATTATTACTACAGCCCTGCTTATTTTGATACCTAGAATGCCAGTGATAAAATCTATTACCTTATTTAATAACTGAGACTGACAGATGATCAGAAGAAACAAGTAGCAGTGAAGAGCTAGCTCTAAAGCAAATTCATCTGGCTGAGCATGAAACTAGTTTCCAATGAATGCTAGAATGATGAATGTAAAGTTGTTTTGTTTGAAGGAGAGTCTGAGATGCCAATTTGCAGAGGAAAAAACATGTCCTATTCCTCAACACTGCAACAGATTTGGATCAAATACCTCTGTAAACATCCTCCTCCATCTTTTTTTTTTTTTTTTTCTGCACACATTTATACGTGAGCAACGAGCAAGGAAGTCTGAAAATTTTCATGGAGGAAATTTAAACACAGTCCCCATTTCCTTTAACTTGTACATCAGTGTTTGGCAGGTGTATGTCTCATTAAGTCTCTCTGAAACCAGCACCACTGCATCAGGGAACAACTCTTCCTTCTCATTTTGTATTTATAGCAAGTTTATAGTCTATGCCTCTACTGGTAGGGATTTGTGTGTTTGTCACATCTTGTAAACACTAATGTAAATAGCTGTAAAGTTTTTGCTTACACTTGAACCACTATACAGACAGAATTAAGGTGATATTTGAATCAGTAAGGGGCAACATATTTTTTCTTAGTGGACCAGCTTGTGAAGCTGAGTATAGATATAAGAAAAAGAAATTGGAAAATGTTTAAAAGATTGGGTAAGGATTTGCTGCTTCATCCTCCCTTTCCTGCCACTGTCCCTGCTTTCCCTCTCACACATACAATCATTATCACAGTCCATAAAACAAGATGGATATTTAGGGAAATGAGAGCATATAAACCAGACAAAGACTGATTTAATGCCTCAGAAATCAAAATGTTTTAAAATGGCAGAGATTTGGAATACTTAAACATGTCAAACAAGTAATACAAGCCAGAAAAAGGTCTACACAGACATCAACTATACTCTGACATTTGACAATGTTGGAGGTTGTCAAGTTCAATATTGTGGATAGAGTTATATACTTTTTTTTTTTTTTAATGGCATATATTGTTATGAAACTCAAGAGGTAGTCAGAGGATCATTTGTTTTAGCAGCTCAAATCACTTCTCTTTACCTCTCTCCTCTCCACATGATCTACTTATTGGGATCTCAGTCTCTTTTCAGTATGTGCACGTGGATGTGTACATCCCAGTGTAGGAAGTATGAACCTAGTTGGAAGACTCATTCAAGTTAAAAATCAACATATTTGCAAGGTTATTTGGCTAGGCGTGTTTTAGATCCTGATCACAATGTAGATCAGTACAATGAGGGGTTAGAGCAGAGAGGAGAGTGAGTGTTAAAGAGTACATCTAGTGATTTGGTATCATGATTGCCAAAAATAATGCTTCTTGAATGATACCTTAATGGAAAAGTAGTCAGAAAACTTAATTTCATTGCTTATATTACTGCTTATATTATTCTTCCTCATTTATTTAGGGCCACTAGCTTTCACACACACAGCATTGTTGTACTTCAGTGCATCTGTCACTTTTTTTTCTGGAGTTAGTGAACATAGAAACAAATAAACCTGCTACTTCAGTGTTTTTAAACAGATACTCAAGAGGGCTGGTGAGCTAAATACTATTTAAGTACCTGCAATCTCACATACTTTGATCAGATAGTGAAGTTGGCTTAAGAAGTGACTACCTCTTAGCTGCTTTTTATTGCCTCCCTGCTATGCATTATTACAGGACTAGCAGAGCTGGCACACTATGATATGGACTTACACTTTAGCTACCTCATTTCACGGAATAGTTTCTATATTCTAAGTAAAAGTATCCTGAGCATCTCTGAAAGCCTAGTGACTAAATTCTATCCTTCCATCTGACCACCTAATTTGTGCCTTCACAGCTGGAGAAAAAAGATCACTGTCTATCTACTGGACACCCAAATGTTATTTGGTGTTCTCTCCAACAAAGTTCAAAATAGCTACTCTTGTTAAAAAAAATATCTCTGCTTCCCTCCTGCTTACATTAATGTTCCTGCAGTGTTATGTACTCTGTAAATACAAAAAGTGGCACTTGTCTGGAAGAGAAGAACCCCTCTGGTATCTGCACTCTTGGAGGTGTATGTGCTATTTATTAGACTTCCAGGGAAAGTCAGTACAAGAGACAAATCCCAAATTATCTGCTCAGGAAAGAGAGAGAGAGAGAGAGAGACGAGTAAATGAGGCAGGGAAATGGCCCTTGCACAAACTCTCACAGGAAGCTTGTGTTGCAGCCCAAGCATCTTCAGCCTCATCTCCACCGAGAACACCAGCCAATGATGCTTCAAACTGCTCGCAGCCCACAAGACTGTCACCTTTTTCATTAAGATGAGGACAACGATGGGATAATGCAAGTCCTAGCGATGGAGCAGAAACTGCTGAGAAGGGATCTGGCTGCTGCTTTTTTAGCTCATCCAGATCTCTTAATCCTCTCTGGCATTCTCACTCACCAGAGGTGTGATGGTGGCCAGCAGGATATAATTCTTGATGATTTTCTCTGAATAACCTTTCCACAGGTCAGCCTTAGCAGAGATAAGACTGTCTCTCTAGAGAGACAACCACTGATATATTTGGATACTTAGCAAACGTGCTGTCTGAAGCACCTGTCACTGATAGCAGTGGAACACTGGTGCAGAGCTGCTCAAATTATCTCAGGTTCAGAATGATTTTTCAGTACTATCCACTTTGCTGTTTTTTCTCAAGAGGCTTTTCAAATGTCATATCATCCCTACTCTATAGTACAATAGTCTTTATGTTAAAACTAGCTATAAAAATCAGCAAGCTCTACAGGGGAATGCAGACTGTGCATATTTCACAGGGGGGCAATACAAAATGAGCAGCAGCCAGTTACACTCTTGTTGCAGCAGTGAGAAACTATTATTTACTTTTAAGAATGGAAGCAAACTAAATGACAAAAATGTCTTCAAGGAGAAAAGATTTGTGTCTCTGCTGGCTATTTAAATGAAGACAATCTGCGGTATAAAATTCTACTTTTACTGCTTATCCATACAGAGGTTTGTACTATGTCAGACATCTCAGATTGAGTAGCTCAGCACATCCTAATGAACTAAATCTTAAGGCTAGATGCAATAAAGAAATAAAGTAGATAGGACCTGCACAGCCTAGGTCCTGCCTAGGACCTGCCTCTGGACCTGCCTGGAGAACATTGAGACAGTCAGCCTGGGTCTTTGTGTGGGGAGATTTGGGGGCCTCAAAATGACAACCCAAACAGTCAGACCCTGAGGATAGAGCAGCTTTGAGCAAGACAACGTGAAATATGGGTGCCAGAGATGATTTTAAACTGATATTCCTCTCCCAAAGGCATATAAGTCATCTAGTTGAAAACTGGTATCTCAAACTGAAGCAAGGCTAGCACAGGATTGTCCTCCTGAGAACTAGTCTCTCCTGCTTTTGCAGAATAAAAACAGACTTCATCATCCTCCTTAAGAACTTCCTGGTTTGAACAGTCATTTGGGGGGTGTGGGAGGATGAAATTCCATGCCATTTTTAGGCTGAAAGGGTCTCAAACCCTACACTCACATGTCCCCAGAGAATGCCTTAACCATTAGGCAATTTACATGTCACTGATGTTGAACTAAGGGCACTTGGGAGTATCGCATTATTTGAACCATCAAGAAAGAAATAACATGGGGCATAAGACGGTCAACCCTTATATTAGGGCCCTCCAGGGACCAAGGTGCTAATTAATAAGTAAAGTTTAAAGAAAAAAATGATGTGCAAGTTCCAGCCTATTCACATCAGTATTTACTGCCTTGTGAAATTGCCCTGTGTCACACAGTTCCTGCCCTTTGATGATCATCCTGAGCTACCTCACTGCTACGTTCCAAAGAAAAGCCTCCTCAGGAAGACAAGACAAATCTTCACAGGCAGGATCAAAACAATTTAGTGATGTGATATCTGTGCTGTTGGGGATAAATAGGTCAGCTTCTGCAAGGCCACTGATCCTGTGGAAAGCTAGAAGGCCCATTATTGTAGTGTTCTCTGCTGAACATCTTTTAAAACCATAGAAGAACGAGATATTTACTTTGCCTGGGGATTGTAGCATAGTTTTGTATACCAAAGCAGTGGGCATTCATTGTGTGAGTGTTCTCTGGAAAAAGAAGAAAACAAAGAATTACCTTCCGAGTCCTTGGTTTGCATCATTGATGTTTGAATGTGAAACTGTGGCATTTTTTATTTCAGTGCCCAAGTTCCAATCACTGTTAGTGACGACAGCTCTTCATCCATGGGGAATTATGCCATTGATTTACACGAGAGTTTTCCTAAGCTTTATACTGAGCTGTGTATTTTTCACTCCACAGATACATTTATATCTTTCTTCTTCAAAGCTAGAATATAATCCAGAGTGAAAACAAAACCTTTTGCCATGATAATTTCTTGTAAGAAAAGTTGTCTTCCTGGGCCTATTCAAATGATCACAGAATAAGAGGTTGCCTGGCAGAATATAAAATCACATAAATTGTAATGCCTGGGTAGGGACTCTCCTATTTACTACAGGATAAAAAAGTAAGAACTAAGACCTCAGCATGAACGGGGGGAAAGTAACTTTTCTTCCTTTCAGTATAAACATCCTCAATTGTTTTTCTTCTTTATTGATGAGCATATGTCCAAAGAATATCATGGGAAGATTTGGTAGGATATGCTTGAATACATCTAGGGTCTAAAATATATCCATTAAAATACTGGTATCTCTCAATTAGTACGTATAATTCTTCCTGGTTGAATCTTTTGTATGATGTGTAAATCTATTGTAAATAGATACAATGTTGACATTCCTAGAGGGGTTCCAGTTCTTCTAAGTTAGGCAAATGCTCTTTCAGTTCAGCATTTGTTTACATTCAGGAAGATATTTCAGTGAAGTGTTTTAATACTGAATAACAAAATTCTGCAATCCCTTACAGCTAACAAGGCAGACTGCAAGGACATATGTGTATCAGCTGGTGGTAAAATAATCCCTCTCCTGTTCATTTAAAAAATATATATTCCCCTAATGTGGTTCCATCACCTTCTACCATAAATAAATAATCACATGCAAATTACAGTCTTCCTCTTGTTCCTGTTCTTTTTATTCCTAATTGTTCATTAATACAGAAACAATTTCTGTATGGAACAGTTTCTGGCATTTTAACTGTAAGAGCAGAAGACATGTTAAATATTATCAGGTGCTACTGATTTCCTACCAAGGGTTCTGAAACTCTCACCATGCTCTCCCCCAAATGCCTGTTCTTTCAAGGTGATAAAAGTGATGCGTGACATCATCTCCTAAGGTCAACAGAAGTTGAAGGCACTCAAGATTTCACATGGTAGGGGCCTTACACTCCAAACAAATAAAAAAGTAAAAGAAAACATCCCCACATGTGTACCTTGTCTTCTGTTCATACATAGGTCAGAAGCAATGCAAGACTCCTGGGCACTTTTCAGAAAGGGAGATGTGTTGCAGTTATCTTTCAGAGGAACGTAAGAATGTAGTGGTTGAATAAAATAAATAGTGGTGACACCAGCATTTTGTTTCAAAGCCTATTAATATCAAATATTCTAATGAATGTTTCCACATATTCCACTTACTTTCCAGCTCTGGAAAAATAAGCTCTATGGTGGTAGGGGTAAATTTCCTTTAGAAAATGACCACAGTGGTATGGATGATGTAATGATTATGGGCAGCAGGAAAAACCGGGACGTAATTTTTCTTTGCTGATAGACTTTGCCACCACCACTACAGCATACCCATAGAAAACTTAAAATGACAGTTTAATAGCTAGGCTGATATTGATCTACAAAGAGAGAGGTTGGAAAGTCTAAAAGAAGCAAAATCTCATTTGTTTCATTAAAATAGTGCTATACTGACCTCCCCCAAGCAAAAAAGGGCCAACAGAAGTCAGTTTACAGTCATTTTCTCACAAGAGTTGATACTTCTGCATTCTAGCATGCAACTCCTTCAGAAAGATTTTTTCTTATACATTTTTTTCAAACAGAAATAAAAGAACCCAACTCTTTAAGGAAGTGTGAACAAATATTAGTGAGTAATTTCAGCTCTTTTTTTATCACAGGAGACATGATTCAGGGTGTTCTGTCCTAGGAGATATGTTCCCTGGGTTTTGTTTTGGCAGTTATTGTCAGAAACCTGTGGTTTCTTTACACACATTTAGTACGTCAATCTGTGGGGTTTTCCAGGGTTTTTTTTGCTGAATACTGAATAAAACTTCATTGCTTCAGATACTAGAAAACTTCAGGGTGTATCTAAACAAGTTTACTTCCCACTTAAAATAATCTCATAATAAAGTAGGCTACAAGAGGTCAGATAGTCCAACTTCCTGCTCAAAACAAGTCTTACGGCCTCTTACTGCCTCCTGTCCTATCACCGCACTTCTGATAAAAGTCCTGTTACGTTTTCCTTACACCTTACCACTAGACAGGTGGAGACAAACCACAAGATCTTCACTTAGGTTTCTCTTTCCAAAGAGGAAGCAACAATTCCCACTCCTTTCAGCCTCCCCTCACATCACACATTTATTTTCTAGTCTGATATTCAGCCATGTATATTAATGTATATTACATTACTTCCAAACTTTGATATGAGGTTGTCCTGGTTTTGGCTGGGAGAGAGTTAATTTTATTCCTGGTTACAGGAAGCAGCTGGTACAGTGCTGTGTTTTGGATTGAGGATGAGAACAATGTTGACAACACACCGATGTTTTAGCTGTTGCTCAGTAGCACTTACTGAGTGCTTACTTACTTACTGAGCACTTACTAAGTCAAGGGTTTTCAGTTGCCCACGCTCTGCCAGTGAGGAGGTGCACAAGAAGCTGGGAGGGGACACAGCCAGGACAGCTGACCCAAACTAACCAAAGGGATATGCCATAACATAAACCGCCACGCTCAGTATACAAACTGGGGGGGAGTCAGCCAGGAGCCACCAGTCGCTGCTGGGGGACTGGCTGGGCATCGGTCAGCAGGTGGTGAGCAACTGTATTGTGCATCGCTTGGGTTTCTTGGGTTTTATTTCTCTCTTTTTTTTTTGTTATCTCTACTTTATTATTATTGTTGTTACTAGTATTGTATTTCAATTATTAATTTGTTCTTATCTCAACACATGAGCTTTACCTTTATTTTTTCAATTCTCCTCCCCATCCCACTGCAGGGGGATAGGGAGTGAGCAAGCAGCCATGTGGTACTTTAGTTGCTGGCTGCGGTTAAAACACAACAGGAGTAAAATAAGGTTTTATTTCCAAATATAGCTCCATGCATAAGGTATACATTTCACTAGGCCTCTTTGGACATTTTCTAATGTAAGAATCAACTATTTTTTTCCCTTAAAGAACAGGGAAAACTGACTATTTCAACATTTCCTAAAAAAGTTATTTTGACTTAACTAAATTGATTCAAAAAGCAAAATTATTACATGGCATTTTATTATAATTGAAAACTCTCTTGGTGAAAGAAAAAGGGTTAACAGTTGAAAAAGCGTGATAATATTTTTGTGACATAAATATTAGCAATATTTTGGAAAACAATTTCAGAAATCTATGGCATAAAAAAAATAGTAATCTAATTAGGGTCATGATTATTTTTTTCTTTACACTATTCTCATCATATTCATTACAAGACCAATGAAAAGAAAGTATTATTTAGACAAAGCTGCCAAAGAAAAAATTCAGTAGTCTGCTATGAGAGCAGACTTTCTGAAAGAAAAGTTGGGAGAAAAAAAAATCCATGGTTTAGAGTTGGTTTCTATTTATTAAATCAACAAAAGGGTTCCCAAAGCCTCATCATTTGGGGATGTGACTATAAATAGTTGAATAGTTACATCCATTCTTATTGTTTAAAATATATATTTTCACCTAAACTTTGCTGCTTTGTGATGTCTGCAAACAACTGAACAGTGCTAAATGGTTATTTCCATACATGAGTTTCAAGCAAGATACTGGCCAATTTAATCTTCTTAGTATTAAAACTAACAGCCACTGCAAGCTATGTCCTGCACCTCCTTTAAGTCTCTGTTGCTGCAACTCTGTGTCGGGGACTAGGAAATTTAATTCCCTTACGACCTCAGTTCCCAGTGCTCATTGCTGGAGGTGACAGCACCTTGTAACCCCCTTCTGCCACCTACATGCTCTGTTTTCTTCACAGTTACAGGAACAACTCAGCTACAATTGCTGGAAACTGAGAAGTTCTCCCACGAACTTAGTTACTTTATTCTTTTTGTGATATCACCTTTGTTCTCTAAGCTTTTGTTTGGGACCATTGTCAGCAACGGGTTATAGTATTAAATGGTCTGACACAATACAGCTACTCTCATTTTATAATCCCAAATCACTGCCAACAGCAATGCAGTTTGGATTAGATTTCTGGTTTTAAAGCTTTTGAAGAAAGAAATGTGGAGAAAATAATAGGAGTCTTCTATTTGTACTGCCAATGACAACCATTACATAATTACGTAAAAAAATCATTTGTTATCAGTTTCTTGCCAGAAGTACACAAGGAACAGAATTATCTTGGACTTACTTTGGATTTACTGAGAGCAAAATTGCATCTTCATTTCACTAATTTGGTTTGTAGGCATCTTTTAAGTTTTCATACTGCTTAAACAGATAAAAAAAGGCTAGCTGTATATTTATTCATTTATTTATTAATTCAAAATATAGCCTGTTTTCATTTTTTGATTTCTTGTACATAGAGAATACTGCTATGTCAAAAAAAATACTTTAGGCCATATTTAATACTTGGAACAATTATTCACGTGAAGTAATATTATCTTAAGAGAGGCAAGCAACTCTGTTCAAAAGGTTTTTGCCATTCAGCCTGTATTACAGAGAATGCACAGGGCATTAGTGATAATGACAGGGCTGCTGCAAAAGCCATAGATTATCAAGATGAGTGTGTGTCCCAGATAAATGATGACTGATTAGTATTTTATTGGCCCTTTGTCAACTTCAATTATGTTTTTTGAAAATTCTGTTTAGAAAGCAGGGTTTGAAATGCTAGATTTAGTGAGCTAAGTGTTAATCAGGTTAAATTAGATATTTATGTCTAATTTAAACAAATATCTATATATCAAACAGCTTTAGCGTTGCAATTACTGATTTCAGAAATATTTAGCTATTGGTAGTTTTCTACAACAGAAATTATTTCCTCTAATAAAATAAGTCCCCAGCAAAAGATGCTGTCATGATGTATGTGCAGAGATCAGCTAGAAACTCCCTAGCAATAAGCCATTATTATTTACCAGTATGGATTTTGAGGACAAGCTTTTCAAAGCCACTTAGGGGCTGAGTATGCCCAATTCTCATTAATTTTATAGGTGATTTGGTATCCAAATCCCTTTGGAAAACTGAATAGCTCATTTTCTGGAAGTCCAACAGGCATCTATGTCTGGATATTTCCTCTTGAGACCACAATTTGTATGTGCCCTAGACACTTGAAGAATTATTTTTCCCATTAACTTTTGGTGTAGAAAGTCAGGACATGACACTCATGCAATATGTATATGAAGCTAAAATGGAAACTTTGATCTAACAAGTCATGTGCTATGAGCAAAGATAAAAAGTGAGCAAGGAAAAGGCAGGAAAGGATTTTCCTTTATGGAATATATTTTATTTCAGGGCAGAGAATCCTCTATTACAAGGCAAAATGACCCCTGGACATTAATACAAAAGCCATAAAATTACTAGTAAAGCCTTACTTTGTTCATTTTCCTGTTTTTCTCCCAGAACACCACACTAAATCCATGAATTCTTATAAATTTCTTACAAAGGTGTTCTTAAGATAAGTTTTTCTGCTTTAGAAGGGAGAGTTTTCTTCCTTGCCTTTATCAGGAGATATCCTGGTATGAGTAAAAACTAAGAGTTGTAATGCTAATAAAAAAATTCTAGCAGATCTCCTATATTTGACTACTGTTATCAGTGATAGCAGTAAGCTAGACGGCAAACAAAGTACTATATATTAAAAAAGAGTGATTCCATTAGCTTTTTTTCCCTGGTATTTCTGTGTTTGTAAATGCTGTGGGTTTGGTATAAAGCAATGTTCATTTCAGTAGAGCAGGTGATTACTGAGAAGTAAGTTAACAGTATATTACAAAAGGTAGAGGTTCAATAATAGATTGTTACATGCTTGAAAATAGTAAGATTATTTTATAAAATCATAACATTAAAAATAATAAAGGCAGGGGTTGTAATCATTTATGGACATCCTAGGAAACCTATAAGTTTTTTCTCAGTTATCTGGAATGTTGTTTGTTTGGTTTTTTTTCTAAATCTCATACAGGTATTTGTCCATAGTTGGTGCTTCCAGTAAATCCTTCTGTGTTGATATGCTTCAGTGCCTTGGTTATAGCCTAAGTCCCACCCACAAGCTGTCACTTGGCCAGTAAAGAACTGGCCATAGTAGATGGCTTAATGAAGGAACATTTACCTGGATCAATTAAGTATCAACCGACTTGTCTTTCTCCATGACCAATCTTGTCTCCCTGCAGGTATCCATTCTCTAGGAACACTCTCATGAGATTTCGAGACTGACACCCTGCTTAACCACACAATGACACATCTCTGTTTTTCCCATCATGTTCAGCTTTGCATCCACACCAGACACTATACAAACCTGCAGAAGAAACAGATTGATTTCTGAATGAATCCAGGCTTTTGACTGGAATATGTGTTGCCTGAAGAGTGGTTACTGGAACCTGGAACCACAGAAAAAAAGAAAAGGAAAAATAAGAAATGCTTATCTCTTTCTTTTCCCTTTTTTTCTTTTCTCCCCACCACCCCCACCCCCTAATCTGACTATAAGCACTTTGGGGCAAAGATTGTTTCTTTGTTATGTATTTACAAAGCAATCCACGTCTGCCGAGTATTCAGCTTCTGCACAATTCTTTGCCCATGGCAGGGTATAAAGTGCTACTCTAACCCACGGTGTGCAATGGCTTCCTATCTCCCACACAGCACATCAGTTTGCACACATTTCTAATTAACATCTAATTTTGGTTTAATTTCTGATTCCCTCCTTTGGGTTTTTGTAATGAGATCGTGAGTTACATTGGCAGAAGGTTTATACTTAAAATGTATCTATATGGTAGAAACTCCTATATAGTTAACTGACAATAGGATTTTAAAAATACCCAAAATAAACAAGCAAAAAACCCCAAAATATCCGTATTTCTTAGACATCTGAAGTCTTATTTTTTAATTTCATCAGCTATATCAAGGAAAGAATCTAAATACTTTCTGCTCCCAGCAGTTTTTTCCTTGCCTCCCTTTCCACGCATTAGGAAGCTGGGTGTGATTATTACATTGTTCTTACTTTTCTTCAGTACGCTGATGTAGGAAAGTGGATAATTTTACTTAATAAAATGTCTGCAGTTCAGAATCTACATTCTTAAGTAATTCCTTCTAAACTGTTTGGTAAACCTCAGAGCTGTTGGGAAATATACATACTTTAAATATAGAATGTATACAAAAGTGTTAGATGAGCTGTTCTTATTTACCCACCCATATGCATGAATGCACCATTGGAAGTGTGGCAGTAAAACTGGTAATCTTCACACATCTTCATACCATTTTCTTCAAAAGGCCCAAATCCTGAAAGGTACCCAGTTACCTTTTCCACATGCACACAGTTTGTTTAGTAAGAGGTACAAGGCCTGATGGGATCTTAACAAAATAAATTAATAAACACCAAAGAGCTTAATTAGTAAAAGGATTTTAATGGGTAAAGGAACCTAAACTTTCATCTCAGGCACTGAAATCTAAAATTGACTTCCTAACAGCCAAAGTTCATACCAGCAGTTATTACTTCAAGGTTCATCCTTAAGACCATCCTTTCATCCTATTCACCTTGAACCTATACTTATCAGAAACATCTGAAGGTAGATATTCCAAGCTTTTTCCCAGTTACTAGGGAAAGATTCCTTCAGAAAATGTTGCAGACCTTTTTTTGACTGAAACACCCCATACAGACACTTACAGATTGCAGTGTAAGCCTGAAGTGCAAATAGATTCCTGTCCTACTTGCCAGAGGGAAGTGTTCGATACAGCCTAGGTGCAATCCACATTTAGAATCTCAGGTTTTCTACAGTAAAGCCCTAAACCTGCTAGTTTCAGTGCCTAAAGTATCTGTTTGAAATACCAAATACTTGCAGATCTGTGGTTTGCTGGGGCAACCAGCCGAGGCCAGCTGGAATACCCAAACGGACACAATGACACTTGATATTAAAACATGCCACTGTCACATGCCCCTTGCACTTTTCAGGCACCAGAATGTTGCCTAGATTTTTTTGTGCTGGTACTGATACGTATGATATTCCAGTTCCTCAACACTGATGAAAGAGCCATTTCAGACAATAAAGGTTTATAGATAACAGGAGACACAACACAAGATGTGTGGGCGTATGGGAGACATATCCTGGTGGACCAGCACCTGGGGACCAGGCAAGATACCCCTCTGCTTCAAAAAACACTGGGAAACAGAATCCTGCCCTCCATCTCCTTTGTATAGACATGAGATCTTCAATATTCATCTCACATTAAGATAGTAATTCTTTGGTATTTATCATCACATTGAATACCACCCTGAACATATAAATACCTCATTCCTTCCTGGTTTGCTAGAAGTTGCTAAATCCAGTAGCTCAACAGGCAAGACTGCCACAGCTCCATGCTGTCCAAACAATAGCAGGACTGAACATGTGCTCTCAGTAGGAACTCACACATAGAACACACGAATATACACAACACATATATACATGACCCACCAAAGAGATAACACAGACACACTTAGCGCTCACACAAACACAAACAGCACCCCATATTCTCATCTCTTTTTCTCACTGTCTCATCTCCCTGACTCACCAAGACCCCTGCCCCTCCCTCCGGCCCCCACCCCCCCCCGACTCCCAGCTCTGCCTTGATAATCACCACAGCTTGCTCACTCACTCGCTCACTCACTCACTCGCTCACTCACACACCTGAACTCGCTCCAGGTGCTGCACCATGGACACACAGGTGCCATGAGAGCAAAATGGATGCAGATACTGAGAGCTGAGTCTGAGGTGTCCGTGCCCAGGCGCTGGCAGCCGGGCTGCAGGGTGGTCTCTACGCAGAGTATCCCAGGGCTGCCTGTGCCAGGCACAGGCTGGTTCCAGCCGGCCCCAGCGCCCCCCCGCAGGGCACAGCTGAGCCCCTCAGCCAAGCCGGGGGCGCCGGGGAGGGGGGCAACAGGTTTGGGCAAGGGCCAGAGGCGGCCCAGGCAGAGGAGGAGGCAGCCGAGGGGGGAGCAGCAGCAGAGGCAGCCCCAGGCCGCAGCAGGAGGAGGGCAGGGGGTGCCGCAGGCCCGGAGCAGGGCTCCCCTGCAGCCCTGGCGAGCCCCCCGCCGGGGCAGAGCCCCAGCCCGCAGCCCGGGGAGGGCCCCAGGCCGCAGCTGGGGGCTCTTTCCTGCAGGAGCTGCGGCCCTGGAGAGCCCCGGCGGGAGCAGGGGGTCCCTGAAGGGCTGCAGCCCGGGGCAGGGCCCGCGCTGGAGCAGGGAGACGGGGCAGGAGGCAGGAGCGGGGCTGAGGGGCTCACACGGGCTGGTACACGGCACAGACCCGCCCCGGCCCGGGGGGGAGAGGGGCCGGGAGCCCGAGGGGCAGCTGGGAGCAGGGGAAAGGAGGGAGGGAGAAAGGTGTTCTAATTTTGGTTTTGTTTCTCAGTAGCCAGATTATTTTGATTGGTGATAAATGAATGCAATTAATTTCCCCAAGTCTAGTCTGTTTTGCTCATGACAGCAACTGGTAAGTGATCCCAGTGTCTTTATCTCAACCCATGAGCTTTCTCATCCTGTTTTCTCCCTGTGTACTGTAAGAAGGGGAAGTGAGGATTCAGCTGGGGGTGTTGTCTCCTTGCCAGCCAAGGTCAGCCCATCACACCCATGAACACACATGCGCAGGGAATAAGAAAATCCATCATCCAGAAAAATAATTAGAAAGAAATTTAATAAGACAATAAAACTTCCAGGCACAACCAGACAAACGTACTGACAAGCAACTTGTTTACATGTGACACTTTTATCCCCTTACCTGTCGTTTTTACCACACTGCTCAGATCACCTATGTCTGCCCAATCCCATACCTTTGTTTCCTCCCCTAAACCCACCTAATAAGTCGTGCACAATCCTAGCATGCTCTTCCTCTGCGTGCCATAATGTGTCTGATGACCCTGGACAACGAGCCCACATAGTCAGTGAGGTTACTCACAGTGCTGCTCCTGTTGCCCTGTAGTGTGGGTGCCACCCCTGGCACACAGGACCGAGAGTTTCCTGGGACAGCACTGGCAGGGACCCGTGTCTCTGACTGGAGTAATGGGTCTCTTCTGCCTTCCTCGTGCCTCTGAGCTCCTCTGTGCGTACAGAGGCAAGCTTTATATCACATAACCTGACAGCGTTAAGCAGCTTGACATCTTTCTCACTTGAAACCTCTAAGGCATTTACAGCTCAGACATCCCTTTGTCTTGCCCACAGGCCTCAGTCTCATAGTCATTTTCAGAGTATTCCTAGGAGTTTAGACTCTGAGAAAGGCATGGAGACGGTAAGCACCTTTACAAGTATCTCTAAGAGCACTGTCTCCTTGTTGTGGAAGAGGGGAGAGGAAAGGGGCAGAGGAGATAACTGAAGCACGCAGAAAATTGCAGCCAAACTTCCCAGGAGAGCATTCAAACAGCCTGACTATAGAATATCATAATAGACTGGAAGTTGGAGAATGCCATTCCATCCTCTTAGATCTCTTCTACTTTAAATAAATCTTTGATGGAAAATAAAATAAAAACTGTGAGAAACAATTTATGGAACTGAACATACATGCCCCATGATAGTTAAAGGGCTGAAACCACCATCTTCTGCCATGTCCTGAAAAAATAAACTGAATACCATGATTTTTCAAAGAGGTACTTGACCTCAGTAATCAGTTTAGGATAGAGGACCAAAAGTGGAACGACACATTAGAACTGAAGACAGAATATATAAGAAAATGTGTATTTGTTCTTTGTAATTCCTATCATGATAGATGCCTGGCTTAAACACATTTTTTCTTTTGCCTTAGGAACTAAAGACAATGCACCAAAATAAAGGGTTTTGTCTCTATGTATTTTATGAACAACCATGCAATTAACAGAGATACTTCTCCTAAGCTTTTACGTACCTGCAATCCTCTGCGTAGACCTTCTGTACTTTCCAAACGCTATTGAATTCCACAGTGCAACTCCAGAATGTGAGTGTATTTCCATAGCTATTGTATATTCTTTGAATCTAAAAGCAACCTTATCTTCCTGGTAGATCCAGTGACACGGAGTCACAAAGGACTGAAATTAAATGCCACACAGCAGGCCAAGACCATAACTGAGACTGGAGCTGAGGTTTTGGTGTCATTGGAAAAGGTCTAGTTACAAGTTCATTATGCCCTCAAGATACGCCTTTAAACTGCACCTCTGACCCTGTTTCAACTACTATCTGCCTTTGGGGTTTTGTTCTGGTTTGTTTTTTTTTTTAATTTATTTTCCTGAATGTCTCAATTTTTTTTTCCCATCCTACTGTTAAGCAATTAATTGTGAACTCTGAACAAATACATATTGTAGGGCTGGATTACAGTGGAGATAAAGGAACTGTCTGCCATAGCTTGCTTTTTGGAAAAGCAGATTTATTATAGATATAAAACTGCCTTGCAACTTTAACAGAAGGATACTTAGAAGGAAAGCTGAAGTGATTAATTATTACACAGTAGACAGTTAAATATTTATTAAATACAGGGGATGCATACTGTAGTGAACCAACTAATATGCACATGAATTGAGTTTATTATCATGGCAATAACTGCAAGCTCAAATTGAGCTAGGCAACTTGCAAATATTCAAGAGGCCTGTTCCCAAGAGAGTTTGAAGCTGTATAGAAGTTATTAAAGTACAGGTAAATACATTTAAATCGAGGACTAAATAGTGTTTGCAGAAAGGACACCTCTTCCTGCACGAAGCACATTTGAGCTCCTCAAGCTGATATCAGAACATACAACCAGAGCATGCATTTGCGTATACATGTAAGACCAAGCAACAAAATTACCTGGAATAGCCTCAGACATACAGCTAATGAAGGGCATGAACACCTTTTTCTCAGTGGCAGAAAATTTTTCAACAAAGATACATCTTTGGCATCTACATCTTCAGCCTATAAATGTGTAAACAATTTGTAGGTCTTTATATTCCGAAGAAGCAAAACTCACAGATGACTGAATTCTAAAAGTCACTGGTGTGAAAACACTGGCTTAAAAGCACTGCACACTTTTCTACCACTTCTGTAATTCCTGTTAAGCCTTTCCCAGAGGTACTAGCTACTGTCTCCAACTTTTCCAGACGGAGTATGGGGGGCTGACCCTGGCTGGATGCCAGGTGCCCACCAAAACTGCTCTATCACTCTCCTCTTCAGCTGGGCAGGGGACGGAAAATATAATGAAAGGCTTATAGGTCAAGATAAGGACCTATAAGGAGAGATCACTTACCAATTACCATTGTGGCCAAAACAGACTTGACTTGGGAAAATTAGTTTAATTTATTACCAATCAAAATCAAAGTTGAATAATGAAAAATAAAACCTAGATTTAAAAACACCTTCCCCTGCCCCTCCCTTTCTTCCTGGGCTCAAGTTCACTCCCAATTTCTCTACCTCCTCCTCAGTGGCACAGGGAGGTGGGGAATGGGAGTTGTTGTCTGTTCATCACATGTTCTCTCTGCTGCTCCTTCCTCAGGGGAAGGGTCCTCGCTCCCTTCCCCTGCTCCAGCATGGGGTCCCTCTCACAGGCTGCAGCCCTCCATGAACTTCTCCAATGTGATTCTTTCCCATAGGCTGCAGTTCTTCATGAACTGCTCCAGTGTGGGTCCCTTCCACAGGGTGCAGTCCTTCAAGAGCAGACTGCTTTGGCATGGGTCCCCCATGTGACCCATGCAGTCACAAGTCCTGCCAGCAAACCTGCTCCAACCTGGCCTCTTCTCTCCATAGGGATACAGGTCCTGCCAGGGGCCTCTCCAGCGCGGGCTGCCTACAGGGTCACAGTCTCTTTTGGGCACATCTACTTGCTCTGGGGTGGAATCCTCCCTGGGCTGCAGGTGGATATCTGCTCCACTGTTGAACTTCCATGGGTTGCAGGAGGACACCCTGCCTCACCATAGTCTTCACCTGCTGCAAGGAAATCTCCAGCACTTGGAGCACCTCCTCCCCCTCCTTCTTCACTAACCTTGGTGTTTGCAGAGTTATTTCTCTTACACATTCTCACTCCTCTCTCTTGGCTGCAGTTGTGCGGCAGTTTTTTCTCTCTTCTTAGATATGTTACCACAGAGGTGCCACCACCATTGCTGATGGGCTTGGCCTTGGTCAGCAGTAGGTCCATCTTGGAGCCGGACGGCATTGGCATTATCGGACATGGGGGAAGCTTTAGGAGCTTCTCACAGATGCCACCCCTGTAGCTCCCCGCAACTACCAAAACCTTGCCATGCAAACCCAAAACAAGGATTAAGGAGTAGTCTAGCTACAGCTCCATATGTTCTACAAGTAATGGAGATGCTCTTTCCTCAAGTTGTCTATCAGTTAACGTAATTATCTCAGCCGGGGGTTTTTATCCTGAATTTATTCTTGGACTTGAGAATTACTGTTCCTTCTTGTGACCTCAACATGATTTTGTGAAACCTCTGTGCTCTGCAAAGTCTGCTTGCCCTTACTGCATGGACTGATGTAATTAAAAGTAACACTGCTTCCTACAAACTTTGTCTTTGTTATATTTTGTGTAGCACCAATACAACTACTGTAAATGATAAAAGTAATGAATGCAATAGTTATCTAAAGAGCTGCCAGTGAATATGCAATGGCATATAGCAGCTAGGAAACCTTGAAGGAATGAAGCATTGCAGGCAGATACAGATCTCAGTGAAAATATCTTTCCTAGCTTGAGTGTGAAGGTGTCACTTCACAACAGTGGGGATATCAGAGAAAATGAGGGCTAGGAAGAAACACCAGCATCTAGTGACACTTAGGTTGGCCAAAAGTATCTAAGGTTTCCACACATGACTGGCAAAATGACACAGACCTTATGGGAGGTTAATATTTGTCTGAAAAGTCATCTGCAACTATGGTGAGATCTATTATTGAATTTTCAGCAAAGTGAAATGTTGACATGACTGAACGGTGTTGCACATTTCATAGCTGTTGCTTGCATACTCTGGAGGTTGCCATTGACAGTTTTGGAGGTATAAAAGGTTTGATGTGAATCCTTCTCATTTTGAATTATGAGAGTCCAGTCCAGTGAAGGATTGTTTATGAGGTATAGAGAGGTGTATGAGACTCAGAAAGAAACAGGAATGACAATGGGGATGACTGTGGGTAAAGGCAAGAAACAGCAGTAACAGCCCAGCACTAGTGAAAACAAAGATAGAAGGACATTACATGCAAAGGGAAACCACTGATGTAGAGATCAGATGGGGGGAGTAGAAAATCAGTTGATGCTGTTGACAGTTGGAATTGTTCAGTGATTAATTTAGAATCCCAAACCCTTTTCCAACTACTGAAAAGTATGTCCTTTGGTAAGTAAAAATAACTGCACAGTTACTGTTACAGGGTAGTTTAAGTAGTCTTTCCATTTAAAAATAAATAAATAAGGAGAGAAAAAAAAGAAAAAGTGTAGCTTTTAAAAGATAAAGTCATCTTCGTTTTGATTCAAAGACTTTTTCAGAAAAAGAAAAAAATGTTTAAAATGTATTCTGTGTATTAACAGTGTTTCTGTGCTCCAAGAGGCTTTCCTTTGGGTACTGTAAGGTGGTTTATTATCCATTATCTGTAACACAAAGATAATGAAAGTGGTTCTATTGTACTGTATGTGAAACCCACAGGAATATCAGGATTTGACAGTCATGATATATCTCAGTTAGTTTCTAATGTGTAAAGCCATCACAAATCATAGAGAAGACAGTCTGTTGGTTAAATAAGTCTACAAAGTAAGATGATAGAGTTCCTCATTTATCTTGATTGAAACAGCTTTGACTGCCGTGTAGTTGATAAAATAAATCTAGTCCTATTCAGAATCTCTCCTGTCTGCCCATTGTAAGCAAGCAGTTTCTATTCTACTGTATTAATTCTTACACAGCCCTCATTACCCACAGTACTGGAGTATCTTCTGTCTTCCAGTAGCATATTAAAGTGCCTAACGTCAACTGTAGCTCATTTTCTTGCTCATCCTCTCCCAAGGGAGAGAATTCTGTATGCAGTGAAGTGTTTTGATTGGAAGTTTTTTTCTGCCCCCGCCCCGTTCATGAAAGAGATGGTGGGGCAAAGAAAAGTAATAGGAGATGGAGAGGTTCATTGATTGTCTGCTTTTAGGGGAGCTCATTGTACTACTGAAGAATAATCCCATGAAAGTCCATGAACTTTGCAGTTATATGGAAAGTTTAGTGGTGCCACCAGACCAGAGCTGTTGATTACAGTCACATCCTCTGTTTTCTAAAAGTGCCTGTTCCTCTCCATTGGCTATGAAGATATTTGAAGCACATGCACCCATATACGATGCAAATTTTAAGGTTAGACAAGATAAATATGTCCTCCCTCCCTTGGGGCCCATAAATAAGGCTCAAGATTCTGAATTTGACTTGCTGTTTAATGACAAGCAGTGACAAAACTAGGCAATTATGGTTTTTATGTCTCCTCGACACACCAGATCCAAACGCAGACAGTATCTGCAATTAAGGATATAATTCTAAGCTATATTTAATGGCTTTAACCCAGCCAAGAAGTGAGAAAACCATGAATATCACCATCATTGCTAGAGTAGTGTTAAGTCTGTTATGGCAAGTGGCAACAAACAGAAGGCATCACTCAGAAGTGTGGGTCGGTAAGAGTCTAAAATCAGCAAGGAATGCAGGAAGAGTAATAAACTATAGATATGTTGCCCAGCTAGATACGAATTCTTCAGCCAAGAGCTGTTTCTTAGTAGCAACCTTTTAAAGTGTTTTACTTTGTTCATCAGCATTGTCACTGACCTTTTTGGCTTTAATTTCAACAAACTGTTTTTCACCTCAGACCTGGACCTGCTTTCCAAGTGTTGTGCCATGTGTACTGAAGTGGTGTAGACATGTATATGGTGAAAGGTTGCTCATATGAATCTATATCATTTTATGACTGCATTTAAAAACCATGCAGGATCAGAGAGATGGTTGATCTTTGGTACCGATTTTCCATCATGTTCTTTGGATGTACCTCAATATGAAAACATTCCCTTGGAAATATGATAGATGTGTCAAATGACTTAGAGAGATCTAAGACAAGAACATCTCTCTGTTAATCATTCTTGATGGTAGTAAACCATCTATCATGCCACCAAGAGTTTGCATGTGCTGTTCTGAAATGGATTATATCAAGTCTAGGACGTAAGATGTAATTTTGCAAGCTTGAGATTGATCTTGGACTTGCTTTTATGTGAAATTCCAATGAAAAAAGAGATTTTATTTTGGTAGAGAAAATAAGTCTTTCCCAAATAGAGCTTTTCTTGAACACAATTATTTGTGTCTTAGTTACTTGTTTTCAGAGAGACTTTGAGTGGCTTTTTATAAAGAGGATATAGTATTTAACAAAACACACACACACACACACACAAAACCAACACCAACAAAACAAATGATAAATTCTTAGGGAAGAGAGAGGAAAGGAAAAAGGAGTGCTATCAGAGTAAGATTGTGAGTTGTGGAAAAACCAGTTGCTTAAAGTCAAGGTACTTCATTGATCTCCCCTCCCACCTCTAGTATCATTGTGATATCTTTAGCATGTAAAGGCAGAAGATACATTAACTATTCACGTTTCAATAACAAGGATGAAAAATAGATTTATTCCTGAAAAGGAAATTACAGATTACAGTAAATAGTCAGGTTTCTATTTAGGCTGATGTAGCAGCAGTGTAAAACACTTCCTTTTCTTTTGGTGTTTTGTTTTTGGGTTTTGTTTGCTTTTTTTCCTGGCCAGTCTAGCAGAGTCCTGGTGCAACACAGCAATCTACCGGCTGTCTGGCAAGAAAATGGGAAGGATTTTAAAAGGTCTACCAAGATAACAGACATGACTAGTTGCTTAGGGGACAAAAAAAAAAAAAAAAAAGGTAACCGTGTAGCAAACTGCCTCAGATTTCCTTTCCAGGTATGAGGGAAACCAATGCTCCCACTTCCTCCTTTCCTCTTAGCTTTTATATCTGAGCAGATGTCGTATGGTATGGAATATCCCACTGGCCGCTTTGGGTCAGCTGTCCTGGCAGCGTCCCCTGGGAGGGCCCCAGGATCTTGCCCACCCCCAGTCTAGTGTTGAGGGGGGGAGTGTTGAAGAGACAGCATTGATGCTGTGTGAGCACTGCTTAGCAGCGGCCAAAACCCTGGTGTGTTATCACCACCTCTCTAGCTACGAAGACAAAGTACAGCACTATCAGGGCCGCTATGGGATTCAGCCAGACCCAATACACCAGGCTATGCTTTTTCCTCTTATAAATCAGTGTGACTCTCTTGCTCTTACCGTTTTGCATCAGAAATAAGAGGTATGCTCATGAAAGGTGATGTATTCATTTAAAAACTAGCCAGGGAACACTAGTCAGCTCTGGGAGGTCTCCAGTGATTCCACCTTGCTTAGAGTGATGTAATGACACTGGGAATGGCACAATGCTAACATATATCAAATGCCTTAAATTTTCTTTGTCTTTCACAAATCTGCTGAGGAAGGAAAGTAACTGCAGTGCCTAAAACATCTTGTCAGGCTAGATTGGTTCAGGCCTTATCCTTCAGTTCTCCTCAAGCTAAGAGTTCTGAGACCTTGATGTCCCTACTGTGGTCTTGTGTAAGACCAAGAACTAAATGGTACCATGAACAACAGAAAGAGGTCATGAGGCTGATGAGAAATGAATGTCTAGCAGGTAGCTACTGCACAACTGCATCATATTTTAAAAATAAATAGGATGGAAAACTTAAGCACGGATTGCATTTACAGCTGGGCAAAGGGGTAAAGATAATGAAATTTCCCTTCCTTTCCTTTTTTGCAGCTCTGATGCCTGTGGTACAAGTCTGTCAGACTTCAATAGCCAGCTAAAGCTGGATGGAATCAGGAGTGCATGGTAGAAGGGGAGGGAGGACCAGCACATGGCTGCTAATGTCCCTGGTTAAACTGGTGTCACTTTTCCTCTTGAATAAACACTGAAGAAAATGTTCTGTAGCAGGGAATAAGCATCGCATGTAATTCTTAAAGCTCTTTTATCAAAATAAAATCCCAAGGACTGTAGCTAACCTAGTTGTACTGCCAGTGCTCCTTCTGCTGGAGAGTGATTGCTTAGTCACAGAAATAATATTCTATTTCAAAACAGAGCTAAGAAATAAAAAAAATGACAATACAGCACAGCTCTTTCATCAAGGAGCAATGAGTGCCACTTGCATACATCTGAGTCAAGGATACACTGTGACTTTAAATTAATCTTTGGCAAAATTGTAAGGAAAGTAGGATCAATCTACTTTCCTCAGTAAAATTTGAGGACTGTGACCATCCTTCATGGTGCTCTGTAGAACCTAGTTCTATAAGGTCTGGATCATCCAGGCTCGAGTTCTTCAATTTATACTTGTGATATATATTACTACTAACAAACAGGAAATACTCTTAAATTAGCCTTTTACACTGCATGTGAGTTGTAGTGGAAATTACTACATTAAATTATTAGAATTATATTTCTACAAGTAAATGTAAAGTGTAAAATGTTTGCTGACAGCTGGTTACTGTACTTACTTATCAATTCATTGATTCTAAAACCAGAATGGACTATAAAGACAAAAGTGGTAGTGATGTAATTTACAGGGGGGAAAAGAAAAGCACAAAACTGATTTTCCTGATCGGCTCCACTTGGAATACACAATACCACAGGATGAAGACATTTACTGCAGTATTTTGCATCTCTGCCTCTAGGGGATTGGTTGTCATTTTCCCACCATTCTTCTGTGAGAAAGAAGAGGTCAAAACGATCTCAAATCTGATCTTTCATCCTTTGTGCTGACATAAAATATCTTTTCTTTGTGAATCTTGGCAGTGGAAATACCAATAGATTTAGGAAAAGATTCTGGAGAGATGCAGTGCCCCAAAATGAACAAACAAAAAACCAAAGAAAACCCTAACCCTCCTATGCTCTACTAAGGTGTTGGAGTAAGAGGTAACATGGAAAAGATAGAAAAGGTGGTGGTTTTTTCCTCAGGGAATGCATCGTGCATATTCAGCTGATTGTGAAGAAGAAATTTCTTCACAGGACTCCAGCAGCGAATTTGCTCTAATGAAATTCAGCATATATGATATGTAGTAGCCCAGTCAGAACAGACTGACCTAGCAGCGCTGATACTTTTCTTCACGGTTTCCATCACTGGAGGATATTTAGGAGGCATCTGTCAGGACTAGTTTGGGTAGAGCTGACCCTGTCTGGGTGGATGATGTTTTGAGAACTAACCAAGCATCTGGGAGCAGCAAGAGACAGCTTCTCTATGAGGTAGGACAGTATGGAAGATGGAGTGACCCAGCACAGGCAATGCCCTCGCTGAGCAGGGCTCTGTTGGGTTAAATGTCAGCATTTGTATAAGGCCTAATCCAGGGAAGAACTAACACCATGTGGTGCGTTTTCTAACATGACAAGTGGGTCCCTTATAAATGACTTCTGTTCTGGATATTGACAGGAGCAGGTCTTTGTAATAAAATGTTAACAGGAAAAAAATTAAAAAGGTTAAATTAGAAACCTGAAGAACTGGTGTATCAGGTGTCTACGCCCAGGTGTGGGGAGATGAAGCACTGCAAGGAGGCCTCTGCGGGGAGTGGGGGGGCCGGGGCTGGTCCCCCCCCCCGCAGGGCACAGCTGAGCCCCTCAGCCAAGCCGGGGGCGCCGGGGAGGGGGGCAACAGGTTTGGGCAAGGGCCAGAGGCGGCCCAGGCAGAGGAGGAGGCAGCCGAGGGGGGAGCAGCAGCAGAGGCAGCCCCAGGCCGCAGCAGGAGGAGGGCAGGGGGTGCCGCAGGCCCGGAGCAGGGCTCCCCTGCAGCCCTGGCGAGCCCCCGCCGGGGCAGAGCCCCAGCCCGCAGCCCGGGGAGGGCCCCAGGCCGCAGCTGGGGGCTCTTTCCTGCAGGAGCTGCGGCCCTGGCGAGCCCCGGCGGGAGCAGGGGGTCCCTGAAGGGCTGCAGCCCGGGGCAGGGCCCGCGCTGGAGCAGGGAGACGGGGCAGGAGGCAGGAGCGGGGCTGAGGGGCTCACACGGGCTGGCACACGGCACAGACCCGCCACAGCCCGGGGGACAGGGGACGGGAGCCCGGGGGGCACCTGGGAACAGGGAAAGGGGGTGCAGGGCAGGTGTTATTTTTTTTAAGTTTGTCTAGGACTATTTAATTGGTGGTAAACTAAAGTAATACCATTTCAAAAAGATAGAATTATTGCTTTTTTTGCCGATGAGGACACAACCAGTGAATTTTTTTTTCCCCAACATATATACTTACTCCTAGTTTTTTCCTATAGTAGTTAATACTTTACAATCTTTCTTTTAAAATGAAAGAGTGGCTATTGATCTGTTCAGATGAGTTTATCACAAGATGCTTTACTCATATTTATATCTAAACATGCTTTCAGCTGTTTTATGGGATTTACCTTCAGGAGAAAATTACTCTGGCTATTTTTTCCAGTCTTCCTGCCTTTCACTATTACGGAGATGAAGGAGCTTTACCTCTCCAAGTATCCAACAGACCATTATAAATTTCTGGAGCTTCAGAAAGCATCCACTGCCTCATTAGCCATAGCTAGCTCCACCTGGATCAGTTTCTCATCTCTTCTCGTCTGGTTCCAGACTCAGACTCATGAACGGACACATGGATTCTTTATTCATGGCAATATCATGCAAGTACGATGGCTTGTGAAGGGGGGCAGAAATTGTTTTCAGAAGTTTAGGTGTCTTGCAGCTTACATTCAAAAGGTCTGGTTTTATGATTCACCATTACAAACATTAATTGTTTTGTAATAAATTTTGTATATCCTCGTATTTGTTATCTCCTGTCATACATCAGTCATGTCTCTTTAATTGTCTATTAGAATCGTAGAATCATATGACTGTTTATGTTGGAAAAGACCTTTGAGATCATCAGGTCCAACCATTAACCCAGGACTGCCAAGGCCACCACTAAACCATGTCCCGAAGCACTGCATCTACACATCTTTTAAATACCTCCAGGGGTAATGACTCCACCACCTCCCTAAGCAGCCTGTTCCAGTGCTTGCCAACGCTTTTGGTGAAGAAATTTTCCCTAATATCTAGTCTAAACCTCCCCTGGTGCAACTTGAGACCATTTCCTCTTGTCCTGTTGCTTGTTATCTGGCAGAAGAGACAGACCCCACCTGCCTACAGCCTCCTCTCAGGTAGTTTTAAAGAGCAATGAGGTCTCCCCTGAGCCTCTTCCATACTAAACAACCTCAGTCCACTCAGCTGCTCCTCAGAAGACTTGTGCTCCAGACCCTTCACCATCTTTGTTTCCCATCTTTCTGCATAGCCCACCACCTGTGATGAACACAGCATATGAGGTGCAGCCTCACCAGTTCCAAGTACAGGGGAATGATCGCTTCCCTAGTCCTGCTGGCCACACTGTTTCTGATACAAGCCAGGATGCTATTGGCCTTTCTGGGCACAGTGCTGGCTCATGGTCAGCCAGCTGTCAACCAGCACCCCCAGGTCCTTTCCCTTCAGGCAGCTTTCCAGCCGCTCTGCCCCAAGCCTGTAGTGCTGTGTGGGGTTGGTGTGACCCAAGTGCAGGACCCGGCACTGAGCCTTGTTGAACCTCATACAATTGGTCTCAGCCCATCAGTCCAGCTTTTCCAGAGCCCTCTGTAGAGCCTTCCTACCCTCAAACAGATCAACAGTGCCCCCCAACTTGGTGTCATCTGCGAATGTCCTGAAGGTGCACTTGATCCCCTTGTCCATATCATTGATAAAGTCATTAACCAGGACTGGCCCCAGTACTGAGCCCTGGGGCACACCACTTGTGACCGGCCACCAGCTGGATGTAACTCCATCCACCACCCCTCTTTGGGCTTGGCAAACCAGCCAGCTTTTAACCCAGCGTAGAGTACACCTGTCCAAGCCATGAGCTGCCAGTGTCTCCAGGAGAATGCTGTGGGAGATGGTGTCAAAGGCTTGACTAAAGTCTAGGTAGACAACACCCACATCCTTTCCCTTATCCACTAGGTGGGTCGCCTTGTCATAGAAAGAGATTACATTAGTCAAGCAGAACCTGCCTTTCACAAACCCATGTTGGCTGGGCCTGATCACCTGGTTGTCCTGTATCAGCTGAATGATAGCACTCAAGATGATCTGCTCTCAAAATGATCTGATTACCTACCTAGTGAGCTATTACATGACTTTAAGTCATTTGCAGCACATTTTATATTGTGTATTTTGAAATGCTATATTTAGCTATTTCCTGGTTTTCATATTCTCTTCCAGAAAGTACCAGAGGTGTCTTATGTAGATGTTCATTAGTCTTTTGATGAATTGCAATCATCCTGCTCATCAGTCTAGTACCAGCTGCTCATCAGTTAAACTGCTGAGTTTTGCCGATGTTGACATTAGCATCTGCAATTCTTTCAAAATCAACAGTTGCCCTGGAAGTCAGTCCAAAATAAATGTATTTTAAAGTTAGGCATACAGTGGAAGCTTGACTTGTTCCATAACTGATTGAAGTTGGTACCCCAAGGGAGCCATTTGATGTAAGAAGAATGCTAATTTTAAAAGAGAAACCACCCTTCAGGCTCTGTGGACTATAGAGGTAGTGTAGGTGATTAGCTTACATTTGACTGTTAGATGGCTTAAGTTAGGTAATATGAATCCCAACTTGCATGCCTGGAGTTTATTTAATGAACATACCTTATTTGTATGCAGCTTTCTATTTTTAAACAAATGTAATCTAGTTAATTAAAATAAACAGAGAAAACAAAAGGAAATACTGCAGTTGTAGTGCTACCTATAATGAAATCGATGGAGATTTGCACTAACTTAGCTACCTACGAGTAAGACTTTGCCTTTGGTTCCAACTCCTGATGTAGACGTATTGATTGTACATATGAGGACTGGACCTTTCTTATAGACATCTCTAAGTACTGTGTTATCAAGATACCTGAACATTTTTAAGGATTGGAAATTTACCTGTTATCCTAATTCAACAGGTAAATAATGAGGAAAAAGAATTTTCTTACTATGAGGTGTGGTAAGATACGACTGTTAGCTACTATAAAAAGAAGAGGGGGTATGCATACTTAATAAAACCCAACCCAAACCACCAATAACAACAAAAAAGATAGGCAGCAAAAGGAATCTGTCATGTATATTGATCTGAACTTCTGTCAGGTCTCAGCAAATTGCTATATATCATACCCTTTGGTCATTTTGTTCACTACTTTACATAAGGTTTACAGCCTATTAAGAAAAGCTGTGTCTGTTGACCATTTTTCCCTATAGAAATAAGTCATCAAAAGTTATTTTAGTTGAAAAACTAATTTGTTAGAAGTTAAGGTTATTGAAGAATATGCAATAATAATTATGTAGAATTATCAAATCTGTAGAATGGCATTCTTGTCTACTTGGAACGTTCATCAGCACATTTAAGCAAAAAAAAATTGGTCTAAACACAGCCTGAGCTCACTGAGGGAGTCTGTGATTTTCTGAAATTCCCACCTTTAGAGCTCCTAAAACAATTACTTAATTGGGAACAGGGTTAGGAGATCAGTCAACCACCTTGTCTCCAATCAGTTTATTGTCTTAAACCAGTCCATTGTCTCATCCATTCTGAGAAGACAATGATAGAATCATAGAATCATTTATGTTGGAAAAGATCTTTAAGGTCATAAAGTCCAACCATTAACCCAGGATGGCCAAGGCCACCACTAAACCATGCCCTTATGCACCAAAACAACATGTTTTTAAATACTACCAGGGGTGGTGATTCTACCATTCCCCAGGCAGCCCATTCCAATGCTTGACCACCATTTCAACAAAGAATTTTTTCCCAATACCCAATCTAAACTTCCCCAGGTGCAACTTGAGGCCATTTCCTCTTGTCCTGTTGTTTGTTATCTGGCAGAAGAGACCGACCCCCACCTGCCTATAGCCCCCTGTCAGGTAGTCGTTGAGAGTGAGGAGGTCCCCCCTGAGCCCCCTTTTCTCCAGGCTGAACAACCCCAGTCCACTCAGCTGCTGCTCAGAAGACTTGTGCTCTAGACCCCTCACCAGCTGAGTTTCCATTCTTTGGGCACAGTTCAGCACCACAAGGTCTTTCTTGTAGTGAGGGGCCCAAAACTGAACACAGCATATGAGGTGTGGCCTCATCAGTGCCGAGTACAGGGGGACAATCACTGCCCCTGTCCTGCTGGCCACACTGTCTCTGATACAAGTCAGGATGCCATTGGCCTCCTTGGCCACCTGGGCACACTGCTGGCTCATGGTCAGCCAGCTGTCAACCAGCACCCCCAGCTCCTTTCCCCTCAGGCAGTTTTCCAGCCACTCTGCCCCAAGCCCATAGCGCTGTGTGGGGCTGGTGTGACCCAGGTGCAGGACCCGGCACTGAGCCTTGTTGAACCTCATACAACTGGCCTGGGCCCATCAGTCCAGCCTGTCCAGGTCCCTCTGCAGAGCCTTCCTACCCTCAAACAGATCAACACTCCCACATGATTTGGTGTCATCTGCAAATGTCCTGAAGGTGCACTTGATCCCCTTGTCCATATCATTGATAAAGACATTAACCAGGACTGGCCCCAGTACTGAGCCCTGGGGCACACCACTTGTGACTGGCCGCCAGCTGGATGTAACTCCATTCGTCATGACTCTTTTGGCTTGGCCATCCAGCCAGCTTTTAACCCAGCATAGAGTACACTTGTCCAAGCCATGAGCTGCCAGTTTCTCCAGGAGAATGCTGTGGGAGACAGTGTAAAAGGCTTTATTAAAGTCTAGGTAGACAACACCAACAGCCTTTCCCTCATTCACCAGGTGGGTCACCTTGTCATAGAAGGAGATCTGGTTAGTCAAGGAGGACTTGCCTTTCATAAACCCGTGTTGACTGAGCCTGATCCCATGGTTGCCCTGCACACACTGTGTGATGGTGCTCAGGATGATCTTCTGACATGCCTGTAGTTTCCCAGATTCTCCTTCTTGCCCTTCTACATGGGTGTCACATTGGCTAACCTCCAGTCTTCTGGGACCTTCCCAGTTATCCAGGACACTTGATAAATGATGGAGAGTGACTTGGCAAGCTTGTCTTCCAGCTCTCTTAGTACCCTCAGGTGGATCCCATGCAGTACCATAGACTTGTGCATAACCTGGTGGAGCAGCAGGTCACTAAGCATTTCCTCCTGAACTATGGGGACTTCATTCTGTTCTTTGTCCCTGTTTTCCATCTCAGGAGATTGAGTACCTTGAGATAATCAGTCTATTTAAGACTGAGGCAAAGAAGGCGTTAAGTATTTCAGTCTTTTCCTCATCCTCTGTGGAATGTCACAGACACATTCCCTATAAGAACAAGCACTAGTGACCATGAGACTTCTCCCAGCTTCTTGCAGATTGTTTCATCTGCCTCTTCATCCTGGTAGGATGGCCTGTAAAAGACTTTAACCAGGATATCTGCATTGTTGGCCCTCCCCCTGATCTTCACCCATAAACATTCAACCTTGTTGTTGCCACCATTCAGCTCTAGACAATCAAAACACTTCCTTATCTACAGGACTACCCTCCCCATTGCTTATCCCTTCCGATGAATTTACAGCCATCCATTGCAGCACTCCAGCCATGCAAGTTATCCCACGTATTTCTGTGATGGCATCTATGTCATTGTTTTTCTGCTGCATGACGGCTTCCAGCTTCAAATGTTAAAAAATACTAATAGCGGGGATGCAGTCCCCCACTACCACAAATGATGCAGTCAAGTTTCCTGCATTTGGGGACATTGCAAGGGTCAGCACACCTGGAGTACAGGGGATGCACCTCACCCTGAGAAAACCACCTGCCTGATCATGGTGTCTTCCCTGCCAGGTAAGTATTACACAATAGGGAGCTGAGAAGGAAGGTGAGGAGTTTCTGGGCCACATCATAATCTAGGGATTAATGATGTAAGTGCACTGGATGTGCACACAAGATACCCCATAATTATAAGGAAAACTTAAGACTGATTCATACTTATAAATAAAATTCCATAGCTCTTGACACTACTGGTATTTTTATGGTTTGTATCTGAAGGCCAGAAGAATGGAACTGCAGATGTCTTTTTCCTTCACTTGTAGTCCGTAATCTCTCTATTCAGATATAATTTCTTCAAAGTTGGAAGAAACATTATTATTTTTTTAGTTAGTATATCTTCAAGCTTATAAGAAAAGCTTGCAGAAATGAGTTAAAAAAACTTTATTTGCAAACTGATTAGTTGGGAAGGTGACCCTCAGTTTTAATAAGTAAAATAAGGACTGTCGTTTCTCTCTCTTTTAATTAAATTTCTGGAAATCTTTTAACAAATGAATTAATTTAATAATTTTTTTGTGCCTTGGCCTCTTACCAGCAGTGCTAAATTCTATACAATATGCTTTTAGTGCCCAGTTGAATATTAATAAAGAAAGTTTATACTCGTCTATGCTGGAACTAGCTTAGTATATTACATCATTAAAAAAATCTAAGGTGCAGTATCAGGTTTCAAGTACAGTGGACTCTGCTTAAGACCAGACTATTTTCATTGGCAAAGCATAGAATGCATTAAAGATATATAATAATTAATAAACAGAATTTGGAAGTTATATGCAATGTAAAAATCTTTAACAATGTTGATGTCAGTAGTCCTAAACAAGTAGCAAATGAAAACTATAGCCAAAAAAAAGGGAGAATATATTCCAAACAGTGAAAACAAGCATCTATACTTTTGTCTAAAGGTTAAGAATAAGAACAAGTTTTCAGAATTAATGAGAAATATAGAAATATCCAAGACCAAGAGTTTTGTTTCCATTGCAACAGATATTTGGTTCAAACTTGCTTTTCTTGAAATCAGTGGAAGCACACTCACCACTTAGAAGATAGTTTGAGTTCTTGATTATTTATTTAGATAACCTTTCTGTCTGCACCTCAAAAGAGCACTTAATGGAATGACTAAGTTGAGGTCTACTTATAGAACATGTATATGCATGTGTGGTGGGTTGACCCTGACAGGGTGCCAGGTGCTGCCCACCAAGCCACTCTGCCACTCCCCCTCCTCAGCTGGGCAGGGGCAGAAAATTAGCAGCTCATGGGCTGAGATAAGGACAGGGAGAAATCACTCACCAATTACTGTCATGGGCAAAACAGACTCAACTTGGGGAAATTAATTTAATTTATTACCAGTCAAATCAGAGTAGGATAATGAGAAATAGATCCAAATCTTGAAAACACCTTTCCCCCACCTCTCCCTTCTTCCCAGGCTCAACTTCATTCAGTTCATCACACATTGCCTCTGCCACTCATTCCTCACTCTTCATCTGCTTCAGTGTGGGGTCCATCCCATGGCAGACATTCCTGCATGAACTTCTCCAATGTGGACCCTTCCCACAGGCTGCAATTCTTCACAAACTACTCCAGCGTGGGTCCCTTCCACGGGGTGCAGTCCCTCAGGAACAGCCTGCTCCAGTGTGTGTCCCCTGTGGGGTCACAACTCCTGCCAGCAAACCTGCTCCAGCCTGGGCTTTTCTCTCCATGCGGCCACAGGTCCTGCCAGGACCCTGCTAGAGCATAGGCTATCCACAGTGTCGCAGCCTCCTTCAGATGCATCCATCTGCTCTGGCATGTAGTCCTCCATGGGCTGCAGGTAGATATCTGCTCCACCGTTAACCTCCATGGGCTGAGAGGCACAGCCTGCCTCACCGTGGTCTTCACCATGGGCTGCAGGGGAATCTCTGCTCCAGCACTTGGAGCACCTCCTCCCCTCCTTCTTCACTGACCTTGGTGTGTGCAGAGTTGTTTCTCTTATGTATTCTCACTCTTCTCTCCTAGATGCAGGAGATTTACCCCCTTCTTAAATATGTTATTGCAGATGTGCTACCACCATCACTAATGGTCTCAACCATGCTCAGCAGTGTATCCATCTTGCAGCTGGCTGGCATTGGCTTTATCAGACACAGGGGAAGTTTCTGGCATCTCCTCACAGAAGCCACCCCTTTAGCTCCCCTCTGCTAACAAAACCTTGCCACATAAACAAAACTCAGCATGTTTCTTCTGAAATTATTGTTTGGGTTATTTGATTTTTTTTCTTTAAATAAATATATTCTTAAACATATTACTGAATAATGGTGATCTGCTAACTAGCTGAATAAGTAAATAAATGTATTTCATTCTAATAAGTTGTTTAAATACTCACAGGACTTAGGCTCAAATACACTCTAGCTTTTGCATTGCAAATGCTACAACCCCAGGTTCAAGAATAATAAAGAAACAATTTGCCAAGAATAAGGGAAGACTTTTAGTGCAGTGCTTTTGGTTGTTGGGGTTTTTTTATCCCTCTGACATTTATAGATGAAAGAATAAAGAAAGATCAATGCAGTTGCTATTTTTTCCACGTGATAGGCCTTTTCCAAAAACAGCTGACTGCTATGATCAACATGTTTTGCTCAAAATCTCTCTGACTTGGTGAAATGTCAGAACAATAAAGCATTTGTCCTCTGGAAGCTGGCCTGAAATTATCAAAAACTACTGAAACCCCAGGCTTTCCAGCTGTAGCTAAACTACCTCACCTTGAAGATGTTGTTTCAAGAATCTAACACTTACTGGCTTTTGGCTGGGAACTTGATATTTTCCAGAATCGCTAATTTTAAGTGGTGCTGCCAAATCTATAAGGCTCCTTAACACAAAGCGAGACTAGATTGCAACACAACACTTCGCCAGGTGATTGTGCTACCATTCAGAAGGACCTTGTCAGGCTGGAGAAATAGGCTGATAGAACCCTTATGATGTTCAATGAAGGGAAAAGCCAAGCCTTGCACTGAAGGAAGAATAACTCTGTAAACCAGTATAGGCTGGGGACGAGTTCTGCAAAGAAAGAGCTGGGGGTCTTGGTGGACACTGAGCCAGCAGCCTGCCCTTGCAGCAAAGAAGGTCGAAAGCCTCTCAGTGTGCATTAGGGAGAGCATTCACAGGTCAAACCACCTAAGCTGATTCTGTATCACCATGAATGGACTTCAATTCATGCCTTTATATATCATACCAAGTAGATATTTATCTCTGTATCCTACAGTCAATACAAAGCAACCGTCAACAGAAAGAAGTATTAGTAAACAACTTACCTAAGCAGTTTTAGATGCACATCTTTGAATAATTTCACTGAGAAGTACCTATTTATCTCCATGACTATATCAGGTGGACGGACACACTTGTTCAAATAAGTCCTATCTCTAGAGAATTTAATCAACAAGAAAGTAGATTAGCTTGGATACAGAACTGCACAACCGCAATTAATATGCTTCCACAAGCTAATCTCCACATGATACTGCATTGAGCTTTATAGGCATGCTAGTTTGAGCTGCCCTAACTCATGGTCTCTGAAATGTACACATCATTACACAAATATTTATTTTCCCAGTGATAAATCCCCATATTAGTTGCTATCTGGTATTTTGGGATTTCTTTATTTCCTGTGGATATTTCCATTTTAAATAAACATGCCAGGATTTGTTGAGTACTCATTTTGAAGGAAAAAAGACAGCTGTCTAAAGGCACAGTGTGTTACGGCTCACCTTGTATCAGTGGCTGTATTTGTGCAAGATCCCAGTCCCCAGGTCCTTGGCTTTCCTTTGTTGATGCCTTTTTTTTTTGATGGACACAAACTCAGCACAAGCCAGGAGAGGGCCATTGCCCTCTTTGGATAAGCAATCCACACATACATCAAAAAGGTAAAAAAATTTTGCACCTTGTAATGCCAGGTCACTTTGACAACTGCCTTGTATGGATTTGGGGGTTTCACTGATTTTTGAAAATACCAATTTAAGTTTATCCAGGGTCACATGGTTGTCAAGGACTGTGACTTCCAGATCCTCACTACATGTTCTAAATTTCATTTACCTTAGTTTTCCTTTTAAAATGGCTGGGGTTCTGCTTTTGTCATCTCCATTCTCTCCTGTTTGTATCTCCTGAACTCTCTAAGGACAGGGAAGTGAGAGAAGTCCAGTATATTTAAAAGGTTAAAGTCTCTGTTTGTAAGTCCATTAGGAGTTTATAGTTTTTAAACAGACTTTACTGGCCATTAAAATTCTGATGCCTTTGCCTGACAAAGATTGTAATGAAAATAGAAAACGGCATTAAATGGAAACCGTTCTGAAGATGATTGCAAAAGATACAAGCCTAACTCATTCTCATTATAGCTTTGTGTTGGTATAATTGTGAGTGTTACTCGGATACCTGAAATACTTGGAGAGAATTTTATTGTGATTGTAAAAAGGTGCTACTTAATTTGATTTAAAATCAGAACTGTAGTTGCCTACTTTGGCTGTACTGCAAATGGCATAGGAGCAGCTGACACTGATTTTGTGCAGGACTGCAGGAACATTTTTCTGTTGCTTAAGCCCAGCTACTGACATTCAAGACATCTATATATGGTTTTAAGACTTAATTTGCTGATCATCCACAAAGCGGACATGTTAGCTGCTCCCATCTTGTAGTTTAGGGTGAAACCAGACTGGAGAAAATCCTACAATTTTAGATTGTATCGAAACACATCCTTGTCTTTGCATGGATGATCTTGAGGACGTTGCCTCGACATATGCTTCCAGGTAGGGCTCAAGTTTTTTCTTTCCAGCGATGAGAGTGAAAAATGTCATCTTCAGAGTCATCCCAGAAAGATTTCAGTGTGGCCTGCCTAGGAATATAGGAAGCCTCAATTCAAGGTAGTGGATGAGATTAATGTGAAAGCATGCAGTTGTCTTTCAGGAGTGCTCAGGCAGCTCCTAGAGCTGATATGTTTAAGGAAAACTGTAGAGGTGGTCTGTGACTGTATGGAAGGGACAAGTCCATTCATTCCTGAGAACTTTAAAAACAAAGAAGCCATGCTATACAGGATGCCGTTGCTAAAACATCAGTGCAAATTCATGGAAATTTGGCTTGAAACTGCTGAAGCACCGTACATTTACATCTTTATTTACTGACTTTAATAGTACTTAAAGAATTGTTTCTTTTTCAATTTGGTTTGTTTTGGTTAGGTTTTTTTAAGGAAATAATGTAATTGCTTCTACTTGGGGCCTGTTTTAATAGTACATTTGAATAAGTAAAATATTAGCAAGTCTCATCATCATTTTTTCCCAGGTTTCATGTGCAGCTACTTATACCCCTTTTCACAGTCTTGATAATTTCCATAATACCAAACCAGATGGTTGGGGGGGGGGGGGGGGGGGGGGGGGGTAGGGAAGAAAAAAAAGAAAAGAAAAGGAAAAAAAAAAAAAGAAAACATTGTCAAAGGCAGATTCCTTGCTTCTGTATCAAAGAAAACCACTTCTCATGGAGAATAGTTACAATTAAGTCTAATAATAGACACAGAATCTTGCCCCTGTGTCCCAGAAGCCAGAGGAGACACAGATATTATTTATATGTCACAGTACACATATGTCTAAGTGGATGCCACTGGCTAAAATTGATAACGGAAACTTGTTTATCACTTTTCAAGAAAATATTCTGCCACTGTATAATGGTATATATATATACGTAAATATAATATATGTACAATGGTGAATGTAGATAGAAAGTCTGCCTTATCATACAGTATAAGAAGAAGACAAAAAAGATAGTTGTGGACTGTAAAAGTAATCTGAGGCCCATATTCTTTTTTAATTGAATAAGAATCAATATTTCCTACAAATAGAATTGGTATGAAATCTAAAAGAAAGATAGCTCAGCCAAGAAACCATTGATCTGTTCTGTACAATACATGCTGTTTATGCAACTCTGTGTATGCGTTTGCATGTGCACATGTATCTTTGTGTGTAAACACACATCTGTGTGTATTACTTCCCAAGAAATCAATATAGTGCCATGTTTTTGCTTAAACTTCTGTTTTGTAATATAGATTCTTAGAAAGGGAGATTCATGGCCTGCTAATACAGTGCAAATTGTCTTACAAGATTCTTAGCAGTGGTCAATATGTTTACTGTTTTAGAGAATAAAGCATTACCCTTGAGAGATATGGCTCATATCCTAAAGAACAAAGAAATGTTTAGTGAACCGAAAGCAGGGGATACAAATAGAGCATACACTAAACATATTAATTCTAAATGATGTGGCCACATTCTTCAGCACTGGCTCACAGCAGTTTTTCCTTGACATAGTAGAACTGCTTCTGATTTATGTCATGTAAATAATAGGAGAATCTATGCTGCCATTTAAATATGCTTCATTGGAAAACAATGAAAACAATTCTAAAGGCATGCATTTTTGAACAGCATAAGCAGTTCAACTGCACAAGCAAGATATCTATATTGATCCAAAAAAAGTCACTTTAGATTTACTGGGGAGAAAATAGAAATAGAGAAAACCAACTTGTTGTCTTCTTGTCTAAGTTCACTGAATTTTTACTACTTCTGTTACCTTTTTATTCTCTTTAACATCTAGGCAAAGTGAGTGCAATTAGGTGTAAGAAGCTTTTGTTGTTGGTTTGGGTTTTTTTAAAGGCTACTATATACTGGTTTATCATTACTTGAATAGGCTTTGTATTGACCTGATCTTGCAAGATTGCATGGCTTGTCTGGATTTGTCTTAGTCTATGCTGATCTTAGCTTCTTTCAGTTGTGACAATTGTCTAGCAATCAAGTGTTATCTAAATTTGTTTAAGCTTTAGTTTACATTTGTGGAATTATACCATATAGGGCCTGTTGTTCATGGATAAGTAGCAGAACAAGTACTCTGCGCAGGGTGAAGCAGCTTATGACCCTAGAACAAAAATGTAGGGTTTAGGTGAGGGCAGGCACAATATGACACAAGAAGTACTAGGACTACACATAAATCAGTCCAGACACTGATGACTAAAGGTGTAAACAAACAAACAAATGTGTGTCAGGTGAAAGATCTGTATTTAAGGTATGTTTCCTTTGATCCAGAAGAACTGAAGTGTAGTATTTTATACATGTAAATGTCTGAGATACTTGTGACTGAAGCCTAGTTATTCTACACATATTATCTCTTCTGCTGGGCCATGCCAGAAACGTTACCAAGGCCCTTCCCCTCTAGAAGAGACTGGTAGTGGCTGGTTAAGGAAAGAGTAGAGGACGTGGGGAAACAGGGATCATCTCCTGCCCCTATTTGCCATCCCACTCATTATCAACCTGAAATTTAGGAAATTCCTGAACCAAATATGTTTAATAGCTTCTCATGGTCTAGTCGTCTATGCATTTGCCTAAGCCCTTTCTGAAGTAACATAGTGTCCTTTGGACAGAGCTACCACAATTTGATTATGCATTTAGTTAAAAAGATAGAACATAGAAAATACTTCATGTTAAGCCATTGTTCTGTTTTGTTACTGCCAGCTGAACATCTGCTTCTTTCTTGGGACTTCAGGGAGTACAGGATGTAGTCCAACTTAAATGCAAGAGCATGACAACATGGCTTATATATAACATGTTACTACTCTGTGAACCGATAAACCTAATTAAATATAAGATAGTTTCTAGATTGAAACTTAACCTCCTTACATGGTTTACACTCAAATTCCATCGAAATGGAAACTACAAATTCATTCCTTAAATTCATAGTTAGAACAGTTTTCAGCACAGGTCCCTCTATCAAAACACTGAATATTAACTGAGGAATTATTTTTGATTATGAGTGTGTTTTTCAGTCTCAACAACCTTACTTTGACACTATGTCAAAGATGTCCCTAACAGTTTTGTTTTTATAACTGACATTCATCCCAGGTGATCTCAATTGATACCTAGGGATTTATAACACATATAATAAACAGGTCTTGGCATTTTCAAATTCATTTCCTTGACCTAACAAAGTGACATAATCATAAACTTCGGTCTTCTTGCAAGAAAGCTTTCCCATTACCATTACTGATGAAATAAATATTAGCAAACTTTAGGCTATCATTCACACTAGAGAAAATTTTGCATTAATTCATTCAGCAGCCCTCCTCCTGGTTCTCAGTGAGGGCAGACTTCATCCCTGAGTACTTTCTTACATCTATGACAAAAGGGTGTAACAAGTACAGCAGTGTCAGTACTTTTAGAATGGTTCAGTTTTCTTCCTTTTGGGGTTTTCTTACTTTTCAAATCAGTATGTGAGTGACTTCCTTCTACTGCAGTGGACCTGAGTATATATAAAGGATTTTCCTGCTAGCAGGGATTTGCTGGCTAGTTTGGCTCTGGCAAGCAGAAGCTTGTTGTTAAAGAGCATGAGATCACACATTCAGAAATGCTTTCAGCAGCTGTGTACAGCTGACTGGCATCCCCAGTACCTGTGTATATATGGCCACAGATCATCGTAATTGACTCTCTCTGCTCTATTGGTTTAATTACCAGGAAGAGTTTGCTTATAGAACAGGTAGTCAGGTTTTATACTTTATTAACTTTGTTACATTACAGTGTCAGTGTTGCGTAACTCCATTTAGTCTGTTGTATGTCTTTTGTGACCTTTCTGACTTTTTTCTGCTCTGCTTTCCAGAATTTATTAGTTTTATCAACAATGTGGACAGAAGACTGCATGGGATGTACCATGGTTGACTGAAGATGACAACAAAGAGCTCTGGACATTCTAGAAGTACAACACGAGAACTGGAAGACCAGCTGAGGCAGCAGATGTTGCAAATTCGGAGCATCTCCTGAGGACTGGTGATGCTCAGAGAGGACCTGAGTCATCTTAAGTCAGTCACTGAGCCACATGATGATGATATTAAAAACAATTTACTTCTGCCTGTGAACACATTCATGTGGAGTAAAGAAGCATAATGCAGAGATCTTTGACTCAGTAAAAACCTGGGAAAGTCCATATAATTCTGCACAGTGTTTATGATTTTACCCAGCTGGACTTCGAAGCAGGCTAGCTGTGTTTGCTGCGAATGGTGCCTTAGCTTATAAATTCCTCTTTGTTGGCAGACACAATACCACACACATACAGGAAAGAATATCGTTGTGCTGCTTTTGATTTCCCTACTTTTCTGGTTCAGATAAGTATGTAGGATGAACTGTTTCTTGTATAAACCTAACAATGCTTTACAGGACAGAGCTTCAGAAGGCTACTACGCTTAGCACAGCACTTCTTCAAGAACATAATTTCCCTTTTCTTCCTGTCCCAATTTGTGGTCAAAGGTTAGTGATTTTTAAATTATTCCTGTTTCACTTGGTCTTACTCTTACTAAAAGCTTATGGAAACAGCATTCTTGATGTGAAAATGAGCTGCATGTGTCCTATTCAGAGCCTTGCAAAGCTTCATGCTTTCTCAGTTGTTCATGCTAATTTCCTCTATTAATGGTCATGCCCAGCTGCCCTGTTATGAACTGAAACCACAATTTTATCAACATGGATTTTAAGAACAATTGTGTGCCAGACTTTACATCATGAATCATCATGGTTCCCCTGTGATATACTGTGATATCTATTATAGGTCCTTACTGGTCAGCAGCAATGTCTGGAATTCCTGAGTTCATGCCAGGAATGTACTACCATGTCTATTGTCCAACACTACTACTATATGTTAGCATTATCTCTTGAGGTTGGCTGAGCTGCACCCTGAAAACAAAGAAAAAAAGCCCTGAATATTACGTGATTGGAATGGATTGCTTGAATCATCCTATACAACTCAGTTCAGTTACATAGAAGAACAAGACTTCTCTGAGACTACAAATATAAGTAGTACAAATAGGATTTTATTCAGATAACATGCAAGACTTGGTGAAATTCTCCTGTGTTGGCCTTAGTGTTCCCTGTATATGGCTGTGCAATAACTTATTTGAATGTCTTGGACTTTCTTGCAAGATCTACTGACCTGAATCGATCAAAATAGAACTAAAACTAATCTTTGCTGAGGATGATTTCCTGGCTCTGGTAACCAGTCTTCTTGCATCCTTGCCACTGTTTAGCTATACACAGTCATTTCTTTAGGTTTCAAAGGAAATAATTGCTCCAAGATTAAGTGAAGCTGCGTTCATGAAAATTTTCACCAAAGATGTTATGCAATGCTTAAATGACAACTACCATATTATTGGAAAGCCTATACCTGCATGTCGCATGATATATCAAGAAACAAATGCCTCAGTAAACCTGACCATTTGGAAATATTATAGGCAGATTAGAAAGATGTCAGTAAAAATCACTGTCTGTCTTTAACTATTACGCAAGAATGTTGGATAGGGATTTCACCTAACAGTTACCCTGATAAAAAGACGTAAAGTAGACTAAGGTACTTTATGGAACATCCTACTCATTACCCACAACTCTATATTCAGTGATCAGAAGTACTGCAGTTCCTGATAACAAGGAATCAGATCATAAATCTGTCAGTCTAGTGTTTTGCCTGAAGCACTGGACAATGCCCGGTAACTGATGACAGATACAGCAACTCAGTCTCACAGTTAAGTAGGTTTGTCACATTACAGGTCACTTGCATCAGATCAGGCAGAAAGGGAAAAGCTCCTGCCCACACAGAAATAGTGGACTGGCCACTGCGTCACACAGACACACTCCTTGTCAGCCCAGGCTGCTCACTGCAAGAGTCAACATTCTTCTGCACACCTGATGACTAATGCAACAATTAAGATTCTGTCACATCACATGTACTTGGCAGCAATTTCTCTTAGCGCTGTATTGCCAGAATTTCAGGCAATTTTTCATGAGGCTAATAATGGTTCAAAATGTAGCCAACATTCAGCAATGAGATACCATTTAAAAACAGGTATGTAAAAATAAGAGTGCTGTACAGAGGACATGGGAGACAGACATCCAGTTGTATTTTGGTATTAGGGATATATTCTGAGAAAAGCAGGAATGGCTTAAAGTCATATTTTTTTTTTAGCTTTGAAAAGAAAAAATGAAGAGGGAGATGATCCTCCAATAGGAAAAGGATGAGTAAAATACAAATGTTGATCAATTGTCTCCGTTGCGAAAAAAAGTAAAAAAAAAAAAAAAAAGAAAACTGATAAATTTAAAGAAAGACATGTGGGACTGCAGTTATGAATATTTTTTGGTAGGAGAAACTTCATCTCCAGCCATCTCTAAGATCAGTTTAGATTAGCAAGTCAGAGGTGTTCTAAGTGTTGTTGGCCTAGGTGAGAGGAAGGGACTGTATTAAAGAAGTTCTCAATTGACTTCTATTTCTTTTCAGTGATTGAAACCTTTTCCTAACTTTGCTGTCCATGTGCCTACCTCCTAATTTCTGCTTTAATTTCCCAGGTGATTCCAGTCTGGTTCCAGAATCAAATTCAAAATAGAATAAAATGCAGACTTTCAAAATTTGAGTTTCCTGCATTGTAACTCCAGACGGATATTTATTTTCTTTTAATTTCCATAAGAAGCTCAGGTGTCTACCTTCAAACATATTTACATACCACACTCTGATTGTCTTTGTCAGTTGTGCTGTGCTTCCCACAACTTACTGGTGAATAAATGGCCTCCTGCACTTCAAGAACACAAGCCTGAAAAGAGTTTGCCAACCCGAGCTCCAGAATTCTTTAGGATGTTCTTCATCACAAAGCTGTTTGTAAGAAAAACTTACCCGAACAATGCAGGTTGGGGGTGGGGGTGGGGGGGGTGGGGGGAGCGGCGCAGCAGGGGAAAGATCCTATTTATATAATTTGAGAGTGTTTTCTCTATTAATTGTCTCCACCAACATATGCAAAACATACATTTTAGTATGTTTACATTTAGTACATCTGTTACAAAGTACAAGACAGACAAAAGATTGAGACTTTTTGTCCACTTATGGAGTATCTATACTACTAATGAAAAAAGGAGTTCTTAAAATAAAATGGATTCTATAGCCTCACCAGCAAAATACCTTTAAATTGTGTTATGTGCTGTTTGTGTTTTCAACATCAGTAAGTGAAAATTAATTTATTTAATTCTTTGTACTTCTTCTTTGACTGACTTAAGGGGTACACATTGTGCTGGATTTTTGTGCTATGGAAACTTCATATTTTGAAACAAGATTACTACATGATTTCACATGATACACATTTTTCACTTTCAACTGTGAATGAAAAAGGCACCACATAGCAATGTTTCTCACTTCCAAATTGCACAAAGCTCAACACAGAATTTTAAGGTAACTTTGCCTAAAAGCCCTCTAGAATCAGACTTGGACATCCTGGAGGTTCATTACTGTTCTTTTTAGTGATCCCTCCTAGACTTTCAATTCCATGCAGGCTCTGTCCCGCATTAAAGAGATAAGGAACATTAAATTTCTTGGTATGTCCATTTAGCACTTTCATGTTGCCTTTCTCCTTCTGCAAGAAAGGTCAGAAAGAATTTTAGCCTACTAGAGCCCTGTGCATAAATGTTTACTGAAAAAGGCTTTTTGACAAATTGTTTTCTTGCTGCTGTTTTGGGTTTGTTTTGTTTTGGTGTTTATTTCCGCCCCCCCCCCCCCCCCCCCCCCCCCCCCCCCTTTCATCAGAAAATCCTGATCCATCCCAAGGAAAACCTTTACTGGGAATGTATTGTCTTGGTTGCATTTGGTAATTTCCTGACGCTGAAGGTGGAAATCTAGGTCACAGGAACTCCCCTCCATTGCTGAATATACCAAATTACAATGGAGTATACACAGCCCAAGTCTTTTGTTCCTCCTTGACCTCGTTCAAGACCTGTTCAACTAAGTGGAACATAAATTTCTTCATCAGAAGTTACCATAAAAATAAGTGGAAAAATTATTCTGTTTATATTTTTTTCCCCATCTATACTGATTCTCTCTAAAATGAAGCAATTTGTTTGTTTTATGTTTACAGTAAAGGACTAGGCTGCAATCTGAATTACCTGAAAACAAGTGCTTAAACTTCAGTCAGTTAATATACTGAATAAGAAAAGGGACATGATGTTACTTGTTCATACTAATTTGCAAGTTCATAAATCTTACATTTTCCTGCTGAATTGCTAACAGTTGAGGGGGGAGGTGGGCAATGCGTTAGGGAAGACAATACAGACAAAGGTCTAAATAAATGGTAAGGACAGAAACATCCAGTGTTCTTTTAGCAAGACACACCTGAAAGAAATTAATCTGACTGTAAGAAAATTAAGGAAACACCTGCATCTTTTTATGGTGTGGCTGGCAAGAATGAGTAGTGAAATCTCAAAAGGCTCAGTTGTTAAGCTGAGACAAATCTCCTAAGAGCTATGGAAAATTCTTCCTTGAATTATGCATATGAAGTTTGATTGACTTCACTGAGTGTGAACCAAGGTACTCTTAGACCTTTCAGAGTTACAGGATGCTCACATGGACTTTATTTCCCACATAATGCACTCTATTCCTTCAGTCTTGCTGGGAACACTAAGAACATAACATAGAGGACTAAAATAGCTGTATTTTGATTGTCTGCTATATCTTTTCCATCAGTGCACAGAAAGAGGATTCTGGGCTAGTAGGAAAGGAATAGCTTATCTATATACCTTATCTTTCACATAGCTCAAATAATACACTTCCTGCCTCTCCCACTTCTGTGTGTTAGCAATTCAGGTGAAAGAGAAAAGCAGAGTGGGTCTGGAAGTCTATGGGAGTGTGAAAACAAAGGCTATTAGAAGAAAATACTGAGCCTGTCAAAATTTAAAATGTTTCTAGTTCAAATCTGGTACAAGAATTGACATACACTTCTGTAAGAAGGGAGGAAATGTCATTTTGTTTTAATCTACTTCACTCATACTATTTGAAACTTACAATTTCTCATCTTCATACAATACTGCCATCCAAACTGCCAGCTATTTGGGAAACTTTGGAATGTATGAGTAGTTGCTACATTATATTTACAAATTAAATTAATCTTTAGTGATAATAACCCTTATCGAGAACAATGTGATGAATTTGAAATATTTATGTACTCTTCACCCCTTTCTTCTTGTATTAGCATAGTAATCTGCCTTCCCAGTTCAAATGCAGCCTTTGTAGTACTACTTTGCAGTATGTTTGTGATGTCTTCCGCCCTTGTCTTGTAATTCATGTTTGAAATGCAGCTAAAGATTCTGGAAAACAAGAGAACTACATAAATCCTTCCTTAAATCCTTCAATCTTTAGATTAAAAAAAATCCCCGCATTAATGTCCGTAAACCCAATAATGGGACCAGGTCCAATCATTTATGGCTACATTTGCAATTCAAATCTTTGCTAACATGAAGATTAAAGAAAGGATTAATTTTCAACCCAAAGAGCCACTGTTTAGTAGCCAAAGTATGCATTGATCACTGGATGTGCCAAAACATAAAAATACAGGAAAGATCAAAACGGTCATTTCTGCTGTCTCTTCCCTGAAACGGAGATTAAATCATTTTAAATGCACTCATACGTTTATTCCATGGATTTTTAACTGGTGAGCTGCCTTGGCATTCTGTATGGCCCCGTGGGACTTGCCAAACTACTCTTCCTGACCCTGTTTCATTGAAGTTAAAAATTACAAGGGTGCCAGCTTTGGTGTCTTTATGCTGAGGGTAATTTGACAGTGTTACCAGAGGTGTACTGCTTCTCCTATGCGCTGACCCAGGGTAGCAAAATGGCAGTCTGATCTGGCAGATAAACAAGTCTGTGACAAATAGCACTGACATCCCTGTCAAAAGAAAAGACATGACTCAGACACAATATCTATACACAGACCAATGCTAGCTCTAAGTGACAAATGGTTTTAGTCTGACAGCGTGTTTCACTGCTTGAACTTTCATCTATCAAAACAAGACACAGAAGCATGGGGGCACAGACAAGAAGGGAGCATGAGAGAAAGCCACAGATATAGGCAGGCAGCCTGGCCTGCCTTCTCTAACAATGCTCAGGTTTTTTCCAGTCTTTTAGTAAATGTATCATTCCCTAGTTCATATTTTGCTTCTCCTCCCTGTTTTTTTAAAGTTAAAAAAATAAACCAAAGAAGGTTTAATTTCATTACTTGCAGATTCAAGTAGGAGGAAAGCAAAAAAAAAAGCACGTGACTTTTTAGTTTAATTTCTTTTCACACAGGACGTGAATTTTCATTCACCCGTGGACAGTCTAACAGTTAGTATTAAACTAATGGATAATTTAGTTAACTACCACACAGTTACCCACTTCTGCTTTGAGGGAATCAGCAGGTAGAGAATCAACAACAGGCGCTTCATTCTGGGAGTTAATCATCTTTCTGTGTTAACACTTTAGAACTACATTTCTATTTTTGATTTGTCTGCCTCCAAATTCTAGCCATGAATTTGTTTCACACTTTTCATGCTAAAATTAAAAATTAAAAATCACTAGACTGTTGTACTGCATATCCATGCCAAGGTATTAGCAGGGGGGCTCTACTGGGTGGCCTTTGTGAGGCCCTGTCTGGCATGGGGGGCTGCCCTAGGCCGGTCTATTCTTCTTGTTATTGTTGTTGTTGTGGCTGTTGTTATTATTGCAAGGAAGGAGACACTTGATTAGACATTTAAATTGAAAAAACTCTTGGTTATGAATCTGAAGTGGAAGAAACTGAAAGAGGCAAATATTTACCATGTGCATTTTATAAAGAATGCGGTCAAGACTGGGATACATGGAGTTTACTATCTGACTAGAAACCACAGGCTTAGACAGAAGGAAACAGTGTAGCTTTTGTAAAGGAAAATTATGTCTTACAGTTGTACTGGAGCTGAATGACAGCGTCCAACAAGGGGGACCCAACAGACTCTAGATATTGGGATTTTAAGAAATCCTGTGAACAGTGAAATTGTAAGTAGCAGGTAAGAACTTTCTATTAGTCAAATCCTGTGTCCCCAGACTTCACCCAAAAGAGCAGGCAATACAGTGGCAGATAAGCTTCATAAAGGTAGAGGTTAGGTAGTACACAGAGGGAAGATACTTCCTTGCATCTGTTCACACAAGTACGTGTTACAGGGTCAGACTCTTTCTTCCAGATTGACTGAAGTTAATCAAGTAGCCTGTTCTTTTCTGAAATGCAAGAAAGCATGAAATACATGTCTTCTTTTTGGCATGCAGTCTAGTAGTTCACTGTGCCCTGCTGACTTCAACAGTGTGGATAGAGAGTTCAGCACTGGTTTATTTTATTATTTTGTACACCTGTGGGCTTTTCTACAGGCGTATTTTGTTAACTATGCTATTGGGTGTCTGTGCCCAGGCGCTGGCAGCGGGGCTGGGGGCCTCTGTGAGGCGAGGCCGGGGCTGCCCCGGTCCGGCCCCAGCCGGTCCCAGCCGGCCCCAGCGCCCCCCCGCAGGGCACAGCTGAGCCCCTCAGCCAAGCCGGGGGCGCCGGGGAGGGGGGCAACAGGTTTGGGCAAGGGCCAGAGGCGGCCCAGGCAGAGGAGGAGGCAGCCGAGGGGGGAGCAGCAGCAGAGGCAGCCCCAGGCCGCAGCAGCAGGAGGGCAGGGGGTGCCGCAGGCCCGGAGCAGGGCTCCCCTGCAGCCCTGGCGAGCCCCCGCCGGGGCAGAGCCCCAGCCCGCAGCCCGGGGAGGGCCCCAGGCCGCAGCTGGGGGCTCTTTCCTGCAGGAGCTGCGGCCCTGGAGAGCCCCGGCGGGAGCAGGGGGTCCCTGAAGGGCTGCAGCCCGGGGCAGGGCCCGCGCTGGAGCAGGGAGACGGGGCAGGAGGCAGGAGCGGGGCTGAGGGGCTCACACGGGCTGGCACACGGCACAGACCCGCCCCAGACCCGGCCCGGGGGGGAGAGGGGCCGGGAGCCCGGGGGGCGGAAGACAGGCCTGGGAATAAAGGGGTAGAGGTAGCTGGGGTTTTTACACATTTCTTACGTCCCTGAAGAGTATTAAGACAACAGCTGCTACCATGTTTTTCTACATTAAATGATTAACTACTGTGAGAAGACAGACTCACAAGTCCAGTGACAGAAGAGTCTACTTATGCTGAAACCTGAGCGCCGTGTTGCACATATACACAGACCGGCATCGTATGGCAGATTGGTGTCACAGGCCGGCCTCAGAACAGCCACTTTCTTCCTAGGATGCTGTTAAAAAGCATCAACAACACCCTTAACTAGTATAACAGTAACAGAGCTCCAGCGTATGAGGTGATCTGACAAGGCCTGTGGGTCTTAGAAGCATTCAAAAGTAGAGAAGTTCAAGAACAGAAAAGAGTTAGACAGTGTCAACTAAAAACCCCTTTTGAAAATCTAAGAGCAAAGCAGATTAACTGAGGCTATTTATGGTGAAGGACAAAGACACTGACTTCCTCAGAGAGCCGGTTCAAATCTCTGTTGCACCTACGTTTTTCAGTTTTAATTTCATTATTTGCGTATGAATAAATCACTCATTATTGAGTAAATGTTTTTCATGAAAAATACAATTTTGATGAAACTTTTTTTTTTCTTTACTGAAAGATGATGCACTCTTTAAAGAAAAAAGGTACTCTTGGTTTTCATATATTTCAACATATGGCTTAACCAGTCCACCTGTCTTATAGAATGAGAAAAGTAACCCAAAACTTCAGAGGTGAAGATAGTTTTCTTATTCCTGCATCCAATACCATAGTATCTAAGCTTTTTACTTCAACATTACTGCAACCTCTGTCATGAGCTACGTATGCAAAATGTTTCTTTGGAAACCTCTAGGTGTGTTTATCAGCTACAGCCGCCTTACAAGCAAAAGAGGGAATTAATTTATTTTCCAAGTCTGGTGGAGCCTCTGTGAAAACATGTGTGAGGAACAGTAAAACACCACACATGCACAATGAGGAGTAAGGAGAAAATGTGTGAGGAACAATCCTGCAGAAAAGGGTGAGAGGAAGAGGAGGGCAGGAGGTGCTGCAGGCCCAGAGCAGGGCTCCCCTGCATCCCTGGTGAGCCCCCACTCAGACAGAGATCCATGGCCTCATCTTTTTATTCTCACTGTCTGTTCAGGAGGAAGGTACATTAGTGAGAGTGTAGATCTCATACATGTAAAACATGGGTCCCTACAACAGCTGCTCTCAGACACTCAGTCTGACCAGTAGCTGTCCCTGGGTCCCAGTCTGCCCACTTGCTGGAGCCTGGGCATTCAGCCCCAAAGCCTGCAGCCTCACTCCATCTGCTGATACCCCTTGTTCACTGCAAGACACCACACAGACACTTGGGTCCCTCCAGCAGCCGGGCTTGCACAGTCCATGCACCAGCTGGTCCCAGATCTTCATTCCACCTCCTACACAGACACACACAAACGGGTATCTCAGTTCACCCCCCTGAAAGGGAGAGCCTCTCCAGGAGCTCTCCTGGCCTGCCTGGTCTGCCAGGTAGCCAGGGCCTCCAGGTGCCTTACCCTGACACCACCACCACCACCACCCCTTCCCCTCCCCCCTGACTCCCAGCTCTGCCTTGATAATCACCACAGCTTGCTCGCTCACTCGCTCACTCACTCGCTCACTCACTCACTCGCTCACACACCTGAACTCGCTCCAGGTGCTGCACCATGGACACACAGGTGCCATGAGAGCAGAATGGATGCAGATACTGAGAGCTGAGTCTGAGGTGTCCGTGCCCAGGCGCTGGCAGCCGGGCTGCAGGGTGGTCTCTACGCAGAGTATCCCAGGGCTGCCTGTGCCAGGCACAGGCTGGTTCCAGCCGGTCCCTGCCAGCTCCAGTGGCCAGGAGCTGTTTTCTGTTTTAACCAGCATCATCTCAGTAGTTTTTTGATAAAGCCTATATTCTAGAAGGCTGGTTTTACTGACATTAATTACATTCCCATCTTTTAATTGTCCGTAACATGACACTTGAGTGATAGTTTTCCAGCTTTAACAGGCTTACAGTCACCAAATCAGCCCACATACTCTTTTTTTGTTGTTGTTTGGTTGGTTTTGAATACTGGGCAAATGTTTGTGTTCTCCAAGCTTTCGTAATCTTCTATTATTATATCCCTTAATAAATATCTAACTGATATATCCAGAGATCTGCTCAATAAACTGCCTAAGTTGCTTTGGCATGATTTTGGACGCCTCCTGTTTTTAATGAAGACAGAGAGTGACTTCTTCAATTATTCAGTAATTCAAAACTACCTATGTGGTGCAATAACAGTGTTTTTTTCCCAAATATAGAAGAAAACTTCTGGGTTTTCTTAACAATTATTTATAATATCAGCTGTAACTAATAGTTAGCCTTAGGATTTTTCTCATATGTATAGTCTTCTTCATTGTTTACTTGAGCTATTAATTTTCCTTTATGTGTTTAGTTTTTCTTATAATCTTTTAGTCTTAATAACTTCTAATTTATATCAGTCTGTGTCCCTTTTCTTCCTTTTGATATATATTGATTTTAATTTTCCAATTATTGCTTAATTTTTCCACTAGGAAAGGTTAGGTACTGTCTTCTTTACAAATATGGAATCATTACTTCTAAAGTAAGTAACAAAATAATCTTAGAAATTCTTTTCACAAAGGTCCATTTTTCAAAGATAGTCTTGCTTCTTTTTTTGTTTTTTGTCTTCCATGTCTCATTAATTTTCCTTGTCTTGAAAACTGAACTTGTCTGAAACGCCATATATATATATTCGTACAGACAAGCAAATCACCAGCCCGGAAGCTGGTCGTTTCCTAGGAAGTGGTGGAGAGGACCATGTTACAATCAATGAAATGAAATAAAAGTGGTTGGGACTATCTTTTATCTTCTTATCTTTAATATAAGCAGGCTATAATCACTGGTCTCTAAGTAACAGCCAGATAATAATCCAGCAATTAATTCATCTTTATCCATATAATGAGGTTGAAAACTGTGCTAGCTTGTGTTAAATGTGACGCCTCTAGTGTGTGGGAAAAAAAGAAAAAAAGAACCCACCCATATACGCACATGTTTAAGAACTCTAATGACTAACTACTGCCAGTGTGAGACCTTTAATATGTCTCCAGAATTGAAATCCTCCTTAGTAACACAGGTTTTTTTCTCTAACATTCAGATATTAAAGATTAAATCCTCTAACCCCCATTTTAATTTAGGAATCTTGAATAGGCTCCATTTCTACTCTTTGTTATTTAGCCCTTTGGTCCCTTAACATTGAGGTCCCTGGACCTATGAACCCTGAAACGTATTGATATTGCTACTACTGAGTGCCACAATTTCTTCTCCTCTTCACCTTTATTTTTCAGTTGTTCAACCCTCTCTGTCCTTCCTAAAGACATTATAAGCAGAGCTCGCAATTCCAGTCATGTAAATTAGCCCAACATCAACATTACATTAACTCCAGTTACGCCTCTTTTTTCTCAGAAGTGGGACAGTCAAGTCTGGTTCTCAGTTTTGTACCACAGATATATAAAAAACCAGGGGAAAGTCGGAAACTTTGTTCCATTGTGTTTGTTAGAGCTATTTAGTCTGCATCATACAGATTTTCATTTTTATGGAATTTTAATCTAAATTCAATCCGTTCACTCTTGACTAGCTATGCTTCAAGTGAGAGGAAGTCTACATATTTGCCTTCCTGCAAGATGCAGGCCATCTCATACACATAATGCATCAGCTCTGGTGCCAAAAGGCTCTTGCCATCACTCATTCATTTGTCTTGTTGAACCACTAGCATAAGCTGGCAACCAGCAGTGCTTAGGAAACCCACCTTCAACAAAACTAGACTTTCCCAGTAATATAAAAGAGGAATTTTTAGTCTTAAGCACACATGGCTAGCTAATCAGTTAGCTCCATGAGGATGTTGTAAATGCACTATGGCATCTTAAATGGCAATAAGACATCTATGGTTGGTCAAATACATTGCACCCCAAGGAAAGAGTCAGCATGAGACTCTTGCATTTAGGTCACTGGTTACACATTACATCACCAATGGTTGGGGTTTTTACTTCTTCTTTATCCCTGTCTCCACCCCCTAGTGATTATAAAATTTCTTAATAGTATTTAACATAATATATTGTGTGTACATACATATATATATATATATATATATATGCTTTTTGTTAGTAGTACATTGTTTCTTAATAGTACAAGTGAAGTTAAGGTAAGAATATACTGAGAATATATTCACATTGCCTGCAACTTTTACTTACTCTTTTAAGTTGCTGAGAGTATTCAGGCGGAAGGCAGCTGCATCTTCCTGGATATAGCTATGACATAAGAAAAGGCTGTAATTCCTGACTGCTCGTTAAAGCTCACAGGCTCAAGACTACATCCCTACAAAACCTACAGAATAGTTTAAGTGCTCTCTAATTCATTGGTAGAATTATCAGTTTTGTTGAGACTAAGTAACTGTTGTAGTTAATCTAGGTCATTTTGCTGGAATTTAATCAGGTACTGCTCATGAAAGTTTTTGAGGGCTAAGTGAAGGGGTTGGTGACATGCAGGGGAAAGTTAGTGAAGAAGGGGTAAAGACTGTAATCTCTTTTAGCCTAACAGATCCTGAAGTGAATGTCTATCAAGGGTTTCAGTTACCAGGAAACAAGCTGCAAATGTAACACGTAATTGCCACACAAACTACACTGTAAGTTACAAACCACCACCTAACAAAAAAAAAAAAAAAAAAAAAGATAAATGTGCCCAATTAGCACAGCTGTAAGCTCCTTTGCTGGTATTCAAGATAACATTCTTTTTTACAGTCTCTTTCTTCTACCTGTTTCTTAGATCCCTTCAGCTAGAATTTAAACTTACCTTGCAAACTCATTAGGACAGAGCAATGGTAAGAGGTCAAAACCAATTGGGGAGTCTCTGAAATGTTCTGTTTTTCATCTGGTTCCATGTGGTATTGAACCATTGGCTTCAATGTGTGCTGTTACTGCTAAACATTCTGTATTTTTGCTTTAGACACACATTGCCAGTTATCTCTGTGTTCTCTTCTGGATATTCTGGGCACTTTAATGCTTTTTATTGATAATATTCAGATTGGCCTCAAATCAGAAAGAGCTGAGAAGACTCATCATCTCCTGCTTCAGAGTATAAAAATTTGGTTTTGGCGTATCATTACAAATCTCAAGCAGTTTGGGCAGTTAATTCACATTGTCAAATGTGGAATTTACTGGTTCTTAAATCCAAAAAGTAGGGATCGTTTAAAATAGTCTTAGGCAACTGAAAAATAGGTGTCTAACTGAATCAACCATATTGACTCCCTCTGCAGCTAAATAAATATACCTTCAGACAGCAACTAATTCAATTTATCTTATACATTTATTTCAGAATGGAAAAAGTCATCCTGTGGAGCTATCCACCTCCAGTTACTGTAGAGGAATACTAGCTGTCCATGTTAGATAGATACAATGAGCCTAACCTTGAGTTTCCTTGCGTATCATCTGTATCATCTGAGATAGTCCACATGGACAGACCTGATGGTGTGATAGCTGCTTCAGAGAGAATGTACTCTGGACTGGAAGGTCACGTATTGGGTGAGTTTGACATTGACAGATACATCCGGGCTGTCATACAACAGATATCCCCAAGAAAGACTAAAAAGAAAAACTTAGCATACTAGCTCACTGTTAGGGTGAATGCAGTTTTATTTAAACATTGTTATAAATGCACCTCAAAATTGGCCACACTAATGGGATTTTTCTTCAAGGATATTTTTAAATTTTATTTCTCAGAGAAAGTAGATAACTGAAACAAGCACAAGGATGTGATGTGCAGTTCTAATAAAATATGTTCCCATACAGAACTGTTCCACATACCTCTCTAGAATATTAAACTACTTCTAGGTTTTATGTGCTATTTAAATTGACATGGAGATTTGTGGATATTCAAAGCCCAGAGACTACAAAAGGACATGCATAGAGAGGTAGGATAGGAGGGATTGTTTTGTTTGTTGTTTGTTTACTTTTTTCAATTTAAAATACACTTTTGAGCTAACGACCTCCATCTAAGTGCGTGACCACCTTACTAGATGCATGAATTGCTTACCTATGTTTGAAAATACTTCAGTTCCATCTTAGCCCCTTCATTTATGTGCACAGATTTAGCACTGCTCTCCGTAGTTCCTTCTTTTGTCAGATTCTGATTTAGAACATAAAAAAGTCTCTGGAAATTCCTGTTCCTCATGCGTAATTGAATGAACTCTAAGGACTTTTAGAAATGTGTCCTAAATTACTAGATTCTAACCATTTTGGAAAATGAAAGCTGATGTAAATTGCATACATTAAACTTTTATATAAATGGAAGCAAATTTTATAGTTTAGTGTGTTAGACTAAAATTCCAGACTCTTTATAAACACTAAAAATTACTGATTAGTTATTAAATATTAAGGACTGATCACTTTAACTTAGTGTGAAATGAAATCAGGTATCTTTTCCTGAAATAAAGTATGTGGAACCTATTGTCCTCCTTGTTAATTCTAATTCAAAAAATGTCAGTTATTAACTAATGCTGATTTTGTTCATTCAATATGAACAAACTGTTCAAAATGTTCCTGTTCTTAGAAAAGTTTTTAAACACACTGTTTAAAAAACATTTCACTTAGAGTGCAGGTGTGTCATGGTTAATATGTTCTAAACTGTATTTACAAAAGTCTCCACCTCCTCTCCTGTTTGAAAAAGTTAGAAACATAACTGCCTATCGGTTTAGATTATTCTGAAAATCAGGGAAACATGTTTTCAATCTTCCATGCAAATCCTCAATTTCACCAGTAGGTGCTTCTACACTTGTAGCTATTAAGGAACTGTGAAATGGTGCTACAACACAGGAACGATTAAACTTTAGTGAAACCCCTGCAATATAGCTGAAGAAAACAGAAAAAAAATCTGAATTAGTGTTTGATTCAGATCTGAAAATTACAATCAATTTATTATTATTTAATAGCTCCAGAACTACAAAGAATTGAGGACTTATCTGACTAATAGAGACATCTGTAATGTAGACATCTAACTAGCTACCTGGCTACTGCATCTGAATGTGGAGAAAATTTCTTCACATATGGCAGTGGAGAAAAATGGGCATTTTTAGGGAGCAAGCCAACTACCCTGCTCTAGTTGTTCGTTATACAATGAAATAGAACAAACATTTGAAGTACCAATTTTCTTCCTTGACTAAATTATGAATATAAATAGTAAGCTTAGATACACATCTCTACAACGTCAACTCTTGCAGCTGATTTCCCCTTGGTGGGCAGGATTTATCCCATCCATTTCAAGGTCTTATTTTTAGTTGTTTTGTCACAATTTGGCAGAACTGTGCTCTCTCCATTCTCAGCAGAGAGGCTTTTCCTGGGATCTTAACTTTTTGCCTGTTTAAATCTATACAGAATGAATCCCACCCTGATGTTGATTTTAAAGCTATTCAGGTTCAGCCGACATTTCTATCTGAACCGAATTTGAACCTGAAATGCAAAGAAAATTTTGAAGAGGTAGATCTAAGCAAAGAAGACATGATACTGAATTAAGTTGACCAAAATTACTTGAATATAGGCATTTACTTTGTGCTTTATTAAAATAGTCACTTTATCATTCAACTGATGTAAATTAGGATTAACAGAACTTTATAGAAATCGACAGTTACATGGATTTATGCTGTGTTATATCACAGAAAAATATCTAAAATAAATAAATGATTGGGGATTTAAAATGGACTGTATGGCTTAAATTTTCCCTCTGTCACAAAGTCTGTGACTATTTTTATTATGGTGATCAGTATCTGACAATCATCTCCTATTTATTGTATCTAACTGTCCCTTGAGTTATACCTTTTGTATCTTTCCCTGGAGAGATCCCTTTTACTTCAAGACACGTAAATTGGAGTTTCATTGCTTTTCTTTGCTAGTCAATAGAGATACACCTTGAGAAGCAAGTAAAATATAAACTCAATTTGATTTTTGGAGGATTCTTTCTCTACAGTGACAGTAAAAATTCTACCTTTTATTTTTCGGTCAAGTGCCTTCAGTTCAGAGGGGCTGAATTCAGCCTTTGCCCCTGCCATAATAGGAGTTCCAGTCTGGAGGTTCAATATGCCTCCAGCACAGAACAGAATTAATCTGTCCTGTTTGCAAGCAGTTCACATGAACTATCATCTTTAAAAAGTATTCTTTCATCTGATGTTTCTCCATTTTAAGACTGAGATGGGTAGGCTTGTTTTCCAGTCATGTGAAGCTCCATTTCCTGCTGACTTCTTTTGGAGTTAAAGGCACTCTAGTCATATTATTAAGGAGTGTTATATAGTATCACTCCAGCCAAAATGGAATAGCTGGACTAAAAAATATGGACGTTTATTTTCCAGTGACTCAGTTTACCCTTCTTATTAAAAGAACTGAGTAGTAATACATTTCTTTTTCACATAAATGATAAGCTTGAATTCATTAATCCTTGCAGTTGTGCTTAGAGGCCAGCTGGTGGAAGATGTTTCTTACAGAACAAAATATTTCCTTGTTTATAACTTTTTCTTCTATATTGTGAATATTATTTTAGAAAAAGTATATTATGCAGGAATTTAAGTGCCAGCTGCTGAAATTCTAAGTATTCTTTCATTTGATTTTCATGGAAGTGAGACGAAATCCCTTGGGAAGAGCGGGGAGGGGGGGGCAGGGGGAGAAAAAACCTCTGAAGTAGTCACCTATTGTATCTTTTCTTTTGTAAATAAATGTAAAAAATAAATTATCATTAAAAAGCAGGCAGAAAGTAGTCAGGGAGTAATTAATTACCACTATGAATCTCAGACTTTTATTTAATTAAGCACAATTCATGATACTAAAATTATGCACTGTTCCACTGTTAGAATTCTTTAACAACACATATTCAACAAAAATGCTAAGATTAGGAAAAGCAATGAACAATTACAATTAGTGAAATGGTGTTTGAGCATCAGACCAGTATAAGAATAGTATCAATGGTCACTATATCACAGAAACAGGGAAACAAAGGCTGTTCTATCTGAAGAGGTTGTCTCATCAATCTGGTATGCCAAAGGAAGAGCCACATGTTCTTTGTAGGCATCCTTGTCTGATTTATTCTTAGAAACTCTTGTTAAGGAAATTTTGTTCCAGGGACTTTTCCTGTTCCTGATATTAGAAAATTTAGTTTTCTTGTTTGTTTAAGCAAATATCCGTCATCTTAAAGTACACAACTGTTTTTACCTGGGTGGCTGTTCTGCCTGTGTGAGTGAATTTGTCTCCCGTAGAGCCTCTACCTAGTTCCCACCAATAACACCACAAACACTCTGGATTTCCATCGGTCTGAGTTGTCTGGAGGAGACGTTTGGCTTCTTAGAGTTTGGTTCTTGAGCAGAGAGCCCTTTTTCATCTGTGGAGAAGATGCTGAGACACACCTGGAACCTTGCTGAATTGATGTCTGGATAGTTGCACTCAAATAATTGCAGTCAACATCTCCATATCCAAGTGAAGATAAGTGATGAGGGGTGTGCCTCAGGGGTCCATACTGGGACTGGCACTGTTTAACATCTTTGTCAGTGACGTGGACAGTGGGACTGAGTGCACCCTCTGCAAGTCTGCAGATCACACCAAGCTGTGTGGTGCAGCTGACACCCTGGAGGGAAGGGATGCCATCCACGAGGCACCTTGGCAGGCTTGAGAGGTGGGCCCCTGCAAACCTCATGAAGTTCAACAAGGCCAAGTGCAGGAACCTGCACATGGGTCAGAGCAATCCCAAGCACAAATACAGGCTGGGCAGAGAATGGAATGGATTACGAGCAGCCCTGAGAAGAAGGACTTGTGGGTGTTGGTTGAAGAGAAGCTCAACATGACCTGGTAATGTTCATTTGCAGTCCAGAAAGCCAACTGTATGCTGGGCTGCATCAAAAGAAGATGGCCAGCAGGTCGAAGGAGGTCGTTCTCCCCGTCTGTTCTGCCTTGGTGAGGCCCCACCTGGAGTACTGTGCTCTGCTCTGGGACCTTGTCCTGGTTTCAGCTGGGATGGAGTTAACTTTCTTCTTAGTATCTACTACAGTGCTGTGTTTTGGCTCTGATGTGAGAACATTGTTGATAACACACTGATGTTTTTAGTTGTTGCTGGGTGATGTTTATACTAAATCAAGGACTTTTTGGTTTCTTGGGCTTTGCCAGCCAGAGGGCTGGAGGGGCACAAGAAACTGGGAGGGGACACAGCCAGGGCAGCTGACCTGAACCAGCCGAAGACATATTCCATACCATGGGACGTCATGCTTGTTGTACAAACTTGGAGGGCTAGCTGGTGGTGGGTGGGCGGGGGTTGTTGCTTGGGGGCTGGCTGGTCATCAGTCAGTGGGTGGTGAGCAGCTGTACTGAGCATCACTTGTTCTCCTTTCTTCCTTTTCCTTTGGATATTATCCTTTTCCCCACCTTTCCTTTATAACTGTTGTTGTTGTTACCTTTTTTTTCTGTTTAAATTATTAAATTGTTCTTATCTCAACCCTCGAGTTTTACATTCCTTTTTGATTCTCCTCCCCGCCCCTCCAGGTGAGCAAGTGGCTACATGGTGCTTGGTTGCCGGCTGGGGTTAAACCACAACAGACCTCCAACATAGGAAGGACATGGACCTGTTGGAGCAAGTCCAGAGGAGGGCCACAAAGATGATCAGAGAGCTTAGCAGCTCTCCTACAAAGACAGGCTGAGAGTTGGGGTTGTTCAGCCTGGAGAAGAGAAGGCTCCAGGGAGACCTTAGAGCAACTGCTGGTACCTGAAGGGGGGCAACAAAACAGCTGGGGAGGAATTTCTTGCAATGGCATGTAGTAATAGGACAAGGGGGTAATGGCATTAAACTGAAAGAATGTAGATTTAGATTACATATTAGGGAGAAATTCTTCACTGTGAGGGTAGTGAGGCACTGGAAGAGGTTGCCCAGAGAAGCTGCAGATGCCCTATCCCTGGAAATGTTCAAGGTCAGGTTGGATGGGGCCTTGAGCAACCTGGTCTAGTGGAAGGTGTCCCTGCCCAGGGCAGGAGGGTTGGAACTTTAAGGTTCCTTCCAACCTAAACCATTCTATGATCCTATTGATAATAATCATTTTTCTTCCAACAGCACAATTACCCCATCATTGTGCATTTCTCTCTCTCTTTTTTTTTTTTTTAATGAATGAGTACATAAACAAAGAACAGCCTTAGACAATAGTGACGCTTTTATTTTTTCACTTGCTTGTCTTTTGGGGTTTCTTTGATGCAGACCCGTAAAGGGGGAAGGAGATCCAGGTTAAAATTCAGTGTAAGCAAATTACTCAAAAGGTCAGACTTTAGCCACCAGACTTTAAGATGACTTGAGAGTGAGAGAAAGGTCCTGACAAAGTTGTTCACCATGCAAAAAGGCACTGCAGATTCTTTGGGAATGAGGGACTATGTCATTGGGAATATCACTCCTCCACCTTCCAGCTGAACACTCAATTTTCCCTCAACTTTTTATACTTTTTGCCCGGGTACAGTTTAAAAGAAATCTTGTTTCTCTGATTTGGGTGATTGCTCTAATTTTTGAGATTTTTTTAGGGTATGTTTGGGTTTGGGTTTCTTTGGGGGGAAGGATTGTTGGCTCCCCCTCCCCCCCCGAAAAGGGGACAGTTTGCATTACCATTAGATTCAGCTCTATGTATGCATAAAAAGAGAAACCTTGGCTGGAATAATCCTGAAATGAAATGCATACATACATAACTTTCAGATATCATACGTTGCAAATGGATGGAGTAGCAATTTAAATCTCTTAATGACATGCCCAGTATAGCATTGCAGTGTTTTAGACACTGTCAGGAAGCATATCCTGTTGTTAACCTGTGGGGATGTTGTGAGATTTCCCACTGCACATGGTGTATTTTCTTCAACCATGTTTGCCTGGACTTAATTTTCCTATACACAGTTTAAAAGGCCGGGTTTGGAGTCCTTTTGTAAGGACAAAGTTATGCAGTTCATCAATGTAAACTCTAAATTCTTGGTTCTTTACTTATGCTAATAGCAAAGGTTTCACTAACTTCACTGGATATGAAATTAAGCCTTCACTTCCCTAGAGTAATGAAATCAATGTTTCCTTCATCATGAACATGTCTGATTGAATTAATTAGATATAGCTTGCTTTGGAATTCGATCTGCATTCTCTTTCATGTTTTTAATTAATTATCTGCAATCTGATCGTGTTTTGCTAGTTTTAGGAGTTTTTTTTAATTGATTTGTGTTCAACTAATGTCCATCAAAGTGTAAACTTCACTTTGTCATATTACATGTGTCTTTTCCGTATGCTGTGTTATATATTTTGTTTTGTTTGAGAGTTTACTTTGGTTTTTTTCCTTGCATAATTTTGTTTATAAAGTTTATATTCTTTAAACTTCAGGTTATTTTCACAATTTTAACTGTATCTGGCCATTTTACCTGTGCAAGGTGCACTTTTTAAGAGAGAAGACTGATTAAGGAAATATGTTTGCTTGTTTTACTAGGTTTTTTTCTGTCTGTTGCCTGATGAGATGAATAAGGAAGTATTAGCAAGAAAATAAGTATCAAACTATGAACAACTCACTTTCTGTTATGATATTTTAGATGCATAATCACTTGTTCTAAAACTCTGCAATATTTCTGAGCTTCCTGAAGCTTAACATGAGTACTTAGTATGTACTTGGGGAACGACATTGGTTTGTTGGTTTGGGATCTTCTGAAACAGTTCTGTCATAAAGCAGATATTCCATTTTGTGCAAATCACCTCATAAAACTCTTAATTGCACTAGTGAAGATAACACGAAAAGTTATTTGTTTTCTATGACAGGCTAGTAATTACATGACATCAGCTGAAGTGAAATGGAAGGTTTTAATTTTGTTGTAACACAACACAAAGGTTTTACCTCTATGGTCATGAAGTGGCTAGGCACCACGGGGAGGGGGGGACTTTATGCAGAGTGCAACTCAGACAGATTATGACAGATGCAATCATAACGAATGGAAGAAAGGACAGGGCTGAAATAGAAATAGTATCCATTACCCTACTAATACGTTCTAAAATTACTAAGTGCTAGACTGAGCCTAATAGGCTATGAAACATTCTAATGATCAATGACTACATAAATCTAAGTGAATTAGGAAGTTCACCTAAATCAACCTCATAACCTAGTATTGACAAATTATTTTTAAAACTTAATTTGAAAGATAATAAGGACTGCTCAGGGAAGATTTCATCACTGTGAATCCATGGCCCATAGGTGACTTACAATTCCCTGTAATAATCAAAGACAAATTTTCTTTGGTTTTCTAATAACTGCTTGAAGTACTTTGTAGTTTGTCATCACTTACTTCCTTCATATGGACTGAGAATACAGTGGTGGAACAATTATAGCACACTGATGAATACACTTTATGGATTTCAGTATTTATTTAGAAATTATTTGCGGTTAGTAGAATTATTTGCAAACGTGTCAAAAATTAAAGAATTATTAAGGAAAAAAACCACAATTAAGACACAAATAACAGCTTTTGATGTGTTTGTATATATCAGTGCCTTTTGGTTCCAACCAGTATTTTGAAAGGAAGTGTTGAAGATTTGAATTAACCTTAGAGCTTCATGATTCATCCCTTTCATGCACATACTTCAAAATGTTATCAGTCTGGAAAGTAAGTGCCAGTTCTGGAAATAGTATGTCGTATCCTCAAGTGGTTAGAGTATTTAGCATTTATCCTTAAGTTAGAGTACTTACATTAGCATGAAAACTACTCCATTTAATATCAGTTGAGTGTTTTGTGGCAAGTTTCCATTAAAATTGAGTTCTCAGTTTGGCAAAGGCTGTCCTATTCTCTTATGATGATCTCCAGCGAAGGCTACTGCCTCATACTGCTTCCTCTGTTAAGACAGTGGTTAACCAAATCTCTGCCGTTAAACAGGAGTAACACAACCCTACATATACACACATCTGTGCACACAGAGAACTCCTTCACTGATACGTTTACATATGGTCTTTGTTTCTTATTTGGGATAGGGGTGATTTGCCATGAAGGATAGCAAATACTGGATGTTTTCCTGTTCTGCTCACCACAGCACCTTAGTTGGACAACTGGCACCCTGAAACAGAATAAGAAGCTCTTACTGACAGATGCCACTATCATCTGAATCTAGTTCCTGGACTTTGCCTTCTCTTCTCTATTACATTGTGAAAGTCATCATTTCTTCATTTCCCACATCTTGTTTCTCTTACTTCTTTGCTTGAAAGACTGAAATTGCTCATTATCTGCTGTAAATTGGCTTCAAAGGAATTATCTTAATTTATACCATCTGGACCAAAGCAGTGAATGGCTATAAAATGCAGTTCTATTTTATGATAGAGTTGGCTTGGATTTAGCCTATTATTTTTATTTCACTGCCAGGTTCTTTTTCTCCCCATCATCTTGCAATAAAAGTATTTAGTAAATAAACATATTAAGCTGTAATAGTCCTCCTTAACTTAACCCCCCCCTATATTTACTGTACCAAGTTCATATCAGCCAGACTGGGTGAAGTATGTTTGAAAAGCTACCAAAGCAAGGAATGTACAGTGCTAGATTACATGATAAAAGCTCATATGCAAACCCACAAAGGAGCTCAGAGAGGGCAGGAGGAGGTGGCCAAGTAACACCTGCCTGCAGCTACCCCCAGGCCCAGCCCAGGAGTCATCATCCCATCAAAGAGCCATTTGCAGAAGCCCAGAGGAGCACTGAAGCACAATGGCAGGGGAAAGCCCAAATTAAGGACTCTGGAGGAAGGGACTCCCTTTTTGGGGCCCTCCCAGGGCTGGCCCAGGAGACCCTCAGATTTGCTGTCCAGGTGTGAAGCTCATCATGATGAGTCATGCTAGAGCACCCTTTGGACCGAGGGGATTTGCTGCCTGGAGGTATGGGCCACATCATGGGATGCAGAGGAAGAGTATTTGGGGATTGTAGAGGACTTAGGAAATATTTAGGGATCAAGGGCAGGGAATGAGTTAGAACTGTAAACTGTGGTGTGAGGTTACAGCCTGGTTCAGCTATGCACACAGTGCACAGTGAAATAATATGCATGTTAATTCTATAGCTCATTTACTACTGATATAACTCTGTAGTCAAGGCATTTGAGCTTGCTTGTAATGCTAAAAAGAGCATACAGTTTCTTAAAACTGTTTTGGCTGTATTAAAAAAACAGAAATCCTCCTGGGTCACTTTGAGTTTTCCGGTAGGTTTGACTTAGATTGGTTTCTATTTCATCTTGATATGTTCACCTATTTCTACGTGTTTGCTATTGTTTTAAAATCTTCCAGTCTCCTTTGATGAAGGAAATGGCAGTCAATTTGAATCAGGATCATAATGGATCTCCTTAAAGAAAGAAAAAATCTGTCAGTGAAGAATAGGTGGAAATAGCATTTTCTAGCACTTCGGTTTAGGTTTTCCTCACAGTACTAAGCAATGTCTCTCAATAATTTAGCTGGCATTTAACTATAATATTGTTAACTGATAGATGTAATTATAGTGCTTTCTTTATATCACAAATCTCTAGTGCGTAATATAGAAAGTCACTGAATGGTGTAAAATACACAAAGGACTTTAACTGGAAGTTCTGAGTTCATGTAAATGCTGAGTTGAAATAAGAATATATTAAAAAATCGTAACAAGATCTACTTTTTAAATTCAGTCAGGAAATGGGACTGCAGGTCACCCAGATGCACACAAGTGTAGCAGGAGAGTACATGCAATGAATCAAAACTTCAGGTTATACACCACAGAGCAGCACCAGTGCATCATGCTGATTTATACCCTTCAGGAATATAGATATATATATATAAAAGGCCAGTGCAATTGATATAGAACAAAGACCTATCTGTTTGTTCCAGAAGTATTCTCTCTATAACGGTACCTAGAAAGTTTGATGAACTGTAGCACTGCTTTAATTAAAATGTCTGCAGTGACATCTAACTAAAGCTGGTCTTACATGGAATCAAATTCCCTCCTTCAGTGTTACGGGGTTCAATGTGATCAGAAAAATTCAGATTAAGCATTTAGAGGTTCTGTTGATGAATATTTTGAATATTGGTATTCTGTTTCTGATAATGTGGATATTCTGTTTGTCAAGTGTTCTCTTGCAATTTTCTTTTTTTCTCATGACATTCCAAAAATAGTGTTTTCCTAACTAGTCCTAACACTAAAATCTAAGGAATATCAGATTTTAAATTCTTAAATTATTGTATGGGTTGCTGTGCAAGCAGTGATGAGGTTTTGTTCTTGTGATCACCTTTTCATTAAAAAATATATTGAATAGTTAACCAGCTGTCAGATTACAGAAATGGCATAAACTGACTTCCTACCTATTATTGGCTAATTTAAAGAGTTTTCTTGTGTTAAACTTTCATATCATGTTCAGTTTAGCTTTAAAAGTAAGGTGCACATAACAATACTAAAGAAAAAAAATCCTTTTTTCTGTCAGTATATTTCTCTCAATGACCTTAAGTGAACTGCTCGATTTAAAGAATGTTGTGGTTCCAATTATGGTCGCCAGAAATACATATAAAAATAAATACATAATACATATATGTATATATACACACACAGAGAGGTATGTATATATCTATTTGAAGTGAATTAATGAAAAGAAAAAAATAAATATATTTTATTAATATTTTATCCTGGCCTGTTGTTTATTGAGGAATAAGGGTAGAAGGTCAAATCACTATGGTTGCTGGTAAAAGGAAAGAACTGGAGCAGTATCTGTAGATAAGAAATCCTGGAACCAGCACTTCAAAGTGAAGAGGGCAATAATAAAGCTATTACTTGAAGCCTTGAACTCTAGGTTGTCATTAAGTTGTATAATTTTGCTATGCAAATGAAACTTGAATATATTAATGCATAGATATATGTGTGTGTGTAAGCTCTTTCATAATTCCTGTAGAAAAAGAGTCTGGGATTTCCTACTAAATAGTTGTTATCCATCCCAATTACTATTTTGCATTAGCATCCAGAATGGCTGGATGCATCTGAGAATTTTTTCCCCATCAGAAATTATCTTGATGCTAAATAGGATTTTAAGAAAATGCTGGAAGTTGGAAGGTTTTGTGCAAATCCATTTGGCATTAGTCCCATAAAATTTGATTCTGTTTATAAACCCAAAATCCAGTGTGTACAAGTCAGCTAATAGAGCATATTAACTTTTTTACCATTTTTCATCTATGCAGTTATTTATACTTCGAGAAGGAAAGGCAAAGATAATGGATAAAATGAGTAATAATTACAATAATGATTTCTCTTTGCCTCTCTTTTCTTTCTTCTTCTTTCTCATTGTCAGTCTTGTTCTTGTTCCCATTCTCTCTCTTTCCTTCCTTCCCCACTCCCTTTCTTCCTTCTTCCCTTCCTCCATTCTTTTCTTCTTTCTGAATTGCAGAAAAAGAGGGGGAAAGCAGGGTGGATGCCTGATCTGTAGAAGTGTTCAAGTCCAGGCTGGATGGGACTTTAAGCAACCTTGTCAGTGGAAAATGTCCCTGCCCGTGGAAGGGGGCTTGAAACTGGATGATTTTAAGGTCCATTCCAACCCAAACCATTCTATGATTCTATGACAACCAGAGGTTCCTTCCAGCCTCAACTATTCTATATTTCTGTTATTCACTATGAAGAAACATTATGGTCTTATTTCTGTGTCTGCATGTACTCTCTTATTAAGGGAAATGTGGTAGATTTTCTGGAATTCTAATTCTTAAGGTGGTTTCACTTGGAATAATTTAAAAAGTAAAAATAAAATTAAAAACTGTGGAGAGTGAATGGAAAAGTAAAACATATCAGCAAAACTAATTTTTGAGATTGGCAAAAATCATCTTTTCAAAAAATATTGTAGAAGATGACTAAATAATCTGAAAGTAAACATTAACATTTGGGTGGATCCTAAAAAACTCTGTCTGAAAGGTAATTTAATTATGTTTTCCCCTTCTCACAAAAATGTCTTTTGTGGCTTTTCCCAAATTTATTTTGTTTCCCCTTTCATTTCCACATTTTTCAGATTTATTTGCACGATATTCCTTTGCTCTCAAAGATTAGACTAGGCTGCTTAAAACAATTCCAAAAACTTCAAAAACTCTTATTTTTTCCTAATTGTTTTCGGAGTTCTTTTGTTTGTTTGTTTGGGTTTGTTTTTTTTATGATCTTGAATAGTTGAAGATGATCTCTGTAGAATCTAGGGAATTTTAAAATTAAACATTCTTTTAATTTAAAAAATGCATCTGTGATTCTACCATCTCTCTCAATGACTTTCTATTTAATAAGGGTATCTCTTTCATTTTCAAAAAGTTTAATATTTATTTGGAATACCCAAAGACATTGCAGTCAGTAGAAATTGTTATTGGTAAAATTTGATGTCAATTTTATATGATTATGAAAGATCAGTTTTAAATTGGGGTTTCAAAATAAGTATCTACTCATGTCAAAATGTTTCAGAATGCTAGGATAGTGGCAAATGTGACTAGATTTTTATACTGCTGCCAGCAACACTAAGAGCTGGGTTAATATTGATGTCTGAAGTATGCGTTCACACTTCATGCTGGTTAATGAAGAAAAGGATTCAGACAATTCACAGAAGAGGTTAAACTGACTGGAAGCAGGGATGCCAGAGGCAGAAGGGCTCCCTGTAAGGAACTGAAGTTTCCCTTGGTGATGAGATTAACAGCCAAAGCATTGCCTTGTAGATATTCTGGACTGTGACCACTCAAGGGCCATCACTGGGCAGCAGAGCTGGGCTGGTAGATGGACCCAAGGCTGAGCTGAGGTACCCCATGCAACTGCTCACGGGATTGGTGCTGGTGCAGCTCATCACTGGAGCTGGAATCAACTCATGACACATCTTTGCAGAGTCCTTGTAGAACCGCCCATGGTGGTAGGAGCCTGCCCTATGTTCATTTACAGTTTCTTTAATATTTGAGCACAAACTTGTGTTTAATTCATCTCAAGAGGTACCATAAAATTTCCCCAGCAACCTACAAATAAATGTTTTAATACCCCAAATCATACTTCTTACCGATGCTCACTTTTCTTTGAATACAAAAGAAGTGGCAAAACAGGTTCTGTTCTTTTCCTGTTTTGCACATGCTACAAAATAGAAATACAGAGCAGAATGAAATACAGTGCTCTAGTACTCCTGTGGATCTTCTCAAATGTCCTGAAGGCAGACCACAGGGACATGGTGTGTGCCACCTCTGCTTCACACTTCCCGAGTTAACTGGACACACACAGCATGAGTTTGCATTTACCTTTTGGTATCTGTTTTTCATGAAAGCAACTGGGAAACAATTTGAGGTGAAGAAACCTTATGTTTGTCTGCAGAGGTAGATACTCCATGCACAGTGCTCTGTAAAAGAAGTTTTTTTTCTCAAATTATATTTGGAAAGTTGGGTTTGACCCTGCTTCTATTATATAAAAGTAGGATTGGCCAGTAAAGAACAGTATATTACGCATGGCTTACACTTCTGATTATACAAGTATCTATATCAGTTATTGTCAAATGCAACTAATACAAATATTTTGCTTAATATTTTTTTATATGCTTAATAAAAATTTAATGTGCCATTCTACTGAGTCTATTGATCTACACAATGATATTGTGATACTCTGGTGGTATTTGATTAGTGCAGGGAAGTGCAGGGGTAAAGGGATGGATACCAGAGGGGATTCAGTTTCTCAAGGAGTTTAAGGTGTGGGAATGGCATATCTGGCATAAGTTAAACAACTATTTGTACTAACACAGTAGAGACAAAGTAGTGTAAACTAACATCTAGCTAGGAATGTAAGTTGCTATTAAACAGAGCCAGGTACCACAGTTTGGACTCATTTTACAAAGTTTTATACAGAACTGCAATGTTACTGTAACAGACCCCAGTTAGTTACACAGTGGTACAGTCCCACCTTCAAAATGGTGTACAAATTTAGCAAGTACACTTCACCTGATTTAAGGATCCAGAAATTGGCAGCTAGTTTTAAACTTGCTGCCTAAGCTTCCTTCTACAGTTAGTGGAGAACAAGAAGTATTTCCTGAAAAAGACATTTCAGATAGATGTCATGAATTATTTTCTGAAAGGAAGCTCTCACACTCTACTCATGTAGAGAAACTGGATTAATAGCTTTGCCGCTAATTTAGAGATGGCTAAAATGAGATAAGATTAATTCCATGCATTTGAACTTTATCAGTCCTGGATAATTAACCTGAATTAGAAGAAGGCAGAAGCAGACATTAATTTGTCAGCTCGCAGCATATCTTTGAATATCCCTTACGCCATCATGTGCAGGGGTCAGAAGATTCCGCAGGAGAGGTAGCTTGTTTAGGAATTGGCTACATTATCCTGTGGCAGACAAATGCATTAGCTGCCTGCTTTATTGACATTGTATAGTGATCTTGGTTTGGAGGTCCAAAACATCAAAAATGTTGAGCTTGCCTAGCTTTGCATTTGGAAATGTTTTCCTTAGAACATGATATATGAATGTATTGGGTAAATTAATCTATTTTTATTTCTGTAAACAGTTAAAAAGAAATAAATACAGAGGCAGATGCTTATTTGGGATTGAAGAAAAGTTAGTATTACATCTTGTCCTCTGTGCTGAGTGCCAAACATCTTTCCCCATACTGGCTCATTGTTTAAGAATCTGAACATCGGGCCCAAAATCCAGCCAGACCTTTCTCTGGGGATTGCAAGGAAAAGGAGTGATAACCTTCCAATTTTCCACCTCTCATTTCCATACCCTTTAGGTTTTTTTCTGTTAAGAAATCATCTCAGTCATTTTTTCCTTCTTTGCCCTGTAAGTTTGAACTACATAAATACTAAACACAAAACGATAGCTTATAAACAATCCATCTCTATATCATGCACTGATACTCATCTGTTTGTCCTCTTGCTTCCCATGGGACATTTATTTGGGGAATATATGTCACCTGGGGATTAGACATCTCTACATCCTGCACAGACACATAGCAGAATCCTCTAAAGCATCATTTGCTTTTAACATTGTGCCATGTAGTCACTAGATAATATGATGCCTGGCAAGTTGGAGACCAGATCCTTGTCAAAAATGCGTGCAAAGTTAGAACAAAAGATGAAGACTGTGAGGTAGCTCCTGAGTTGGTAAAAAATATCAGAGTCCCTGACCTCAATGGCTTGAATATCAAAAGACCTAGTTCAAGGTTTTCTACTTGTATTGAGATTTTCACAGCTAAACAGATCCATGCTGCAGAAAATGACCATCACCAGATGGGAAGGGGGAAAGCAGAGGTGTGTAATCAGACTTTCTGCTGTCGCCTCTTCAGATTTTGCTTTTTGTCCTATGCAGTTTCCATTCACTAATCACTTTTTGCAAGCCCTACACCTTTTTACAGGCCACAATTACAGTTTGCCTTTCCAAGGTAATGTTAACTTAAATTATTGACACCTAAGTGCTCTAGTTCAACAGCTGTGTTGTCTGTCTCCTCTGTTTCTAAATCCTGAATGGATTGAACCTGTATCGTAAACCAGGCAAAAAATACAATTCAAACACTGACTTAAGAAAAAAGTCTTTCAATACGGACTGTTTGACATGTTGCCTTTCACTTTCTTCTGTCACATGAATATCTGTCTTGTACAAAACCTGAAGAGTATAGAAGAATATAGCACAGATACACCAGCTAAGGGCAGTAGGCAGTAGTGGGTACTCAGAAAAAGATGTAAAAGCAGGGCAAGCATAAAGTGATACTTTCTCACAATTATATTTCCAGGTTACAGCGCCCTTTGGCTTAGTGGCTTTCTCGACTGAAGAATTTATGTAGATCTTTCCGTTCTATATCCTTTGATAGGCTTTATTTCCAAGGAACCATATCACAAAGGTTCAGAAAGAAGAAATGGTGGTGCTAATAGATGAATGGACAGGAAGGAGAAAGGTGGCAAATAAGTAAAGAAAAACCCCAAACATAGGCAGTCCATTGATTAACAGAATCAATATGAAAATTATTAACTCTCAGAGTGCATTGGGTTTACGTGGCAAGGTATTGGTAGAAGGTGGTGGGAGAGGGTGGGCTGCAGGGATGGCCTCTGTAAGAAGGCACTAGAAGTTGCCCCCATGTCAGATAGTGCCAGTTATAGCCAACTCCAAAGCTGAGCCCATCAGTGATGTTTGTAACGCTTCTGTGATAACATATTCAAGAAAGGGTAAAAAATGCTGTACAGCAGTTGTGAGAAAGGAGTGAGAGAAACAACTCTGCAGACACCGACATCAGTGAAGTAGGAGGGGGAAGAGGTGCACCAGGTGTAGCCTGTGGTGAAGAACAGGGAAGCTGTAGCCTGTGGAGACCTTATACTGGAGCAGGCTCCTGGAATGAGCTGCAGCTTGTGGAGAGGAGCCTGCACAGCAGCAGGTTTTCTGGCAGGACTTGTGGCCCCTCTGAGGGCCTGAAGGACTGCACCCCATAGAAAGGACCCATGCTAGAACAGCTCTTAAAGAACTGCAGCCTTGGGAAGTACCCACACTAGAGCAGTTCATGAAGGACAGGCCTCCGTGGGAGGAACCCCACGCTGGAGCAGGGGAAGAGTGTGAGGAAGAAGGAGCACTGAAGATAAAGTGCTGTGAACTCACTGTAACCCTTATCCCCTGTCCCCTTGCACTGCTTGGTGGGGAAGGGGCAGATGAGTTGGGAGAGAAGTTGAGTGTATGAAGAAGAGGGTGAGGGGAAGGGAAGGGGCTTTTAGTTTCATTTTTATTTCTCACTAACTTACTTTTTTATAATTGGCATTAAAATAAATTAATCTTCCCAAGCTGAGTTTGGTTTTCCATGTCAGCCCAACACACAGAGTTATTAACAGTCCCATTCTGCAAGTCCAGATCCAAATTTATTTGCTGAAACCTCCTGTGAAAGGGAATTAAGGACATTAATAAATATCTCCCTTTGTAATTGTGTTAAGGTGTATAGTTACAAAGAAACTGAGGAGTTACTATTTGTTTCCCAGAGATACCCTTCCCTTTTTTAGTCTACTACTTTTAAAGTCATTTTGGACAGTTGAAGAAAGTTGGGGGGTTGTGGGTTTTTTGGTTGGTTTGGTGGGGGTTTTTTTGTTTGGTTGTTGTTTTTTTTTTTTAACTTTTCAAGAAGCAAGTAAAATCATAACTAGAAAATTTAATGGAGATGTTTATTTCAGACTGAAAAATCAAATATTTTTGGCTCCCGGTCCTGTTCTGTACTTCCTAGAACACAGTCCTCCTAGTTTATGAAGAAGTTTCATATCTTACAAACCATAATCATTCACTTTAAAAAATAAAAGTAGGAAGAAAGAAAACCTGCTTAATTAATATAAATGCAAAAGACACTGGATTGCCAGATCAGTGAATTGGCTAATTTGGTATGTACAGCTCCCCAGGCACTCTCTCTTACAGAGAAATTAGTTCACTCCACTCTTTGGATAATCTGTTGGTCTATACAGTTGACTGCACTGCAAGGTAAAGATGGTTGATAACATCCTGCAGACACTGGAAGACATGGTCTTGCTTTTCTGCATGAAAGATCAAGTTTTAAACACTTGACTTCTCTGGAGAACCTCCTATTCATAAAGCAGTATGCTTCTAAAGCAGAAGTATGGCTTTTCTAAGTATCTGATCACTGTACCTTGACGTATATAATCTCTTAGATGTCAAAATAAACTTAGCCACAACAACACTGAGTTTCTTGGCATCAGCAAGAACAAACATAGGTCAATGCTGTGCGTTTTTAACAACAAAACCCCTGGAACGTTTATTACGGGCCTTCTTCAATATTTATAGTACATGCAGATTCCCAGCTCTGGCATACTTTTCTCTCTTAGACAGGCTTTCTGTAATACATTCATATCTGATTTCAAAGTAATAACA